>NC_034606.1:16604453-16611880 GCF_900095145.1 Mus pahari | reverse complement strand
TCTATCTATCATCTATCTATCTATCTATCTATCTATCTATCTATCTATCTATCTATCATCTATCTATCTATCTATCTATCTATCTATCCTCTGTCATCTATCTTTCTTTCTAACTATCTATCCTCTGTCATCTATCTATCTATCTATCTATCTATCTATCTATCTATCTATCTATCTTTCTATCTATCTATCTATCCTCTGTCATCTATCTATCTATCTTTCTATCTGTCTGTCTGTCTGTCTGTCTATCCTCTGTCATCTATCTATCTATCTATCTATCTATCTATCTATCTATCTATCTATCTATCTAACAAACATGTATACTGGGATGTAAAACAAAGCACCATGAATGCATAGCAAGAGGTTTTAACTGACAAGCCATCTCTTTAACCCATAAATAATTTAATCTCTTTAATGTATATGCCAGAAGCTGTCTACATTTACTATAAAGGCATTTACAATTTGTAAGAGGGAACAGGCCCACAAATGTAGTAAATGTTATATAGTTCATACTTTTGGGCATGTAGATTTGGAAGTGACTGGCTTGCTTTAGGAGATAAAATTTCCTTGGTTTCAAGTAGAGATAAATGATAAGTAGGTAGTATTTACAGGCATGGAAGAAACTTTACGCATTTTGAATTTTGTTCAAATGATTCTATATTTATATATCTATATCTATATCTATATCTATGTCTATGTTTTTGTCTATGTCTATGTCTACGTCTATGTCTATCTCTATCTCTATGTCTATCTCTATCTGGAAGGTTTTATATTAGCCATGATAACCAACCTACAATCCACAGACGCTGAGAAGTTAATTAAAGAGAAAGGGACTTTGAGGACACTTGGATCTCTCTGGGAGGGGAAAATAGCATAGATTTTATGGGTAGACTGAAGGGGATGGAAACGGAAAATGGAAAACCCAGTAGGGTGGTAGATGGGACATAATGTAGAGAGATAGAATGCTAGGAGAGATAGCTGAAATTGAGGGGCATTTAAAGGATAGCATGGATGTTTAGTGAAGTGAAAACTTTCTAAAACATGTGAAGGCAATCCTGATGAAGTATCCTGATAATGGAGTCTAAACTGGGTATCTCTTGTGAACAAGTGAGGTTTTCAAAACCAGGACTAGATTGAATTCAAATGAGTTGTTAGCCAAGAAGAAGCCAAGGAAGAATGTATTTTGAAAAGAATCACATGTTTAATGAGATTTTGTGGATGGTTGCAAATATGTTAATCTCGTCCAGCTTTAGAAAAATGACCATTGAGGACTGAGGAATAAAATTCTGTGACAATTGGGTGTTGGGAAGATGGAAGTAAGAACCACAGGAGTGTATGTGTGTGTGTGTTGGGGTGGGGGCATAGAAATAAGAATGAAGAGTTTTTGGTTTTGTTTTGGTTTTAGTCAAAGTGAGACGTGCTTTTGAAATTTAAAGATAGAGAAAGTCTTTTGTTTTTCTGTGGACTGAATTGTGTTCTCCAACAAAATGAGATCAGGAACCTTTAATCTGGTAGGACTGGCATCCATAAAATAAGAGTAGGGCTAGAGAAATGGTTCTCTTGGCTAAGGGTTCTTGGAGCTCTTACTGCTTAATACTCTTCATGGAGATCTGAATTCAGTCTTAAACACAAACCAATTCTGGACACATCACAACTGCATCTAATTTTAGCTATAAGGTACCAATACTGGTTTTTACCTTCCCCAGACACATGCATTCTATCTACTCACATACAACCTAATAGATACACACACACACACACACACACACACACACACGAGCCAAATCTAGCAGCACCTGTCAACGCATGCTTTGTTCCAGTATAGTCTTTGTATAGTGGTAGATACATCATAAATAGTAGCTTTTATTGTAAATATATAAAAGAATTCAATAAGCCTTGTTTGTATATTATTCTATTAAACTTAAGAGATACAAGATGATTAGATTAAGATCATACCTTGAAGACCAGAGCAAATTCATGGCTCACTCGAAGAACCAAGATTTTGCTGACAGAATTATGGACCACTAGCTGGACAGCTCTTCTTTTAATATCTCTAGAAACAACAATTTTCTAGATAAAAATCTTATTTAAATTTAGATGCCAAGTGGGTTCAAGTTCTAGCTTATTTCCATTTTGTCTGGGGCTGAAAGCTGCCTCTTTTCTAACTTTACCTATTATCCATAGTCCATTTCTTCAGTATATGATTATGTAAAGCAGTAATGAATCACCTTTTAAAAATCTAGCCTCTTTTTAGGATTAAACATAATGAAGGGATAGCCCAGTGTCCATTAGCTCAATTGCATCCCTCTCCCTCTGTGAAGTGGTAGGACTTGGGTTTTCATCATCAAATTGCTTTTGCTTCTATGCAGAGTTGTCCAAAGGGATTTTCAAGTTTTTAATCTCTCTCTCTCTCTCTCTCTCTCTCTCTCTCTCTCTCTCTCTCCTACCTCAAAAATTCAAGGCGATATGATGTCCTCCTCAGTTTTTTTTTCTTGTAGATTACCTTTAGATGCCTAGACCATCTCTCTCATAAAGTTTCCTCAGTAGTTCGCAAACTATTTTCTTTTACACAGTTGTGCTGGAATAACCTACCAGATGGATGAATACAAAACTCTACCCTCCTCCATTCCTCTGTACTGTGTCCTTTTCTTACACATTTTCATAGGTTCTAAATTTTTTTTATTCTTGAAATAACTTAATGTTGAATTCAAGGGAAACTGTCTTGGACTTTGGATTAGCAATCAAAAGAAAGTTCTAGATCTTGAGTTCACTAGCAGAAATGCTTTTAAATTTTTATCTACTACATAGCGTTTCTATCTTTCCCTCCATCTCAGTAGCTGTTTCCCATGTTCTTCTGTGTGTCAGCACTCTTCTCAAAATGGGACACTTATAATTGAACCTAATAATCCAGATGTGACCTGATTAGGTCGGTGTACAATAGCATAGTTATTGCCATTCTTCAAAATCAAATCTAATCAAAATAGCTTCCTGCTGACAGTACTCATTTGATTTCCTTTCTTAGTCCTCACCAATCATCCTAAATTTATATCAATGCCTCCCATTTCATAATGACCTCACAGTTTTTTTTCTGGAATAGTCTTCACTTCTACACACACACACACACACACACACACACACACACACACACACACACACCTGTCACATTTTTCATCTTTCTTATTTGAGTTAGGGGGCCTTTTCTCTTCAGCACTGAAACATTTTCATTTATTGCATATCTTTACAATCATTTGTAAATCTCTGCTGCCCTAACAATAAGTATTTTTAAAATACTGGGAGTAGAAAAAAAACATACAAGTTGTAGGCTGCTATGTCAATTCTCTTCCAAGTACATTTAGACATTACATTTTTAAATTCTGTTAATTATTGTGGTGTTAATGTTATTAACTAATTTAAACAAGTGCTTTATTTCCATTACTCTCTTACATACCATGTAAATGACACTTTATAAAATTGGCATTACTCAACTTTTTGTGGAATCAATGAACACAATCTCCATATTCTTGCTGATATAAAGCAAGTCACTGTGGTGCCACAGCAACCCATCCTTTTCCATTTCTGTTCAGTACTTTCTCATTATCTACTAGTCAATGGTCAAATGTAGTTTTGGAATGCATTTAGCATCTCCTTCATTTGTGCACACAATGCAATTGAGACCCACAAGTATAACATGATTGATAAAATTAATTCAGGTATTTTATGGAAAGGAAAGAATTGAAAACCATATTCCCTGTTTCCTTGCCACTGGCACACTTTGTTTTAAAACTATTTGCTTAATATCTGTGAAGAAATTCAGATCATTCATGCTATTTAGAAGAGGCTTTGCCAAACTGAGCCCCCGAGATAGGTTGACCTTTGGCCTGTAAATTTGCTTACAGGTGTACAGTGTTCTCCGTGTGTCCAGCTGGTTTGGAGTTTTTTAATGGCAACTGTCTTTGATACCTTTTGGCTCTAGTAAGAACCCCATTTTCCTTTAGGAAATTCCAGTTGAGTTCATTGGTTTTTGCCTCACCTAGCGATCCATCCCATCTGTAGACACCAAATCCCCATACTATTAATGATGCCAAGAATCACTTGCTAACAGGAGCCTGGTATGACTGTTCCCTGAGAGTTTCTACCAGTACCTGATCAATACAAATGCAGATATTCAGAGCCAACCACTGGACTAAGCCCGGGGACCCCAATGGAAAGGCTATTGGAAGGACTGAAGGAGCAGAAGGGGATTGCAACCCCATAGGAAGAACAATATCAACTAACTGGACCACCTAGAACTCCCAGGGACTAAACTATCAACCAAAGAATATACATGTAGACACCAACGGCTTCAGCTACATATGTAGCAGAGGATGGCCTTATCTGACATCAATGGGAGGGGAGGCCCTTGGTCCTGTGGAGCCTTGATGCCCCAGCACAGGGGGATGCTAGAACAGTGAGATGGGAGTGGGTGAATGGGTGTAGGAGCACTTTCATAGAGGCAAAGGAGAGAAGGGAGAGCAGGAATGGGATGGGGGCTTTGCGGAGGGATAATCAGGAAGGGGAATTTCATTTGAAATATTATTGAATAAAATAACAAATAAAATGCATTGGTTTAGTAAATTGTATTTGTTTTTATTTATGTGTATGTCTGCTTGTTTGTATGTAAAACACATGTGTGTAGGTGCCCCTGCAAAGGGGTATCAAATCCTCAGGAACTGGTAGTTATAGACTGCTGGATCTGGCTACTGTGGATTGACTCTGGCTTCTCTGCAATAGGAGCAAATTTCTTAACAGCTGAGCATCTCTCCATCCCCAGCTTTGTAAATGTCTTGTCTACTGCTTTGTTTGCCACTACTGCTTCAGCTTTCTCTTTCCTGCTGACTCTTTCTCCCTCATTACTTGTCCCCCTCTCACCTTGCTTGAAGGAATGCTCCTATCAGAACACGACTGGCAACTGAACCAAGGTCGTGACGATTACTTTACATCTGCAGAATTTGTTGATTCTTAGAAAATCTCCTATAATTAAGAATGTCTGTAAAAGGTACACACACATACACACACACACACACACACACACACTTTATGTATTAATGTGAGGTTTAGAATGGATAAAGTATTTTTCATGTGCTAACCATGCTTACTATAACCTCATAATCATTACTTTTCTGTGTTATGAGCTGGTCATTCACCTAAACCATTCCCTAGTATAGCTGCTTTCACTATATCCCAGTGAGCAAGTATCTCATACTTTTACTTCATAATCTGTCATTGCAGTCTGAATTTAATTTTTGCTTATTTTTATTATTTTTTACTTATTTATATAAATAAGTAAAAATATTTACTTATGTATTATATTATTGGTTCTTTTTTTAAAAGGAGATTCATATAATTTGCTGCTGTCATTGAATTCCCGATCTTCCTGTCTCCATCCCTCAAGTAGAGGGTATCCTAGACATATGTAGTACCATACCCAACCCTCAGTGAACTTTGTATGATTGAATAACTGTGGACCTTTAGAAACAGTATGAAGATCAAGGACAACTGCTTATTGTTCATCTACTTTACACCCATGTAGTAAGACACACTGTTCTCTATTAATACCCATAATTAAGAAATTAATAGTGAAAACTAGAATGCATTGTTGAATTTTCATCAGATTTTTCTTTAATATCATTTTGCATTTCAGAATACAATCCAAGTGGTGTCATTGCACTTAGGATTACTTTTTTTTTTTTATTATTCAATACTTTTTAAAAATGGAAACCCATGATTAGAATTGAGAGTGGTAATGTGGGCAATTTCGTCCAGCACAGAGACTCCATTACTTATTTCATGACCTGGTTACTGCACTTCAAGGACAACTAATCCTCCCACTGTCCTGAAAGGGACCGAGGTGCCCTGAAGTGCCCTGACGCAGGAGATAATGGCTGCTCCTACTTGAAGGTTACACTTTCAGTACTTAGGGAGCACATGAGAGGGAAGTGAATCCAGCCACTTGATGGAATGTCATGTGAGGCCTATGGAATTTGTACTAGGTAGACGGCTTGAAAAAAAAAGCTAGCAAGCTGGGAATCTAGTCTTCACCGATTGGAGAAAAAAATATCATAAAGAGATAATTGTGCAATTATTTCAGTGTTTAATGAGCACTTACTATTGCTTGCCATTATCTCTGCTGCTAAATATTGTTTTGAATGGAACAAACAATTCACTCTTTCTCAAATTCTTACA
This sequence comes from Mus pahari, assembly GCF_900095145.1. NCBI lineage: Eukaryota > Metazoa > Chordata > Mammalia > Rodentia > Muridae > Mus > Mus pahari. Next base: position 16,605,658 of record NC_034606.1, on the reverse strand, counting down.
GCAATATGAACAATCAATTTTAATTAAAGCATACCACTACTTGATTTTCAATCTCTTAAGTCAGTTAAGGACAATTAATATGACACATTTTTCTTGGAAACACTTGATTAAGCTATTGTTTCAGTTTTATCTTTACAAATAGTATTAATGGCAGCAATGGGGGCATAGTCTAGTAAAGTCATAAAAAATATCATGTTGTAAAGCCTCTCTGTGTAGCAGACAATGTGAGGCCTGTCCCCCATTGCCAGCTTTAGTAACACAGCAATCTTCAAAGGTGGAGATTTATTTTTCTTTTAGGGAGGTGCTTACAATAAATCTTAGGGTAGATGGCTGTCTTCATGAACTCAGGACTGCTGGGACACAGGCATAATTTAACAACACCCTCTCTGAAAAGCCACATCTCCAGGTCGGGGTGCTACATTTTGTAAAATCAGAGTTTAGGGTGGCCTTGGCCCTGCACATTAGAATAAAGTGCAATGACTTACTATGCGAGATTCCCACCAGGTCTAACGTTACATCTGGTCTTTTATAAGGAGAACATGAAAAACGAAATGCGGTTTTGTTTATGTGGTTGTGAGTGAAAAGTTATTGAAAGACTAAGAGAATCTGAGGCGAGGGTTATAAAACAAAAGTTTAGAGTAGAGAGTGGATTTTCTCAAGGAAAAATAAATAGATCGGTCTCAGTCAGTAAATCTTAAGCCTTTTCTGTGGTGCTAAGTAATGGAAAACAAACCACAACAGCGAAGAAAGCCAAGGAACAGCGCTGGCCTGTGGAAGGCGAGCAAGGCAACATCCCTTCCTGGGTGAGTGAGTCTTCCCCTGAGCACTGTTGCCTCTGCCTGACTTGAAATTTTCCATCATTAATCAAATAACACTAAAGGAGGTACAGCATGACCAGATTGTGCTGTGACAGCCCCTCTCTGGCCTTTGAGGTTTTTTTTTTTTCCAATTTTTATTAGGTATTTACTTCATTTACATTTTAAATGCTATCCCCAAAGTCCCCTATACCCTCCCCCACCCCCGCTCCCCTACCCACCCACTCCCCCTTCTTGGCCCTGGTGTGCCCCTGTACTGGGGCATATTAAGTCAGCAAGACCAACGGGCCTCTCAATGATGGCTGACTAGGCCATCTTCTGCTACATATGCAGCTAGAGAAAAGAGCTCTGGGGATGCTGGTTAGTTCATATTGTTGTTCCATCTATAGG
>NC_034606.1:16601015-16604442 GCF_900095145.1 Mus pahari | reverse complement strand
CTCCTGTTATCCTGGGATCCTGTTGTCCTAAGATCCTGGGCGTGTTACAGTTTGTGGAAGTGGTGTCTCCTCTGAGGACCATGGAGTTGTCTGGTCTGTTTGAAACCAAGGTAAACCTGAACTGATTAAAAGGAACCTGAGCCTCTGGTCAGGAAAGGCACTGGTGTCCTTGTCACTGCTGTCACAGGCCCCTATTGGATTGCAGCAGCTGTTATATTCTACTCACCAGTGATCCTAAGATTGCTTGGGCAGACTGCTAGGGACTGTGGGTGTGTCCGCTGAATCCACGCCCTAGGTGACCTGGTGCTGGAGCAGACAGTAAGGTGCAATAGGGCCTTACTCTAGAGATTTTTAACATGTCCTCACAGAACAAAGTTGTGAGAGGGGTTATCTGTAGATTGCTGTTACACTTTGCAGAAAAGTTTGGTTCTGGTTCTTCCTTCTAGCCCCATGCTGTCAGAAATGTGATCCAGACTCAAAATATATTTACAAATACCTTGGCCATATAGCTCAGTTCTTCTTGACAGCAATCATAACTTAAGGTAACCCAATTTATTTTAATCTACATTCTGCTATGTAGTTGGTTACTGTACTGGCTAGTTTTGTGTCAACTTGACACGGGCTGGAGTTATCACAGAGAATGGAGCTTCAGTTAGGGAAATGCTTCCACGAGCTCCAACTGTAAGGCATTTTCTCATTAGTCATCAAGGGGGGAGGTCCCCTTGTGGATGGTGACATCTCTGGGCTGGTAGTCTTGGTTCTGTAAGAGAGCAGGCTGAGCAAGCCAGGGGAGCCAAGCCAGTAAAGAACATCCCTCCATGGCCTCTGCGTCAGCTCCTGCTTCCTGACCTGCTTGAGTTCTAGTCCTGACTTCCTTGGTGATGAACAGCAGTATGGAAGTGTAAGCTGAATAAACCCTTTCCTCCCCAACTTACTTCTTGGTCATTATGTTTTGTCCAGGAATAGAAACCCTCACTAAGACAGTTACCTGTGCTCAGGGACCATGAGCCCATCTCCTTACATCTTCCTGGCTGATCTTCAGCCTGACTTTGTCCCAGAATTCTTTCTGCCCCATCCCACCTTCTACCTAAGTCATAGGCTACAGGTTTTTTTAATTGACAGGTAATCCATCCATACAATACATAAGATATCCATTCTCTCTACAACTTTTGATGAAGAAAAACTGTCACATGGTTTATTTGGGTCTTTCAAAACACAAATTTTAAACTTCTCTCCTTATCCTTGGCCACTTCTGAGATGGGTAAATACAAACCTTTATTTTAACTACTTCATTTTATTATTTTAAGTTATGCCTACGCGATGGTTTTGTATGAAGGTATGGTATATTATGTGCATGTGACTACACAAGCCAGTGTATTAGATCCTTCTGCAGCTGGAGTTACAGGTCATTGTGGGCTGCCAGTCACGGTTGCTGGGTGCTGTATTCCAAACATGTATGTGAGCAGCAGGCACTCTTACCTGCTGCACAGTCTCTGCAGACCCTTGCCTTTCTTATATCAACAACAGCTGTTTGGAAAAAAACCTTGGAATTAATGAGGCTAAACCAAGTAAATTGTATTTTGATATTATTTTGTGAATGTATGTAGGATTTAGGAAAAAATTCTAGAACGTAGAGGTTATTCAAAATAAAACTGAATATTTTTCTTCATAAGAGGATTATTGGATGTTACTTGATTGGACTGTGTTCATTTTATAGAAAAAATGATTAATTTTTTTCTAAAGGTGAAATTGGTTCAAGGTATAGGTGCAACATAAGTTGATTTGACCTTAATTTCTCATTTCTAAGACAGCTCTCTTTCTACTATGATCCTGAAAGGAAAGAGGGTAAATATCAGGAAATGCACTTAGCATGATGCTAAAACATAAAACCAAACCAAACTCAACCAAATACAAAAAAGCAGCAAAAAAAAGAAAGAAAGAAAGAAAAGGAAAGAAAAGAAAAAGAAAAAGAAAAAGAAAAAGAAAAAGAAAAAGAAAGAGAAAGAGAAAAAGAAAAAGAAAAAGAAAAAGAAAGAGAAATAGAAAAAGAAAAAGAAAAAGAAAAAGAAAAAGAAAGAAAAGAAAAGATTGCTATGACCAAACTAAATTACTTAAGTCTTTAGGAAAAACTGCAGACGCAAAGATCAGCACTCAGAGTATTCAGAAGGGCTGACATTTAAAGTTCAGAATGAAATTTCTCTAGGTCTGTAGTATTTCTGTGACCAATTCAAAATAATACTATAAATTTCATACAATTACGGCTTCTACGGCTGCTGCTTTCCCACACTGACTATAATAATACAGTTGCACAAATTAGAGACTCAGAATATAATAGTAGGGGACCAACATGTCTGCTTCCCTAAGGTGCCACATTATATAGAAGGAAAGATATGAGCTCAATGAGAATTAGATGACCAATATGCATTAAGTATAAGAGAGCAATGGAAGGAAAGAGAGCACAGCCCTGTCCTCCTCTTCCTCAGCCCTTTCAGAATTATAACTGCCACTTTGACTTTCTTCCAAGCTCTGGTAGTTCCTGTAGTGAGAGAAGTTATGCGCAGAGCTATGTTCTCATCTGCTTTTTAGCTGGTAACAGCTTATTGGTGGCTATTTTCAACTTTAAAGAACTCTTCTATGTACAGTTGATGCTTTGGAATCTTAATCCACTTTTGGACAGAGTAAGACGTTTGTGATTATTTTTCAACTAAGACACAACATGTCACAGACACCTTTAGACTAGGATAACAAAATTTGGATACCAAACTAGATTAGTTTGAAGGCACTTTTCACTATTCCACTAGTTGTGAGATGTACAGCCCAACAACAGATAATCACCATTTGCTTTCCCCTTGATGATGAAATTAGTAGACTAAATTTTATGGAAATTCTGAAGAATTACACATCTTTTTCTCTTTCATTCTACAAATCATGAGAGAGAGAGAGAGAGAGAGAGAGAGAGAGAGAGAGAGAGAGAGAGAGAGAGAAGAGAGAGGACTAATTAAACTAGCTCCACTCCTGTTTGCCTCTCCCACATCACACTAAAACCTGCCTTATTTCTTTTAGATATTTGTAGTGTGACTACTGCAAATTATCTTATTTTGCCTTTATAGTAGCATGAAGTTGTATATATTAGCACTCTTGTCAGAATTAAGGATGTTGAAGTTCACAGAAAATCAATATCTGTCTCATCTCCAAATAATCTGGGGTCAATATAAAGGTATAAAAATTCAATAAGGTTATTAGAAGTCCAAGACCTGTGCCACCTTTATGTTAACTTTATATTTGATTCCTATTTCATGAAAAATATTTTCTTCTTCCCTTCTTGCCTGATTCTGTTCCTAAGATTGACTGTCTGCCTTCCTTCTATCTCTTCTATTCTTCTTTCTATCTCTTCCTCCTCCTCTTCCAATACCACCATCATCTCTTC
>NC_034606.1:16597879-16600919 GCF_900095145.1 Mus pahari | reverse complement strand
TCCTCTTCTTCTTCTTCTTCTTCTTCTTCTTCTTCTTCTTCTTCTTCTTCTTCTTCTTCTTCTTCTTCTTCTTCTTCTTCTTCCTCCTCCCTTTCTCTTTCTCCAAAGACATTTTAGGTGTTCTTTTAATTCACCTTTCTCTAATTCTAAGAAGAGAGCTATCTGTTTTCTATACTGTTCTCTTGCTACTTTATTATCTTAAAATATTATTGATGAGTCACATGATAAGATAAGAACACAAGTAGGGCTTACTAATATTTTTCTTCATAATTTAAGAACAAGTTACCCCCTATGGTTATTATAATGATTCAGTGATATTGTCAACTTGAACTATTTCATACAGAAAAACTAGTAGTTATATTAGTTATATTTCAAAGAAGAAGATATGCTTTGTGTTTTTTTTTTCTTATTTATTTTCTGGTTAATTTTCCTCTTGCTGTTGATTAATGTAGAAGAAACAATATTTGAACAAATTAAAAATTATTGTCTAGCATTTTATTTTTGAAGTACAAGTTTCCCTTTACATAATGTCATGGTTATATTTAAGACAGAATCTTTCTAGGGAGGTGGGAGAGTCTGCACAGCCTTATGCAGTAAGGCTCTGAAAAATCCTTGCAGTTCGTGAAGTTGTGACTAAATGACTCTTTGTGAAACACATGTGAAACCATGGTGTATCACCTGCTTTGATTTTTACCTATTATCCAATTCTCTACAGTCATAATAATTGTGGATATTACATAATCCTAACCTTCAATAACAAAACCATGTGTAGATTTTTAAGCATAGCATCATGTTAATAAGTATTAGAGGCCACTAGCTTTATCATCTCCTTTGATTTCTACATACTGATGTAACGTTCCTTTTATTCACCCAGTCTTTATTGAATACAATTGATTGCCATTAGAGGTATTGTGCCATAAATGCAGTGGTGAAACTCATAGTCATTGTGTCCCCTACCAGCACTTTGTAATTTTAATAATTTCATCCTTAGAACATTGTTATGCACTAGGCACAGTTACTATTATCCTCTTAACAGTGTGTGGGGGGAATTATTTAAAACAAAAAAAAGGCTTAATGGAAGTTTCTAGAATATTTTCTTTTACAAAAGCCCAAACAAAAATAAAATAGCCATTTTGCTGTACTGAAAGCTACATGCTAGGTGCTGTAGAGATGAGGCAGAGATGTTGCTGAGCACAGTGATACAGATGACTTTGAGAAGAATGGAACCACAAGAGATGCTTCACCCTTTGAGGTTAATTCTGAATGGAAAAGAACTAAAAATCAATGAAGAGAGATTAAGAAAAGAGCCACAGCAAATTCCACCTAATCCAAACTCCCCAAAGAAGTTACTATTGAAGAAGCCTTCATTTCTCATTGTATCTGAGCCTAGCTTAGAAATCTGCTGGAGAACTATACTAACACATTACCGGGGAGCCAGCATCCCGGCTATGTGATCCCAAACACAAAGGCAACTTTGTACACCATAGTTTTTGTCTGACTCAGCTGGGGTCCTATGATGCATGCACCCAGGTTGGCTAGTCTAGAAGCTCCACAATCCAGTTTCTTGAATTAGTGGGGTGCTTTATCTACTGTTGTCTAAGAAAATTATAGTCCAAAAGATTAGTCTGAGTCTTTTGGCCTATAGAAGCTACAGCCAAAAGTCCTCATCCTTCTTTAATAATTAAAATGATTCATAAAGTGTATTCTAAGAGATTTTATGAGTAGAGTTTCCATGGTATAAGATAGCACATAAAGATTTAAACATGTTTATCTCTGAATGGATACAACAATCTTTGGTCACAAGAAGTATCTGAGTTTCCTTCTTCGAGTGTTCCAGTTGCTAGAGTCCATATAAAGTCTCCTATGTTGTTCTTAAACACCAATATAGCCCTGTATACCGGGAACAATAATATGTAATCACCTGGCCCCACTAGAGTTGCCCACCCATCAGAACCATGAGAAACTGTTGATTCCTCCATCTTCCTAACTGCATTAGCATTATGTGGCCATACAGAATGTCTCACCTCTTGTGTGAGTTATGGAATTCATGACCTCCCATACATTTTGTACTCTGTCCAGAGTTACTTGTGAATGGGACCTATTAAGAAGTATTAAGAACTATTAAGAACTCCATCTGGTTATACAGTGTCTCTTAATACTAACATTCAAGGGAACTGAAACATCTAATGATGGCATCAGTATAGCTTACAACTTAATATGCTATATAGATCATTCAAAATAGGACTGAAGTGGAACTGGGTCAATCTGTCCTGACTGTCAGCCTGAAACCCAAAACTAGGAGAAGCTTTAACTTCAAAGCTACCATATCACATTGGTAGAGACAACTCATTTGCCAGGGCAGAAATATACATAAGGGCACAGGGAGATCGCAAATGCTAAGGGAGTTTGTGGTCTTTAAAGAAACAATCACTTTCTTAGAAAAGTTCTCCCCCCCCCCCAAAAAAAAAGAAATTGGTAACCTTAGCTAAATGAGTTTTAAGCTAGCCCGTGCTGCATGACACTCTACTAAAACAAAACAAAACAAAGAAACAAAGAAAAACAACCCAAATGAAATAACAGCAGAAACAAAAGGACATTGTCCAATTAATACAAAATAGTTAAAATAATGATTTGGGAAAATGCCATGATAGGCAAATAATGTACGTGAAGAAGTTAACAAAATAATGAAGAAACATCATGATTTAAATAACAAATTTGATAAACTTGTTAAAGAAAGACAGACGGATGTAGAACTAAAGAATTCAGTAAGTGGAGTAAAAGAAAACATTGCTAAAATGTTCATCTGTAGAGAGTAGAACAGAGGACCCTACAACTCAGGTTGGCTCACACTCAGGCTGAAGGACAGAGGAAATCAAAAGAACCTGGAGTGAAGCTGAAGCCAGAATGCTTTGGTGCTTTGTTGGTAGAAAAGCCATCGAAGTTTCTTTCTTTCTTTCTTTCTTTCTTTCTTTCTTTCTTTCTTTCTTTCTTTCTTTCTTTCTTTCTTTCTTTCTTTCTTTCTTTCTTCCTTCCTTCCTTC
>NC_034606.1:16595336-16597788 GCF_900095145.1 Mus pahari | reverse complement strand
TTTCATTGATCTTTTATTTATTTACATTTCAAATGTTATCCTCTTTCCTGGATTCCCCTTCAGAAACCCCCTATTCCATCCTCCCCCCTCTCTTTCTATGAGGGTGCTGAAATACCCACCTACCCACTCTTGCCTTCCCGTCCTGGCATTCCCCTACACTGGAGAAAGGAGCCTTCCCAGGACCGAGGACCTCTGCTTCCACTGATGAACAACAAGGCCATCTGTTACATACGTAGCTGGAGCCATGGGACCCTCCATGGTTGGTGGTTTGGTTCCTAGAAGCTCTGGGAGGGGTGTCTGGTTGGTTGATTTTGTTATTCTTCCTATGGGTTGCAAACCCCTTGAGCTCCTTCAGTCCTTTCTCTAACTCCTCCATTGGCGACCCATGCTCAGTCCAATGGTTGGCTATATTTGTCAGACTCTGAAAGATTCTCTCAGGAGACAGCTATATCAGGCTCCTGTTAGCAAGCACTTCTTGACACACGCAATAGGGTCTGGGGTTGGTGTCTGTATCTGGAATGGAGCCTTAGGTGGGGCAGTCTCTGGATGGCCTTTCCTTCAGTATCTGCTCCATGCTTTTTCTCCATATTTTCTCCCGTGAGTATTTTGTTCCCCCTTCTAAGAAGGACTGAAGTATCCACACTTTGGTCTTCGTTTTTCTTGAGCTTCATATGTTATGTGAATTGTATCTTGGGTATTCCGAGCTTTTAGACTATATCCACTTGTCAATGAGTGCATGCCATGTGTGTTCTTTTGTGACTGGGTTACCTCACTCAGGATATTTTCTAGTTCCATCCATTTGCCTAAGAATTTCATGAATTCATTGTTTTACATAGCTGAGTAGTACTCCATTGTATAAATATACCACATTTACTATATCCATTCCTCTGTTGAAGGACATCTGGGTTCTTTACATTTTAGCCAACTTCTCTGCAAGTTCTTATAACCTGCCAGGTAAGACATACTCACTGATACAATAGTGACGTGGCTCTTATGATTTGAAGCCCACTTTATTGAAAATCAATCAAGTCTGACCTTCCAAATCTCTATCCCATAATAAAGTAGGTAGTAGGGCTAAGAGATGAAAGTACTGCCTTTTTTCCCTAAATGTTGTGCAACTACATATTTTTATTCATACCAGTAGATCAGTGCAGTATGTATCCTTGATCAAATAATTTTCTTCATTCAATTGCTAACATATCTTGGTAAAATGTTGAAGTTAAGTGCCTGCTGAGTGCTAAGTTCCAAATTGGACATGCCTACTATCTCTTTCATATTCAGGGGAGCCTGGAAAAGGAAACTGAAAGAAAACATCAAAGGATAAGAAGGGATGCTACAAACTCTGTCTTTTGGACCTGGTGTGATTATTCTACACATGAAGTCTCAGAAACCCTAGCCATTGGCACAAGAACTCACAAGATATAGTTATGAACATATAACAGATGCAAGAGAGGCTCATGGGGGTTCAGTCAGCCCAGAGAAGTTAAAGGCTGTTGAACTGCATCTTCGCTAGGTGAGGAGGGATCCTCAGGGGTTAGCCACAGGTCAGCTTCCATTGCTCAAGCGAAGAATGCTCTCACAACACAAGTTCATACAAATCAACTTTAATTGAATGCAGTGGGACAAACACACACACAGAGAGAGAGAGAGAGAGAGAGAGAGAGAGAGAGAGAGAGAGAGAGAGAGAGAGAGAAAGAGGGGGGGATAGGAGCATAGTGGGAGGAATTTTTGAGAGTAACAAGTGGAGTTGGGATAAGAGATAACGATGAGGGAACTTGGTTGAAGTATGTGGTGTGTGAAGAAAAGTTTGAAAGACTAAAATGATTTAGATAAAAACATGTATTAAAATTAAATAAAAGTAAAAAGCTTGAGAAACAAAATTGTAATGTTTCATGATTCTTAGCAAATTAATGTAGCTAAATATTATGGCTAACATTATAAAGTAACAGCAAAATCACAAACAAGCAGAAAGAAGCAAAAGAGCGTGAGCCACGTAGCTGTCCATAAGACACAGAGTACTCCAAACACACTTAATTTAGTTAAACTGCCAAAAGTACAAGACGGAGAAAAAGATCTAAACTAGCAATAGAGAGAGGACAGGTAACAAACAACAGAAAACTAATGACTAACAACTAAATTTTCTTTAATCCTTAAAGAACAAAGATTTAGATGTAATAGCGAATGCTCTGATACACAATACTGGTAAGCAATAATTTTCTTCAGCAAAGCAACTCTTTAAAAACAAAGGATAAATCAAATAATATAAGAGAAACCAGGCAGTATAAGCACTTTACCCAGCACTCAGGAGGCAGGGGCAAGTGGAGGATCTGAGTTTGAGGCCATCCTGGTCTATAGGGTGAGTTCTAGAAACCACCACCACCACCACCACAACAAAATACAAGCAAACCAAAACCCAACACACACACACACACACACACACACACACACACAC
>NC_034606.1:16569576-16595186 GCF_900095145.1 Mus pahari | reverse complement strand
ACACACACACACACACACAGAGAGAGAAAGCAAAGGGGATGATAACAACAAAACAAAATAAAACAATACAAAAAACAAAGATAATACAAGAAAAACAAAACCCCAGGTGTCCAACACTATCACCAATCTTAAGGAAGTCAGAGTCTTCTACTCAAATGAAGGGAAGATGATTACTACCATAAAATAAGATTAAAAACAAATCAAACAAACAATATCACTAACATCCAAAACCACAGAAAATCAACACATATAAAACATATATATATGAAAATGATAATCAAAGCCCATGAAAATCAAGTATATAATTTGTGTTGTAATGTGAGAAATACTAACAAAAGAAAAGGAGCAAAGTAGTCAATGTAAGAAAGACCATCCCAGACCTAATTGGTATTATGAACAATCCTAAATATTTATGTATTATATCTTCATCTCTCTATATAGCCCCAGTTTTCCTGGAACTCACTGTGTAGGATATGCTAGTCTTGAACTCACAGAATTCTCCCTGCCTCTACCTTCCCTCTTGAGTTCTGGGAATAAAGGCATGTAACACTCTGCCAGGCCAATGCCAAATATTTAAAAAGTACACAAGAAAATGAACGGAAACCGTTCCGAGTGGTTTAATTGTAAGAAGCCAAAACTAGAGGAACTAAAAACGTACTACTAATCCTTAAGATTGTCAAATATTCTCCAAGCTTGGATTTGTATTCTTCACATCAATCATAAGAAGTGTTGTAGGCTCATAACCAGAGAGGATGCGTGAGGCAATTTGCATTTTTAAATAGATGAAAGAACATGAGGACACAGGAATCACTTACAAGGAACTTGTATAAGTCTGGGTAAGAACAGACTGGTGATCATTGAATTGAGACAAGAGAAGAGGCACATTTAGTAGATATTTAAGAATTAAATTCTCTGGAGTTGGTCAGTGGAAAGAAAAACACAATCTGAAGTGCAGACAGAGTCAGAATCAAGAACATGTTTCATTTTGCGTTCTATTTGCTGAGGCTCATCTGTATGAGTCTCTTCCTTACTGCCTTTGCTGCAGAATTCTATTTTATTTCGATTTAAAGCTAGCTTAAAACTTTTGGCATTGGCAGTAAAATGATTTTTTTGACTAATTGACTCAGGAACCATAACACATTTGAGTTTTGGGAAGCAAAGGAGGAAATCCAATCCAGGACCCAACTGTGATATGGCTAATTGCCGTGACTGTTCAATGAATGGATGATTCACCTTTGAAAGCTTAGAAACATGACTCCTGTAAAAATACCAGAGAAGTCCAAGGGTATGGATCCTAATCAAAACGGATTCCCTTGCACTGAAGAACAGAGAGATTTCAGAAGCGCTTCTGCTCACACTGTGCATTGAAGTATTGCAATTGACTCTGTAAAAAACAAACAAACAAACATAAAACCTGGATTAATGGTGAACAAAAAGTATGATGTATTGATGATGTTGACATCATTAGCCTTAAAGAAAATTGGGCTAGAGCAGAGATTGGCTGTCTTGAATTGTCAGAGCTACTCAGTATTGGCACTCCTCAGCAAATGCTCCTTTTTCTCCATCCTGGGTTGAACAAGAGGAAATGGGTTTAAGTTGAAGCCGGATCTATTTAGGTGAATTATGCTAGAATGCTTCCTGACCTTGAAAGCTATTTGGCTTAGGAATGGATTGCTAAGCCAGGTCAAGGAATCTGTTTCTCCAGAGAGAGAATCAGAAGGATGAAGGAGATTAAGGCAGTCATTTAAGCAGATGAAAATTGATCTTTTTTAAAGACCAAGGCCCCTGAGTAAGAAAACTCCATGACTTCACAAGGGTGTCTAACGACCATCACTTTATACTGACGTCTAGCTTGCCACAATAACTTCAAATTATTTCCTTAGTTTTCTGTGTTGAGTTAGAAAGCTGTTACAGGGTCTTTGAAATCATTTGTTATTTTAAAGGTCAATATTAAGCCACCAACCCATCATCTTTTTTTAGACTAAATAATTCCTTTTGTGTAGCCTTTTCTCATAAGCATTAGAATTTTCTGTCACTGTGATTCTGCAGTGAAAATTCTGCAAGATCTCCTATCTGTCTTCAGTCTTTCAGACTCAAGTTGGACAGTATAATCTAGTAAGAATTTCAAGTGAAGAATATAGTGAATCAAGTGCTTGTGAGTTTTTAAAACAATTTCCCTCTTGTTTATGTCATTTAATATAATATCCTTTTTCATTTTGAGAAAGCAGTTTTGTCTTGAACTATGTGTGTGTTCTTCCATTGGGCTTGGTACATTTATTTCTGCTTTTATCTAATTTTCCTTTGATTCTCTAATGTAATTCAATTCCTACAGCAAAATATCCAATAATATCTTGAATGAATCAAAATCAGTGTTCTAATGAACAAATTTCATATGTGTGTTTGTTAAGAGTTGATTTGGTCACTTTCAATATAACTGTTATAACTGCAATCAATTCTTTTTTTCCATAAGAAAAACTTTATCCTAGCTTGTGATTTATAATTCTCTTCATTTCTTTTTTGATACTATGTTTAATTGAGAGCAGCATATTCTAGTGTGTTTCCTATTGGGTGTTTTCTGGCATCAATTGGAGAGCATCCTGGTCCTAAAGTGACTTGATGTGCTGGTGTGTGTGTGTGATGCCCAGGGGGAGGGGCTCATCTTCTCAGAGGAGAAGGAAAGGAGGAAAGAGGGGTAGGGTCTGCCTGAAGGGGTACTGTGGGAGGAGACAGGGGACTGCTACTGGGATGTAAAGTAAATAAACAAATTAAAAAATATGAATGCTATAGCTATCTCCTAAGAGGCTTTGCCAGAACCAGACAAATGCAGAAGTGGATGCTCTCAGCCATCCATTGGACTGAACACAGGGTCCCCAATGGAGGAGCTAGAGAAAGTATCCAAGGATCTGAAGAGGTTTGCAGCCCCATAGTAGGAACAACCAAATGAACCAACCAGTATCCCCAGAGCTTTCAGGGACTAAACCACCAACCAAAGAGTACAGGTGGAGGGGCCCATGGCTCTAGCTGTATATGTAGTAGAGGATGGCCTTGTCAGTCATTAATGGGAGGAGAGGATCTTGGTCCTGTGAAGGCTTGATGCCCCAGTATAGGGGAATGCCAGGTTAGAGAAGCAGGAGTCGGTGGGGTGGTGAGCAAGGGGAGGGGAGATGAGATAGGGCTTTTTGGAGGAGGAACAAGGAAAGGGGATAACTTTTGAATTTAAATAAAGAAAATGTCCAATAAAATATGAATGCTAATGTTGAAAAAGAAAGGGAATTTAATAGATAAGGGAGCAAAGTATAAATAAATACCTTCTTCTGAAGCTCAGGAATAACATTGTCCAGATGTAGCTGTCAGATACACACACACACACACACACACACACACACACACACACACGTGTGTGTGTACATATACATATATATATATATATGTACACACACATATATAAGTACTTTTTTATGACATGCTAATCATCCTGTTTTGCACACAGTGACCTATGTATGTCATACCTTATAATCAATAGTGAATCTGAAGGTTTTGTCTTTTTAGACCATTATCTCACCCCCATGTCCCATTATCTCTTTGACTTATTGTGAGTAATCTTCCAGTTTTCTGTCAGTTTAAATTTTTTACCTTTTTCCCCTATTTTTTTCCTCTTAAAAGAAAGAGTGATTTTTTTTTTTAAAGTGCAAGACAGATTTTGTCATTCTTTTGCTTTTTGCCCTTCTTTCCCACATGCAGGTGAAATCTTTATGGTAAGAAGGCTTTCAGGACTAAAAGCTATCTACTTCTATGCCACTGCCTTAATGTGTCTGTGGCTGTCTTCCATGTGTTTTTTTACCAGCCTTGCAAGAACACTTTCCCAAGGCAAACTAGTGCCCATGGATGTCCTCACATTAGGGTCTCCTGTTGTCTCACTTCCCACTTAGCATGAAGAACAGTTCTCCAGCATGTCCACCTCCAGAAGCCTGTCTGGACACTCACTCCTCGGATCCATGCCGTGTGGTTTCCTCAGTCTTCGCATGATGCTGAAACTGGTTTTCTTCTTTGTTTGTTTTTTGTTTTTGTGGGGTGACAATTGGATTTCCTTTTTATCTAGGATCTCACAGAGTCTGTTCAACTTCCATGGTGCTAAGGAATACAGAGTAACACAGAAGTGTCTGTGTGATACTCCCTCTGCCTTATTGGAGGGAACTGATGTGTATAACAAGCAACACACATACTTTTAAATGTCAGAGTTTGGGGGTTTAGCACCACACCATTAGCTAGCTTTACTTAGGCTCTTGAGAGTTCTCATAAGAATGTATTTCCACTTCTGTCATCTTCATTTGTGAATGTTTCCAGTGGGAACTATATTTGTTTTCTACTGTTCACATTATGTAGAAAATCACTGAAAATATACTCGATACTAAATAATTATTTGACAATTTAATGAATATATTTTATGATAATAAAGTTTTATTATTTTATAGCAGTTTATACATGTTTTATCTTACTCTCAATTATAAAACCATATCAAATTTTTAGTGGTCATACATGTAAATCATTATATTGTGTTATTTCCATTTTTTCTTCTAATAAACATTTCAAAATAGAATAATGTAAACTGTTTTTCTTATAATAACACTTTGCAATGAATAGTAAGGATATAATAATCTTGAAATAACATGTTTGGGTATATTCCAAATTGCTATGTTAAAAACTATGATGTATTTCATACTATGCATATAAAAGTAGAAACTATTTAAAAACTATAATGTACTACATACTTTGCACATACAAGTAGAAAATATGAAAATGAGTAGATATACAGAAAGAGAAGCCTTTGTGAAATTTGTCATGGGAACTTAAAAGGTGAAACTAAGATTGTGTTGAGAGTGGGAGAAAGGGAGAGAGGGAGGGAGAGAGAGAGATGGAAGGAGAAGGAGTTGGAATGGGGGACAGAGATATTTTATCTCATATATAAGTAACCTCTCTCTTTAAAAGTCTTCTTTTTTTGTTATTAATATGATCAGTGTTTGCCAAAGGCTGCTCCTTCAGATATGATTTGGCAGGATGTCAATGTGGCCACATGTAAAGGTCATGTTGAGAAATACTGAGCCAATTAATCATTCAGAAAGTAGGTTATTGCACTTGATTCAGAAAGTTCAGCAGTTTAAATCACTTGAACTTAGAAGGCTTAACTGCTTTTGTCATTCTGAGAAACAAGAACACCTCAATATGTAACACAACAAACACTAAATGATTCGCTTAAACCCACACAGGAAGTCACTGTATACAGGAATAGAATTAAAAGTTCCTCATTTCCTTCCTTCTGCTGATGCCACTAAATCATTTGTCAAAACATCTTAGTCTTTCTTTCAAAATCAACTGAAAACTTCTTGTGAAATACTGGGCTTATGTAATCGAACATCCAAAGGGTGGGGGTGGGGGGGCTTTACTTAAACATTGCCACTGGCACATATCCAAATTTACCCTATATCTTACATTTTCTGTCTCCTCATTTTGTTTAATAGTTTTTTTTTGTTAGAAAACAGACAACTCAGCCTTAAGTTGTAAGCACTGTTTTTGCAAATGCCTATCTCCCACCTCCCCCTGCCCCTGCTCTGCCTATGCTTTCTGCTTATTGACCTGCCCTTGGAGCAAGGGATGGAAGTAAGCAAGGGCAACATTGGACCTGATATGTCATTCTTGAACAGCACAGAACTGCCTCATTGGTCCCCGTGACTTCTCTTTAGTCAGTGAGTGAAAGGAAGAAAACGATACGCATAAATAATTGCGGGGCGTGAAAAGACCAGAGGATAATTCACCTGTGACACAGTGAAGAAGTTCTGCAAGTAGACATCAGTGTTGTTCACAAAAAAAAGAAATTGTAATATATTTAGCGCAAAAAATTATACACCAGTATATTATACTGCAGTGTTAATGTTTTTACTATGTATGTATATAATACTGCAGTAAAATAAGATACTAGTTTTCAAGTAAAGACACTGAAAAACAAATCAGTAAAGGGACTATATATCCTTAATCAATGATTAATTTTGCCTCCTTTATGACCTCATATACCTGGACCTACACAGCATACTCTTGCTTAAAACACAATTCTAAACACGTTCAGATGATACAGCCATATGTTTTTCATGACTAAAAAGCACCACAGCCAAAACTTTAATGAACTCACTGTAAAAATGGCATCACTGAAATCTTTTGCATTAGAAAAAAAAAAAAAAACAAAGCAACTATTAGTATGGAAATGTAGGTCTCCTCAGACAGTGATATGTAAATTGTTTCTCCCAGAGACTGAACATACAGACAGAAACACTTATTTAGAAATAATACATGAGTCACCCTGACAGCTAGAGATTCCTCTTTGACTTTATGGCCAACGGAACTTCATCAGAAATGTCCACTCCTTGCTGGGGCTGTTGTTCTGGGTTAGCCCATTTGTCTGGCTTACACAAGTCCCCGGGTTAAGTCTTCACCACCACAGTAAAAGCACATGGAGAGTCAAAGGCATTTGTGCCCCAAGAAGTCAGCGGGAGCTCCTGTTTCGATCAAACTTCTGAGGACCAGAATGAAATCATATACAGCCGGATACTCTTCCTTTGCCCATTTTAAAATTATGCACCTGTTTCCAATGATGGCTATCTAATCTTGTGTCTGTGTATTTTATTGATTCTTACCCGGAGTGTACTTTACCCATTGTCTACTTTAAAAAACGACAGGTTGCATGTGACAGAACCCTGCAACCTCTGATTGCTAGAAGAAATGGCAGCCAAGGAGAACTGTGACAAACTGGAGAGGTAGAGCTAAGTTATATTCGAAGCTTCGGGTTTACTCGAAATGACCCACTGCAAACATATGATTTAGATCTGTAAGTCATAAGTATGGAAGCTCTGCCAGGCTCCATTATTTAGTCTTGAAAGTTCCATTATTTCCAGACAACCCAAAGGAAGAGACTGCCAAGAAAGGGAGGAACAGAAGGCCCTCTCATGAGGTGTCCTGCCAGGGGATGACAAGACAGATATAATTTCAACACCATTCTAATTTGCTTTGCTGACCAGAAGGGGAAGAGCCCAGTTTTCTCCATCAACAAATACTTCAGAACTGAGAACTCTATTTTAAAGCCTGTCAGACCCTGAAATGCTTTCTACTCTCCATACTCTCTTGTATCTTCCAGGAGCCAAACACGACCGAAATTCTGAAAATATTTATAATGAGTAGATGGACAAGGGCAGCAAAATTGTCACAACAAGGAGGTGATTGAGAAACAAAGCTTCTATTTTCATCTAAGGAAATCATTTATGAATTCACATTATGGTTAAATTATTGAAGTAAGATGACTTTTTAAAAAAAATACGAAGTGAATTAGAGCTGATAGGAGAAAATCAAAATAGGTCTTAAGGAATGTAAGACATTTCTGTGTCTTTAAGACTTGTCTAAATTATATTTGTTTGTATTTAGAACGATGTAATTGGTGTTGATATACATGATTAGATAACTCACTCAAATGAGAGTGCCTTTTGTAAATTTATTCGGATAAACTAATTTACTCACATGTCCACTCAGGAATTCATCAACATACTAGTTTATAAATATTTTCTTCTACAAGTGTAATTAATGTGTGAAATTATGGGTGGGTTTGTATGTCAATTTTTTTCTTTACCTTTTTATTTCGTTGGTAAATGTTATCTTTCCCAGTTTCCCTCCCTCCTGGAAACACCTTATCACATCCTCCCTCCCCCTGCTTCTATGAGAGTGTTCCTCTGCCCACCCACCCACTCCAACCTCCCGCCCTCGATTCCCCTATAATGGGGCATCTATCGAGCCTTAATAGGACCAAGGATTGCCATCCTCTGCTACATATGCAGCTGGTGCCATGTCTTCTCCTTTGTTGATGGATTAGTCCCTGGGAGTTCTGGGAGGCCTGGTTGGTTGACATTGTTGTTCTTCCTATGGGGTTGCACATGCCTTCAACGCCTTCAGTCCCTTCTCTAACTCCTCTATTCGGCACCCTGTACTCAGTTCAATGGTTGGCTGCTAACATCCTCTTCTGTATTTGTAAGGCTCTGTCAGGGCCTCTCAAGAGACAGCCATATCAGGCTCCTTTCAGCATGCACTTCTTGGCATCCACACAATAGTTTAGTAACTGTATATGGGATGGATTCCCAGGTGGGACAGTCTCTGGGTGGCCTTTCCTTCAGTCTCTCCTCTACACTTTATCTCCATATTTGCTCCTGTGAGAATTTTGTTCTCCTTCTAAGAAGTACTGAAGCACCCACACTTTGGTCTTCTTCTTGAGCTTCATGTGGTCTGTGAATTGTATCCTGGTTATNTGGAGCTTTTGGGCTAATATCCACTTATCAGTGAGTATACCTTGTGCGTTCTTTTGCAGCTGGATTACCTCATTCAGGATGATATTATCTAGTTTTATCCATTTGCCTAAGGATTTCAGGAATTTATCATTTTTAATTGCTGAATAATACTCCATTGTAGCACATTTTCTGTATCCATGCTTCTGTTGAAGGACATCTGGGATCTTTCCAGCTCCTGCCTATCATAAATAAGGATACTATGAACATAGTGGAGCATGTGTCCTTATTACATGTTGAAGCATCTTCTGGGTATATGCCCAGGAGTGATATAGCTGGTTCCTCACATAGTACTATGTCCAAATTTCTGAGCTACCACCAAACTGATTTCCAGAGTAGTTGTACCAGCTTGAAATCCCATTAACAATGGAGGAGTGTTCCTCTTTCTCCACATCCTCACTAGCATCTCTGTCACCTGAGTTTTAATCTTAGCCATTCTGACTGGTGTGAGATAGAATCTCAGGTTTGTTGTGATTTGCATTTCCCTGATGACAAAGGATGTTGAACAATTTTTTAGGTGTTTCTCCACCATTTGGTATCCCTCAGTTGAAAATTCTTTGTTTGGCTCTGTACCCCATTTTTAATAGGGTTATTTGAGTCTCTGAAGTCTAACTTCATGAGTTCTTTTTATATATTGGAAATTAGCCCTCTATTGAATGGAGGACTGGTAAAGATCTTTATCCAATCTGTTGGTCACCTTTTTGTCCTATTGACAGTATTGTTTGCCTTACAGAAGCTTTGCAATTTTATGAGGTGCCATTTGCTGATTCTTGATCTTAAAGTATAAGCCATTGGTGTTTTGTTCAGGAATTTCCCCCCTGTGCCCATGTGTTTGAGGCTCTTCCCCACTTTTTCCTCTGTAAGTTTCAGTATATCTGGTTTTATGTGGAGGTCCTTGATCCATTTGGAGTTGAGCTTTGTAGAGGAGATAAGAATGGGTTGATTTGCATTTTTCTACATGCTGAACAAGCACCATTTGTTAAAAATGCTATCTTTTTTTCCACTGGATGGTTTTAGTTCCTTTGTCAAAGACCAAGTGATCATATGTGTGTGGGTTCCTTTCTGGGTCTTCAATTCTATTCCATTGATCTTCCTGTCTGTCTCTGTACCAATACCATGCAGTTTTTATCACTATTGTTCTGTAATACAGCCTGAGGTCAGGAATGGTGATTCCTTCAGAAGTTTTTATTTTTGAGAATAGTTTTTTGTTATGATGTGTTTAGTGGCTATTCCTGGTTGTCAACTTGACTGTATTTGGAATGAACTACAATCCAGCATTGGAAGGCTCACCAGTGACTCTAATCTGGAGGCTGGGAAATAGAAGTTTCTGATCTGGATCTTGGTACGGAGATCTTGAGGCATAGTGGCTATTAATTCCAGAAGATTAAGACAGGGAGATCTCCTAGTTCAAGGCACACACCTTTAATCTGGGCTACACCTTGTGCTGGGGACCATATAAGGACATTGGAAGAAGGGAATCTGGTTCTCACTCTTCTGCCTGCTTGCCCTATGAGACTAAGCAACTGCTAGATCCTTGGACTTCCATTCACAGC
The DNA here is from genome assembly GCF_900095145.1 of Mus pahari. Taxonomy (NCBI): domain Eukaryota; kingdom Metazoa; phylum Chordata; class Mammalia; order Rodentia; family Muridae; genus Mus; species Mus pahari. Next base: position 16,585,261 of record NC_034606.1, on the reverse strand, counting down.
TACTACTGAACCATTTTTGGGAATTGGACTGCAGACTGTAAGTCATCAATAAATTCCTTTACTATATAGAGAAACCCTGACTAATACAATGTGTTATTTGTTATTCCAAATGAATTTGCAAATTGCTCTTTCTAACTCCATGAAGAATTGACTTGGAATTTTGATGGGAATTGCATTGAATCTGTAGATTGCTTTCAGTAAGATGGCCATTTTTATGATATTAATCCTGCCAATCCATGAGCATGGGAGATCTTTTCATCTTCTGATATCTTCTTTGATTTCTTTCTTCAGAGACTTGAAGTTCTTGTCATACAGATCTTTCACTTGCTTGATTATAGTCACACCAAGGTATGTAATATTATTTGGGACTATTGTGAAGGGTGTCAGTTTCCCTATTTCTTTCTCAGACTGTTTATCCTTTGAATAGAGGAAGGCTACTGATTTGTTTGAGTTTCCAGCCACTTTTCTGAGGTTGTTTATCAGCTTTAGAAGTCCTCTGGTGGAATTTTTTGGGTCACTTAAGTACATGATCATCTGCAAATAGGGATATTTTGACTTCTTCCTTGCAAATTTGTATCCCTTTGACCTCCTTTCATTGTCTAATTGCCCTAGCTAGAATTTCAAGTACTATGTTGAATAGATAGGGGGAGAGTGGCCAGCCTTGTCTAGTCCCTGATTTTANTGGGATTGCTTCAAGTTTCTCTCCATTCAGTTTGATGTTGGCTACTGGTTTGCTATATATTACTTTTATTATGTTTAGGTATGGGCCTTGAATTTCTGATCTTTCCAAGACTTTTAACATTCAGGGATATTGAATTTTGTCAAATGCTTTTTCAGCATCTAATGAAATGATGATTTTTTTGAGTTTGTTTATATAATAGATTACATTGTTGGATTTCCGTATATTAAACCATCCCTGCATCCCTGGGATGAAGCCTACTTGATCATGATGAAGGATCATTTTGATGTGTTCTTGGATTCAGTTGGCAAGAATTTTATTGAGTACTTTTGCATCAATGTTTATAAGGGGCGTGGTCTGAAGTCCTCTTTGTTTGGTCCTTGTGTGGTTTAGGTATAAGTATAATTTTGTCTTCATAGAATGAGTTGGGTAGTGGACCTTCTATTTCTATTTTGTGGAATAGTTTAAAGAATATTGGTATTAGGTCTTCTTTAAAGGTCTGATAGAATTCTCCACTAAACCCAACTGGTCCTGGGCTTTTTTTTTTTTTTTTTTTTTTATTAATGACTGCTTGTATTTCTTTAGGGGTTATNAAGGTCTGATAGAATTCTCCACTAAACCCAACTGGTTTTTTTTTTTTTTTTTTTTTTGGTAGACTATTAATGACTGCTTGTATTTCTTTAGGGGTTATAGGACTGTTTTGATGATTTATTTGATCTTGTTTTAACTTTGGCACTTTGTATGTGTCTAGAAAGCTGTCCATTTCATTCAGATTTTCCAATTAAGTTAAGTATCAATTTTTGTAGTAGGATCTGAAGATTTTTTGAATTTCCACAGTTACCATTGTTATGTCTTCTTTTCATTTCTGATTTTATTAATTTGGATACTCTCTCTGTGCCCTCTCGTTAGTCTGGTTAAGAGTTTATCTATCTTGTTGATTTTCTCAAAGAACCAGCTCCTAGTTTTCTTGATTCTTTGTATAGTTCCTTTTGTTTCTATTTGGTTGATTTCAGTGGTGAGTTTGATTATTTCCTGGTGTCTACTCCTCTTGTGTATATTTGCTTCTTTTTGTTCTGTAGCTTTCAGATGTAATGTCAAGCTGCTAGTGTAAGCTCTCTCCAGTTTCTTTTTGGAGGCTCTCAGTGCTATGGATTTTCCTTTTAGTACTGGTTTCATTGTGTCCCATAAGTTTTGGTATGATGTGTCTTCATTTTCATTAAATTCTAAAAAGATCTTTATTTTTTTTTCTTCCTTGACCAAGTTATCATTGAGTAGAGCATTGTTCAATTTTCATGTATATGTTTGTTTTCCTTGGTTTTGTTGTAATTTAAGACGATCCTTAGTCCATAGTGATTATTTCAGTCTTCTTTTATCTATTGAGGCATGTTTTGTGGCCACTTATATTGTCAATTTTGGAGAAGGTACCATGAGGTACAGAGAAGAAAGTATATTCTTTTTAATTTAAAGAAAGTACGGAAAGGTAAGTTTGTTGTTCGGTCAGTATGATCAATATCAATATACTATGCTGTTTTTAAGTGTCTACTTGCTAGACATTTTGCATCTCATCAACTTTTTTGTTTTTTGTTTTTTGTTTTTGTTGTTGTTGTTGTTGTTGTTGTTGAAACAGTGTTTCTTCTTGTAGCCCTTGCTGTACTGGAACTCATTCTGTAGACCACACTGAACTCACAGAGATCCTCCTGCCTTTGCATCCCAAGTGCAGGAATCAAGTGCACGCACCTCCACAGCCTGGCTCATCACTCTTTTTATCTTGTGAATTTTAAAGTTAATTATTAAAAGGAACACAGGGTGCTAAACTTTATATTTTGTCTCTCTTTTTAAAGTCTCTGCCACTCACTTAATAAGTAGTTACTTCACATGTACCACTGGCAAGATCTTTCTTTGATAGAGCACATATTAGCCTTCTAGGAATATTCCTCTTAAAAGTTCATTAGTTACATTAGTTTGATGATACACATGAGTATTTTGATCTTTATCAGGCAATAAGACACGACTGCTACAATACTGCAAGTACTTTTACAAAACAGAAAGTAAGCATCCTGTTCCAATCAAGCCAGAGAGGACATATTTTTGCCCTTCTAGGTAAGAAATGAGAATCACAGAAACAGCACATAGCATTTATTTCAGTAGGGACCCTTGAACTTATGTTTTTCTTACATATAACTTACATGTTATCATTGTTTATTTTATTACTCAAGTTTTTTCAAGGTTCAGCCTTTCGGAGAGTACCTTCAGGTTTCCTTGAATAGCTTTAATAAGCTTTAATCATGCCATAAAGTCTTTTTAAGTTTTTGTTACTGCAAACTTAATTCAAACTAATATATTATTCTCTACTCCAGCTCTGGCATCAGAGAATTTTCTGAGGAGTCTTAGTTCTTTTTATTGAAAATGGCATTTAGAAGTCAATAAATAAAAGTAATGAGATGCACTGAATGCTTTGGGATATGTCTATATCTTGGTCCTCTCAAAGACAAAGTAGACATACATAGAAACACACACACACACACACACACACACACACACACACACAGACACACACACACACCTCTTCTAATTAGTACATAGATCCAAAACCATGAGCTATTTACTACTGTCAGGTTATGGGGAACAAACCTCTTTTGTGCCATCATCAACTCTGCATCTGTTGTCTAGGATCTCTACAGGACCCCTTTGGTCAACAACTCACTGGAATGCCACCTAGTCTTGAAATAAGAAGTCTTGCTTGGCTTCATGAGCATTGAGCCTCACTCCTATGTCATAGTCTCTTTAGTGCAGGAAGGTATTTGTACACCCTTTTTTGTTTGTGTTGAGGAGTTTTTTTAAAAAAAATATTTTCATATTTTCTTCTCAAGAAAACCCCTCCTAGGCACATCCACAGCCCAGATGATCTAGAAAATGCCTCACTGAGACTCCCTTCCCAGGCAAGTCTAGGTCACATCAACTTGCCAGTGAAGACCAAGTCTGAATTGTGGCACATTGCCTTGTTTAAAGGTTTTAAATATAAATGCAATTTTAGATGTGAAAATATGTTGGCACCATTTCTTTTGAAGTTTAATAGCATGCATGTTTTAGTGATTATGTCTAACTGATACATTTCAAATCAATTGAACTAAAGATAATTTCAAAATGCCCATGATAACATCAAAGTGCTCTGTTAATTAAGCTAAATGGACTACATATCAAATGAACATATGGGTACAGGAGGAAGAATTGTTGAGAATAGTCCAATGGAAGAGGAAGTGAGATGAGAGATGAGAAATGATTACATTCATGAGATAAATGTAAGAAAATTTCAAAGAACAAAAAACTATGAAGTTCTTTTCTTGACAGAAGTAGAACCTTTGGTGATACACACTCATTCATCCTGACATTGGCAAATCAACCATCCTGTTTCATATTTCTTAACCAATATAACTGAACTTTATCATTTTCTTACTTATAAGTATTTATTTTTTTAATTGAAAATGGATTTGTTCTTATACAACATATTCTGATTATGGTTTCCTCCTCCCAAATTCCTTCCAGATTCTTGCCACTTCCTCAACCACTAAAATCTGCACACATTCTCTCTTTCTCTCAGTAGAAAAGAAATAAGTATCTAAAATAGTAATATTAATAATGATAATAATAATAATAAATGAATAAAATAAATTGAAAAAACAAAGACAAAACAGAAAAAGAGCAAAAGAAAAAAACATATGAAACAAATATAGATGCAGTGAGATACACATTCATTTACCACACACACATATACACACACACACACATAGATACACATATATACATACACACACACACATACACACACACACTCACACACACACACACACACACCATAAAACCACATACTCAAAAACACAATATATAAGAAAGTGACCTGTGAGAAAAATAAAACCACCAAAAATTACCACTGAATTCATTTTGTGGGGCCATCTTCTGCTTGACACGGGGACCTATCTTTATGTGTAGATTTTATATGTCATGAGACAGCATTAGAAAAAACAAATTTTCTGTTTGCAAAGCAGTTTTCAATTCAATATATATATATATATATATATATATATATATAGAGAGAGAGAGAGAGAGAGAGAGACAGAGACAGAGACAGAGACAGAGACAGAGGGAGACAGAGAGACAGAGAGAGACAGAGAGAGAGAGACAGAGAGAGAGAGACAGAGAGAGAGACAGAGAGAGAGAGACAGAGAGAAAGACAGAGAGAAAGACAGAGAGACAGAGAGACAGAGGTGAGGGCTTGCTTCTGCTTTCTTTCTCAGCTCTAGGGCCTCATCTGGTTTAGACTGGTTCTGGCTCTATACATGCTGCCAGTGTAGTTTGAAGGAACTTCAGTCGTGTTACATCTTGGGCTCCTCATTTCCTTGGTGTCCTCTGTCCACACTGGATCTTAAAATCTTTCTTATCCTCTTCTACAGAGTTCCTTGAGCTCTGAGAGGAGAGGTTAGCTGGAGATATCCCCTTGAGGACTGTGTGTTTCAAAGCTTTTCACTGTCTACCCATTGATCTGTTTTGGTTCTAGTTCTCTGTGTTTGTTCCCATACACTTCAGGTGGAAACTTCTCTGATAATGGTAGAGCAATATACTGACCTTTGAATACAGCACGATATTGTTAGTGATAATTTTTTGATATGCTCCTTTAGCATAACCGTAGTGATTGGTTTTTCCATAGTTCTATGTCCTATCTAGTCTCAGGTTCTTGGTCATCCAGGCAGTTGTAGCCCATAGGTTCCATTTCATGAAGTGTGTTTTACTTTCAATCAGTTACTGTTTGGTTACTCCCACAATTTTCGTACCGCTAATGTTCCAGTGTATCCTGAAAGCAAATCACCCCTGTAGATCAAAGGGTTTAAAGCTGGATTGGTGTTTTCCTTTCTCCTTTGGTAAAATGTGGACCATCCAGTATCACAAACATTGGTCAGTAGAGATGAAGGCTCTATATAAGCTCCAGCTCAATTTCTTAGTGTTCAATAAATTAAATTGGTGTTGTTGTCAGCAATAGGGCCTTACCATCTGTTTTGAAAATCAACCAATAGGCTTGACAATAATTGAATTGTTTGGGGATTTCTATGGGCACATCTTTGGTCAAAAATTTTGTTAAATGTAACTCATTCCAGGCATTACAGGTTTTATTTGATAGCAAGAGATGACTAGGTGGGACTTTGCCTCCTCCATTATTTGATGATTCCATGTACAGTTCTTTCATATATGTGTATAGATTAAGAAGTTCTACTGTATTCAGTTTCCATTCTTTAAATGTCCCTTAGTTGTCCCTCTTCCAGTCGCCTCCCTTATCTTCCTCTTCCCTCCCCCTCTCTGATCTTTAATTTTATTTATTTTCTCTATTGTTGGTTTCCTATTCATTTTCACTTAATCCTTATTATGCTCTCTACGTTTTCACAGAGTTGCACATCATAGATATTGATATGTTGTACTGCTCTTTCCGTTCAGTTCAAAATATTTTCTGACATCCCTCTGAATTGCCTTGGTAACTGATAGGTTTTTGGAAAGCAATGCTGCTGAGGTTTGAAATATCTGAGGGAATGTTCCAGGAATCATTCTAAAGTTAATTTTCTAATATAATACTATATCATCAAAACATGTAGTACTTATGATTTCATAATTTTCTTTTAATTGATGATAGTGCTGGCTGTAATCTCAGAAACTGAATATTCTGTGATTGATAGATGTAAATATTTTCTCCTCCTGCATGGCACATTGTGCTGTTGATTCAGTGTGATGGTGAGTAACCCTTGTGGTCAACCTTCTGAACTCTTCCTCATTTTCAGCTTACTTGTTCTACCATTCATTAAAAAAGAAAAAACTATAAAAATTCTCACACTAAAACTGTTATTCTCTCTACACCCATCATTCATATTACTTTGTCTTGATTTTTTTTTTAAATTTACTATTTTAACATACTTATTCAACTTACTTTAAACTGTTCTCTAATTATTATTGCAGTTTTTTGTACCCATCTGTACTGGATAGATTTATGTCAGCCTGAAACAAGTGAGAATAATCTGGGAGAGACCTCACTTGAGAAACTGCCTCTGTAAGTTCCAAATCCAAGGCATTTTCTTAATTAATGATTGATGGTGGAGGATCTAGCTTTTTGTGAGTGATGCCACCCCTGGGCTGGTGTCCCTGAATTCTAGAAGGAATCAGGAGGAGAAGGTCACAATAAGTAAGCTGGTATTCACCACCCCTTCCTGGCTTCTGACCTGTTATGAGTTCCTGCCCTGGATAACTTTGATGATAAACAGCAATATGAAAGCTAGAGCCAAATAAACTCTTTCCTATCTGAGTTCCTTTTCATCACGGTGTTTCATCACAAGAGTAACCGGAACTAGGGCACCATCATAGGATTTTTTTAAAAAAATCTGCAAGGAACACTGTGATCTGTCCTTCTTTCTTGTCCTCATTGTTTGCTTGTTCTGTCTTTTTAGCTTTATTGTATGCATGTATTATGGCCTGAATTATATTTTGTCACAATGCATTCACTTATGTATTCATGCATGTGATATGCATTTAATGTGATGGCAGCTGATTTCAAAACATGTCAAATGTGTGTCCTTCACTATATAGACTATATATTTCAGATGAGTTTCAGATATTTGCAATTTTTCTCCAGAAAAAAATAATTGTAATAGTAAAATAAAGCCTTATACTTTATGAAGAGACAAATTTCATTAATTAGGTTTTTCACTCTAATTAATAACCTAATAACATTTAAAAAGATTTTAAAGACCCTATTCATACATCAGTTGGTTGTGAATTTAGGAATTGTGCTTTAGTAGTTTGAAATTGGAGGGAAATTCCAAACCATGAAAACTGAATATTAATTTCTGACACGTCCTCTTCTTTAATATATTATTGCTATTTTTATATTTAACCTCCTGAGGTAAATAATTTTTATATTCACTTCATGTTTATTAGTTAATCTTTGATGGGTAGAATAGCAATTTTAAATCAAATTATGAAATTGTAAAGTTTTTGGCTTAATATATTTTAGTATGTGCTTTGTCTTTATATATATATATATATATATATATATATATAAAGTGTGTGTGTGTGTGTGTGTGTGTGTGTGTGTGTGTGTGTGTATGTATTGCCTGCAAAAGTCAAAAGCCATTGTTACATCCCTTGGAACTAGAATTATACAGTTGTGACTTGTCATTTGGAAGCTAGGAACTAAGCTGCAGTACTCTAAAAGAGTGACAAATAATTTCAAGTCCCAAGCAGTCTCTTTAGCCTCTATACTTATTCTTCAGTGACAACTTAATAGTGATAGATTTTCAAGTTGGTATTTTTAATATGTTGATATTGTTACTATAATAAACTGAGTTTTTACTGTACTGAATATTCTGTGGTTACTTTCAATGTTTTTCTTTAATTTTAGGTCAGTTACTTATAACATACCTAATTGTAGGGTTGTATTCACTAAACAATTTGGGGATTTGTTTATTTTAATGTTGATGTCCTGAGACCTTTATATCATCTAAAAAATTCTGTCATTTTCTTTTTTTCAGTTGATACCATCTCTTTCCCTATAGCTTACATTTCTCAGCAGATCATATGGCACAGTGAATTTATTATATATTTATCTGAGACTTGAATATCTAGCCTGCAATTAAAAGCAATTGGAATTTATGATTGTCAGTGTGAAAAATTAGAAAATGGACATGCTCTTGTAACTAATTCTGCTTCAAGTACCTAAAACCTGGCTTAGTGCCTTTATTTATGATCTGTTCAAAATACTTAAGTAATTTTAGTAAATGACCTGGAAAGATTGTGTTCTAGTTTATCTTCACAATTACATTACAAATTTCTTCTTGGTGTCAAGGTATTACAACATTTTTCTCAAAATGAATTTCTAGCATAATTATGGATTTATAGAAAATTCACAAAACATACTACAGAGAAGTCCTTGTTTAACTCATGCCTACTTACCTCCATGGTTCACAGCTTGTATTTCTATGGTACATTAGGAGTCAAGATTTAAAACATTGCCATAGAGAAAATTTCAGATTTGTATATGCTGTGCTAACCAGTCTTTCTGTTAATATATTCTATTTGGTACATTATGCAGCAAAAAGGCCACATTTGTTATATCTCTCTAGTAGCTGCCTGGTCTGTGAATTTTTTTTAGTTTTCCCTTATCTGTAACATTGATTATCTTAAAGAATACACATCAGATATCCTGTAAGACATAATAATGTAGATTATATATTTCTTGTAGTTATACTCAAATTGAGGGTTTGTGAATAGACAATATTTATTTTGATGCCTTTTCAATGTATATCATGGATGTTAACTCTGGATAACATCGTCTTCATATGATATGTTAGTATAGTTTCTGATTTACTGAGAAATTATCCTTCACACACAGGTTATACTATAGCTATCGTCTTACATAAGTAAATTAAATTAGTCATAATTAATATGTCAATATTTATGTTATTAGCAAAGTGCATAGTGCATTCAAATCTCACAAGTTTGGAGATACTTTTTTCACAGACACAGCATTTTCTTTGACATGACAGTGAAGGTTTCCTATTGTCTTGGGATTAACACTGAAGTGATGAGTGTTAGATGTTGGGAATTTCCTATCTCACTATTTGACAGGAATGTAGATAAGTAAGGGGAGAAATCTAGCATAATCCACGTTTAGAGACTGTGTTGGCAACAACAAGAACTTGTGTTTAGCTTAATGGAAATATTGGCAGGCATGATTGTCTAGTGTGCTTACAAGGTAGTGTTTGGAGATGGTATTAAGTATTTCACAAGGATGTGCAGCAACTATCACCAAGCATTTTTGTGACTTCTTTGATCTTGAATCACTGACACTTTCTGTCCATTAGCAAGGAACTTCTTCAGCGATCCTACTCCAACTTGGTGGCAAAGAAATAATTTCTTTTCTCTTTTTTATGGGATGCCATTTTTCTATGTAGGTTAGGGTATCTTGATCTTAAATTCATTAAGTAGCCCAGATTGCCCTCAAACTCATGGCAATTCTCTTGTCTCAGCGTCCTGAAATGACAACTGTGCACTACCTCATTTAACCATATTGCTATGTTACTTTATTCTGTGATTTTTAACAATAAGATTTTATTTTCTTCTCATTTAATCCTTTCCACTCTTTCTTGCTTCATGTAGATACAGACACATGGCTGATGGTTGACCTTTGACCTAAAAATCCCCCCTAATATTATTGTATCTAGAATATATTTTAATATGAATTTACTCAGTTTTTGTTCATTCAAGAAAATGGACACATTTTGTCAGGAAATGAATTAGGTATTTTATTTTCTTCCAAAATATCAAATCTTTTCCTACACCCTTCATTATAATTCACTTGGTTCCTAGCAAGAAATATATCATATTATCCTCCCACTGGCCATCATACATCTGTGACTGAGTTATGAAGGACAGAATTTGCTTCTTCTAAATGGCCTCCTGACTCCTAATCATCTTCCTGATTCTCCAGTACTTCCATTGTCCTGTTTATATTATTGATTTCTTCTTTCATGAGATCTACTGTTGTGCCCTCTGTTCCTAGATATATTAATCATAGCTGGTTTTGTCTCCTTACCATTCCTTCCCCTGTGTAATAGCTGAGTGCAGTTCTAATGATACCTTTGTATTTTCAAACTCTAATTTTCCTTGCTTTTGCTACTACTTCAAATTCAGAATCACCTTGCCTTAGATTATAGAAATTTGATGTAAATAGCTTTTGAGTGAGGGCTTATATCAATCCTGCCTTTGTTTCAGCTGAGATTAATGTGTTTCAACATAGTTGTAGAACTTTGAATGTGGATGGATATCTCTTGGAATACACTTCCATGTGTAGGCCTGCTTGTGTTAAGGTTCTTTCTACTTCACAGATGAGGTCTGTGTGTAGCAGATACTTGAGCAGACACTTGGTGTTTTTACAAATGCACAATTAGCAAGTGTGAGGTACAGAAAACATTGTGTGAGCTGAATAATCTGTATTTTAAGTAGCCTCAAATTTGTCTGAATGAGAATTTTTATACATGCCAAGGTGATAATTTACCCTGTCAGCTCAGTTCTTTGATAAATTCAGGAAAAGTTATTAATTTTCAGTTTGCCTCAGTTTTTCTTTTCAGTTTGCAAAAATGATTATAAGTGTAAGTATATTCATGAATGACATTTTTAAGTTTTTGCACAATTTGTTTATTTTTTTCTGTTAACCATTTTCCTCAACTATCAACCTACCACAACAGAAAATAGGAAATTTATCTTTCAAAAATAGAGTTCATTCAACTAATTCTAACCAGCTAAGATTTTACCTTTCTGTATAATGGAATGATTAGCTCTATCTATCAAAAAAAAACAAACAAACAAACAAAACAAAACAAAACAAAAAAACATTCCCCAGACTTTGAGCTGGGCAAATGCACAGATGTTACTAAGAAAGATGTTACTAAGAAAGCCATCCTATGCAATGATAAGTTCATTTTCCTCAGAGGCCAATTAAAATGTTATTACCTGTTGGGACTTACAACTGTAGAGTATGTGGAACACAGCAAGATCAATTCGTTAAGCATTTTATATAAAATATACCTGTTTCATATGAGAAGACTATGGATTGATTCTTCTCATGTTTCAGCAACTACAGCATTTTCTATACCTTGCCAGTAGATTCTTGGCATAAAGGAGGAAACCTAATCTTATTTTCTGTTCTAAATAGAAGGAAAGCTTTATTTCAGATATACACTATTTTCTGTGACTGAATGCTTGAGCGAGCATTTTCATTGTCTTCTATTTTGATTTTTTTATTCTTTGGAAATTATACATATATATATATATATATATATATATATATATATATATATATATATATAATTACATCTTTATTATATATACCTCCTGTTCCTCTCTCCCTGCACTCCCCACTTCTTGGACACATATCCTTTGTCTTATAACCTACATATTTTATTATCTGCTGAGTCAAATAAGTGTTGCTTATATAAGCATGGGTGTGGTGGGCTCATTCACTGAGGCCTAGATCATCTTCAGGTGGCCACACCCTAAAAAGTCATCGACTGCCAGTAACTCCTCACCCTGAAAGTCATCAATTGTTACTGCTAAGATAGGCGTGAAGCCTTCAGCGGCACTCTCAATGAAATTTTTAACTGGTTTCATGTTATGGAGGTCTTGTTTAGCTGCTGTGAATTAATATGTGTGGCCATCACCTCATCGCATTTTACAACACTTTTCCTTAGTCTCCAGAGCATACATGCTTTTTACACTGTTGCCTATCATGCTTCCTATGCTCGAGGTAAGGTTGTCATTGATGTAATACAGTCTTTTAGGTTCAAACAAAGTAAATGAAATAAATAAGTGCCTTGGTTACTTGCAAAACTGACAAAGAGGACTCATAAGCCCAAGGCCAACCTGGACAGCAGAGAGAAAACACAACTCAAAAGCAAACATATAGCCGGGCAGTGGCGGTGTATGGCTTTAATCCCAACACTTGGGAGGCAGAGGTAGGCGGATTTCTGAGTTCAAGGTCTACAGAGTGAGTTCCAGGACAGCCAGGGCTGTACAGAGAAACCCTGCTTCGAAAAACAAAACAAAACAAAACAAACAAACAAAAAAAGCAAACATATGCTAACACAATAGACTAGATAGCATGCATGGTTCTCTGTATAGCAGTTGCATTTATATTTCCAATTTGCTAATGTTTATCACTTGTTAGTGCAGGGATACTGATAGAAGTGTACATGGTAGCCTTTTCTCCTATGTAAATGCCTCTAATCTAAGATTTATTGCAATATACTACTTGTTATATTGCCAGTGGTTTCCTGTGATTCTTTCTGTCTTGATACTGTGGTTCATTATCATATAAAAATGTGACCAGTGTCTTCTTTCCACACTGAGACATGTTTTCTTCTTTTGTCACACTGAGAGATGATAACCAACATGATTCCAACATTTTATTGAATCATAGAAATTTTGAAAATGAGCCACCCCCTTCATTCATATAAACCTCAGGGGAAAAAAAAACCCAAAACTTAAAAATAATTACTCATGCATCTCTGGTTAAACATAATGAAAAATAAACAATTTCTATAAGCTTTTATAAACATTAAGTAAGAATAAGACAAAAAATCAAAATATCTTGCAATGTAAAATATTTGGTGGTATTTTAGAAGAAGTATTTGAATAAAATGTTCTTCATCCTTCTTTACTTCAAATCTGCTTGTGGTCTCCATTTGGCTACAATACAATTCAGCTTCAGTAACCTATTTCTCAATCTGAAATGAGACAAATATATTTAAAAGAATATTTTTAGATGTTAGGAAAGCAATAAGTCTTTTTATTTCCCTAATCATGTTAAATTAAATGCCCTATTTTCTTTTTTGTAATCTAGTGAGCCAACTCAATTGTTGTGATAGGCCTGGATTTTGTCTTAACAGCATCACTTACTGATGCTCATCTGACAGAGGTATGGCTGGGTAGCATCATCTCATTGTTGCAACATCAATTGGCTTAAATTTCCTTTAAAGCAGAGGAATCATATTAGTACTCTCTCATGCTTTTATGCTGTTAACGTATCAGCTTTATAAATAGCAAGTCGTTTTCCTTTCTACATTTAGAACCTATTTGAACAGATGAATAAAGAAAATCCACGTACGTTTTCATTTTAAAATTTAAAAGTAGTCATTCTATCTCTAATAGAGATAGAATATTATTTTAGGAATACTCTAGAGAAGTTGCTTAAAATTTTCATACTTTAATGGGTGTTGTACATCTTTCTATAGTTATAAGATAGTATATATGTATGCATGTAAATGTGAGTTTATTTATTATTTTCTCTTTTCGAAATTCACAGATTGCAAGGGCTTCATCAATACAAAAGTCTTTTGCAGTTCATAAAGTAGGTTTAATGGATGCAGATGGCTATGGTGGCCGGTCTTCAGCATCAGGATTTTGGGTCCTTCTGTCACACATAGTGGCAATCTTAATGTATACCCTGCTTTCCCTTTCACCAAAATGAGTTCTCGTAAATACTCTAAAGTCACAGCTTTAGAGAAGTCAAAGGCATCTGAAGAAATTACACTTTCTCTTCAGCTTGATATTCTAGCACTTCCGCATTATACATTGTGTTATCCAGAAGCTACTTCCAGAATCAGTTAGTTCTAAGGGTAGAGTTAGGGTCTTGCCTTTTAACTTCGGTAGAATTTGTCAAGTTACAATGCTGTTTATGAGAACAGATAAATAACTATCTCAGTGTGATGGTTTGTATATTCTTGGACCAGGGAGTGGCACCATCTGGAGGTGTGACCTGGTTGGAATAGGTGTGACCTGGTTGGAATAGGTGTGACCTGGTTAGAATAGGTGTGACCTGGTGGGAATAGGTGTGTCACTGTGGGTGTGGGCTTAAGACCCTCACTCTAGTTGCCCGGAAGTCAGTCTTCCACTAGCTGACTTTGGATGAAGACATAGAACTCTCAACTCCTCCTGTGCCAGTGCCTGGATACTGCCATGCTCCCACCTTGATGATAATGGACTGAATCTATGAACCTCTGTAAGCCAGCCCCAATTAAATGTTGTTTTTATAAGACTTGCCTTGGTCATGGTGTCTGTTCACAGCAGTAAAATCCTGAGACACTCCATATAGATGATAGCCTTTTATTTTGAAAGTGTGTGTTGGTTGATCCACTCTTAATTTATCCAAGCAAACATCAACTTAAAACAACTTAAAAATAGTCTGTAGGTTTGACTATGGTTTCCAATCTCTGAATCTGAAAGTTAAGTAAAGGGAAGATTTTTTCTGGTGATACCTAGCAAGTGACAGAGGTTTGGTCCTTAACTCCAGATCAAAATTTATCTGCATGTCAAATGAAATCAGAATCTAGTACAGATTTTCAGTCACTTTTAAAAAGCAATGGCAGTGTTGGGTATCTATTTAAATCACTGATAAACAAAGTGTTTTCTGTTGTATTAATTAGGGCATATCTCATTGCAGTACCAAAAATTCAACTCACACTATGTTTAGTAATTAGCATTATTATTTAAGTTAGAAATATGTAAGCATAAAGCTAGTTAAGGCTGGTGAATATCTACAGCTTACAAACAAGTGGCTTCCATCTATTCATTCTGTTCCTGGTGTTATCCTCATGCTTTCATTTGCCTTACAGTTATTACTCCTTGGGGCTTACATCATGAGCTTTGTCCCTTTTAACAGAACTTATAGACAGAGCTTCTTGTTTCTGTTAGTCCCTCTGTTGTTCTGTTAGTTCCTTTCTCTTGATGATCCATTTGTTTTGTAATCAATATAAGCTATTCATTCAAAAAGGTAGAGTTTAATTTTTTTGGAAGTAGGATCATAGGAATATCCCTCAGTGTCCCAAAGAAAGTCCTTCCCACTCTAAGGCATAGCTAATTCTTGATGGTGTTCAACAAACCTGATGTTGGTGTGCAAAATAAGGTTGCACCATTTGATTCAGTGTCTCCTGATAGGACCTTGATATTTTGCTCTTTTCAGTGAATTGTGACACAGTGGTTTGTGTCCTCATATTCCATTAAGTTGCTACATGTTCATTAATATTTCAATACATTTTATCAACACGTAATAGTTCATCACTTGTTGAAGTCTAGAGTTCAGTTAAAAATATTAACTTGTAAACTTCGTGATTACCCCATTGGTATATAATTTTTTAAACAAATCATTTAGCTACTTTTAGGGAATATGCTAGGACACATTGTGCCGTAATGGTGAGGACACCTTTCTTTCACTTGAGGTTCTTCAGGCCAGTTTCCAACAATTCTTTGTGATTCTGTAGCAATGATTTTTTTTTCAGCTTGTTATTATGTGGTCACATCACGCATTCAACAGGAAAAGTCCTGCACTGCATTGCCATTTTTATGCCAGCATCTCAAAATTATATTCTAATGAATTTCTCTCTCTCTCTCTCTCTCTCTCTCTCTCTCTCTCTCTCTCTC
>NC_034606.1:16564556-16569396 GCF_900095145.1 Mus pahari | reverse complement strand
CCTTCCTTCCTTCCTTCCTTCCTTCCTTCCTTCCTTCCTTCCTTCCTTCCTTCCTTCCTTTTTTGACTTATTTATTATAGATTGCAGTATTCTGCCTGTAGGTACGCCACACACCAGAAGAGGGCACGAAATCTCATTGCAGATGGTTGTGAGCCACCAGGTGGTGGCTGAGATTAGACCTAGGCACCTCTGGAAGAGCTACCAGTGGTCCTAAACTCCGAACCAGCCCTCTAATGAGTTTCTTGATAATTGCTTGCAAATAAAAGTGTAGTAACATAACAAAGAAGGTATCTAAAACACAGGAGAACAGAACAACTTTTGTTAGATCAAAGTTAAAGCAAAGCATGTGACTTGAAATTGTAAAGGTGACTTAAGGATGTTTCTATGTTGGTGACAACAAGGGCTTGTGGGTTAGAAATCACATTGGTATAATGCAGATGGCAAAATATTTTTGCTGACTGAATATGGGACATAAAAGAAGAGTAAGAAAAGTAAGAAAAATAAACTAGTAGAAAAAAACCTCAGGACAGAATGCATTTGATTGCATATTTAAAGATATAGTTATAAATTAAATTAGTCATCTTTTGATGTCCAAACAGTGGAAAGAACTAAAAATACTATACTATTCATATTTTATTAGTGAATGACCAATATTAATAAATTCTACCAGTATTGATAAGGATTATCTTCCCCTAGCCAGCAGCTGGATATTGTATTGTAGATTGAGTCTTCTTTGTTCTTACTGAGTGTTTTTTTACCAGTGAGATAGTATGTGTCAGTACATGATATATTTCTCTCTGTCTTTTTATATCATCCCTTCATCTGCATGTCCATGTTTACAGTTCTTACATTTATAAGGATTAGGAGGATCGTAAAAACCTTACTTAAAGTGGATCATAAATGACAGTAACTGAGACACTTGGGGACAATATTTCAACTTGTGAGTCCGTAGATATGAAATGTAATCCTTAACTGCCAAATTAATACTTGGAATGGTTGAAAGACCACTTGTTTAGATGGAAATCGTGATGCAAAGGAGACATTTTATATTGTATTACATGAGATGATTTAGAGGAGTTATAAGATTGTCCAAATAGTTATTCAAATTGAGAACATTCACTAATTCACTCTTCCTCTTCCATTCCTATTTCTTATTACCTCTTCTATCTTAGAAATTTTTCTTTCAATCCCTTATTGTTTTCTATGATCATAACCTATTAGTCTACATAGTAGAGTCATAGAGATGAACATAGAAGCCATTCAACAGTAGATTAGATGTGTTTTGTTTAGCCTTAGGATTATAGTTTAATTAATATCTACCAGTTATACACATGGTTATGTTTTGTATCATCACAGGAACAAACAATGTGTTTAAAAGGCAAAACTAGTAAAAGATGACATGTACTGCCTGTAAGATAGATAACCTCTTTTATATTTTGGAACATATTCTAGATGAACGGTATAGTTATAGCAATAAAAGAGTCAAAGGACAATCAAGCTAAGTTGATGATTCCTACAATCTCTCACACTCTGTTTCATACCACCAGGAATCATTATGAAAGGAACATAAGTGCAATGAGAAAGCTTAAGACAGCTAGAACAGAGCATTAGCTTTGAAGGAGAGTAACTCCAATCTCCTCTCATGTGGAGAAAAATTTCTAACTCTAGGGACTGTTAGAATGACAAGGCAATCAGCATAGCCACAGTAATATCTAGTCCTCCAATGGGAGGTACATACGAGGAAATATCATTATATATATATGTATATATATATATATATATATATATATATATATATATATACACACACATACAGTGAAATATATACACTCATATATATGGCCTTTTAAAAGAATAAAACTGCAACACTGCTTAGTGGAACTTAGTTTAATTGACGCAGCCTCAGTCTAATTGCAAAACTAGACTTGGAAAAGTTGCATAATACACCATGGGTCTGAAAAAGTAGGTGCCTTCCAAGATATCTTCTGTGGCTAAGAAAGGCAGGTTAAATTTCAGTTTCTCTGAGCCTAATTATGGCTTATTAATTATAGAACCAAAGTTTATATGTCAATATGAAAGTTATTCAAATTAAAATTTTAAAATTAACTTCAAGAGCACATGTGACATTACATGATCCTTTGGGACTTTCAGGAAAAGTAAATAACTTATTAATATAGGGTTAAACATAAGGTTCATCATTTTAAATATTAGGTTGTATGATAGGGTTCTACTAAAGAAAGTATCTCTGTTTCCAAGTTGTATTGATTAAAGTTATGGTTTCTATCAAGGATGATGCAGAGACATAATTTGACTTTTTGCTATTGTTCTTTGGTTTAGCATCATTTGAGACAATGTCTTGCTCTGTAGCCAATGTGAACCTCAAACTCCTCTGGTCTCCTATTTCAGTCTTCCAAGTGTTAGAATAACATCTCTGAACCACCATGATGTTGGGCTTTTGGTAAATGATCAGACAGTGTGAGTTGAAAATCAAATTCATTTAGACTGGATTAGCGCCCTCCTGCCAACACAAACACACACCTCAAAGTTCAGACCTTCCCAATACCAATGCCTTGACTGGTATGGTCCTTTCCATATTAGCTTTAGCCTTTATCATATAATTTGCTATGGCCTATAGGATATCAGCAAGTAGGAAGGAAATATAAGATTAATAAAACTATGAATCACTATGTCAGAATTCTTGAATAACTTTTGATAAATGTTTGGGTAGTGAGGGTACTATGGGCATGGATGTGCAGGCCATCATGGACATTGTGGCTACATTTGAATTTGAAATGTAAATCCTAGTGGGACTTCCCATGCAAAAGGATCTTCTACTCACCCCCACGAACCCAACAGGCATGAGAAATAATAAACTTTTGTTTCAATCCATTCAGCATTGGATTAGTAAAGAGAAAATATGATTTGAGTTATTTATTCATTAACACTTGCATTTATAATGTGTTAATTTTTGATAGCTTCAGAAGAGAAATAATTTAAAGACGTGATGGTCTAATAAATATTCACAGTGGTCTGTTAGTAGTCACCAAAATCCTAACAGGGAGTTTCTAGGTAAGCTAAATGAAAATGGCCTAAATAGCTCTCTGTGAAGAAAGCATTTACTTTTTTTAAAGAGCTGTAACATTTTAAAAGCTTCTAGGAATGTTTTCAATCAGGTTGTTGCATTGAATAAATGGTATATTTGTCATAAATTTAACTTACAAGACAGATAATTCTCTTTGTGTTTATTCCTTAACATGAACAAAACAAGAAAAGAACAAAAATGAAAATTATGACTGTGTGTTGATAAAGTATTCAAATTGTAAAGTAATTTCTTATAACTCCTAAATTTGTTGTTCTCCTATTTATACATAATAGTAACATATGATAGTACCGAGTTAAAAAATACAGATTTTGTTTAAAATTAATGGAAGATATCTACTATATTACCAACTACAAATCAAGGATATACCTTAATTTTTAGATTGATCTAAATATCATGTTTCTATGTTTTACATGTGTAGATTACATATTTTATAATTATATAATCATAAAATTAAATATTTTGTATTTAGTACATATTTATATACTATATCATATGTATAAATATAATAATGTAACTGTAAGTCATGAAATTAAAAATAGACAAGGAGTTTCTTTGTGTTACAGCTATTCATAAATTAAGAAAAAAGTTGTAACCTAAAATATAATGTAAATTATATCTAAGCAGGTACACAGTACTTGCATTTTCTGTTTTCTACTTTATTATAATCTTATTAAGAAATTTATTTCAAAATTATGTTTAAACTTCTGCCATATTTTCACCACCCTTCTGAATTGTTCACTCACTAGCTGTCAAGCACTCTGAAGTCTTAGATATTCAATTGATACGATTCCATGAAAGTCAAAGTGTAATGGCACAGTGAGTAGAAAGTACCTTAGTTAGAGAAACACCGAATTGTTTTCACAATGTAGATAACTATTGTAATTTTGGCATTCTGAAGGATGTCTTAGGAGTAGAATTGAATATGGAAATGGAGATGTAGGTGCTATGGCAAATGCAGTAATGGTTTGTGTGGATGTGTGTGGTGTGGGCACGTATTTCAAAATCTTAGGTATATATTTCACAGGAGAAAGGTGCCAAAGGATAAGAAAGAAAAGATAAAAATTGAGCTCTAAAGTCAAACTTAACTTGAAGATGTGTAAAGTGTTTCCTAAGAGAATGGGAAAATAGTAAGTCAGAATTGGTATAAGATCTTAAAAAAGGAAGAGGTGATCAAATTCCATTTAGAAACACAGGGCAATAACATTTTCAAAGAGCCTAGTAAAAGATGAATAGCTGACGAGAAACTGAACATAACAGAGCACAGGGGAAGGATAGACCTAAAGAGCCAGCAACATGTGAGGATGCACTCACTGCAGTGGACTGTGGGAAGTGTAGTGCTGAGGTTAGTAGCAGAGAGAAATCATATGTCTGATTTCCATATATTCTTGTCTATGCCATAGACTTGGCAAATGATAATCTAAGAAAAAAACAAGTCCTGAGATACAGTTTCTTTTCATTAGACTGAACGTTAAGAACCAGTTCTGTAGCCTTAAGCAGAGAGAGAAATAGAAAGAGTGTGTGAGAGAGAGAATGCCAGCTGCTAGTCAGACTGCGCTTTAAACATTTATTCTGAAGGAAGAGAAAACCTGAAGGGAAGAAAGCACGGCAGAGGGAGACATCAAGGTTAAAGAAATCTGATCAGAAAAGAGAAGGTGGGAGGCAGAGGCAGGCGGATTTCTGAGTTCGAGGCCAGCCTGGTCTACCAAGTGAGTTCCAGGACAGCCAGGGCTATACAGA
>NC_034606.1:16546600-16564466 GCF_900095145.1 Mus pahari | reverse complement strand
AAAAAAAAAAAGAGAAGGTAAGAAACAGAGAAAACAATTAGTGAAATAAACAATAAAGTGATCAAGGACATAGAAGAAAGACTAGAGCGAATGTTACTTCTAGCCTATTTCTACCTCTCTGTCCATCCCTGTCTCTGCCCCTCCATAACGTCATAACAGCAACGCAAACAGTCTATGGAAACTATACTGATATTTGAAGATCATAATGCTTACAAAGTGTCACAATTCAAGTATATTAGAACTAAAGTCTACACTCCAGTCTTCTGAACCCTTATTTCAGAATATACTCTTTTGTAGACAATGGGGCCAATAACTACTTAATTAGTGTTGGATATTCATTAGTGACCTTTAGTTGACAAATGAGTCAATCCACTATGGTAATCAGTCATAGTCAAAGTCAGAATTAGATTTTCCTTTTGAATCTAAATTTTAAATAAGGTAATGTTCCTATGCTCTAGGTCAGATTGAGGTCGACTGAATTGTTTGATTTCAGAAAATATTAATCATATGCCGATCAATTGTATTTAATTATTTGAAAGGGTAGAACTTTTAAAACCCTTCCATTATATTACATACTCTAGAATCATCCATGAAGTAGCTAATTTTATTTTCTGTGACTTGGAAGATATTTAGTGTATTGATGTGGGGAGATTCTGTAGCTGAGTTCTGCACTTATTAGGCAGCCATTGGATCAATGGGCCTACTCTATGGTCTTAAGGTAGAATTTCATATTGTAACAAATACATAGAAAATAACAAAAAATATATGGAGAAAGAGATAGACTATTAGATAACTTCCTTTTGTCTAGGTAGAATTTGACACATAACAATTTTTATATTGAGGAGGATATTATCTGGAACATTGGCTTTATTCTGACATCAACTTAGGATTAATAAATGTTTAGTGCTTTTTATTTTGGACCTAAGTTGTATAGGATATGCATTATTCATGGAGAGAAATGTGGCACTATGAACAATTGCATAAACATCATATGTAGAGGATTTTAAATTTAGAAGTAGTATTTAGCCGTATGCTTCAGGAAGCAGCGTACAAAATCACACAAGGACTAGAGCTTTTGATAGACATTTATCAATCCGCCATACCATGCCTGCTGTGACAAGCTGTCTTCAGAAAGTGAGGATCTGTGAAGATAAAATTGTACTGGGCTTGCTCTATAAAAGGAAAGTCAGATGTAAATGCAGTTGCAGTGTAACCTGTCAATGTAGGTCTTGGACTTGTTAGAACAGTTTCTAGTTTAAATGTTCTAACTTCTGACAGATATGTATGAGTTATTGTGAGGAAAATATAGTCATATTTGTGCCCATGCTCACAGTAACCAGCACATCTCCTCAAATCTCTCCTGAATTTGCAAATTTCTTCCCAACAAATAAACTTATATGGCCCCAATTATTGATGCTAAAATGTCATGCTCAATGTCTGTTTCTTAATTCTTCGTTGTATTGGATCATTCTTTTTCCGCAGACACGTCTTCAAATGAACTTTAATATTTACTTTTAAGTGACTTTTATTCCAATCTATGTTATTTCACATATAATAGTTAAGTTCTCTTAATTCCACATTTCTTGCATGATAGCCTATCTGAGATTCAAAATTGAATAACCCTCATTATTTGAATATAACACTAATTAATAGTTACCAAAACAAACAAAGAAATAATCTTCCATCAATTTGATTTTCTCAGGTATTTTGTCACAGAGATAAAAACTAAACCACTGTCACATTCAAAATATGACAAGTCCATCCTTCCAAAGTACTCATACTAAAACTTCAGTTATCTTAGGGTTTTGTCTACTACTTCTTCCATTTCACCTTCCATATGTCTTCTAATTTTGTTAGGATATATATCATAACGTATGTTTCAACAATACCCACTGCTTTTACCATACAGTTCTTTATTACACAATTCTTCCTCATCGTTATTATTATTATTATTTTGCATTTTTGTTTTTTGAGATTTTTCCCTCTTTTCTTTCTTCAAACTCCCCCATATATTAGTCTTTATTTCTCTTTCAAATCCATGGCCATTTTCTTCATTGATTGTTGTTATATATGTGTTTCTATTTATCTTTCTCTCTGTCTCTATGTGTGTGTGTGTGTGTGTGTGTGTGTGTGTGTGTGCACGTGTGTGCACATGCATGAGAGAAAGAGAGAGAGAGAGAGAGAGAGAGAGAGAGAGAGAGAGAGAGAGAAATATATGTGTGTCTGTGATCATTCTTAAATATATAGATGCAACCTGTTCAATTTGTACATTATTGCCTGTATGTATATGTTTTCAAGGTTAAGCATTTTGGCACGATATAATCAATTGGTGTGCTCCTTCCTAAGGAAGACTGTTCTTCTTTCTCTTAGTTGCCTATAGTTCTGTAAACAAGGCAGAAGCCTAGTGACCTTGCCCCTGTCCATGTTAGCATGTCATTTATGTTGTCCTTGTTTGGTTCTTGTTAGGCAGTCATGTTGTTGAGACACATTGAGTATACCTTCTGACAATCCTAAGAAACAGGCTTACAACAAATTCTGTGTTCTTGCTCTTAAAAATCTTTCAACCTCTAATCAGCGATGGTCCCACAACACCTATAACCAAGGCTTAGAGATCAATATTTTGTAAATTATTTTACTTTTAAGATTAGAATAAACTTATAAAATTTGTTCTGTTTTTTCTTCCTCCAAATCCTCTCATATACCATTCCTTGCTCTGTTTCAAATCCTTAGCCTCTTTTTCACACTAATTCTTGTTACAAGCATGTTCATTGTTTTTATGTTATCATTATAATTGCTTCCTAATTTCCTGGGTTTCCTTTTGTAACCAGAAGAATACTCTGTGAAAGAAACTTCCAGGCTTATGCTCTTAACATATAACCAATTATACCTATTTCCTACACAAAATTTGTCAATAGTACCTTGTATCACTTTAAGAAATGAACAGAAGTCATGAATATCACTTATAGCTCTGTAAGGTCTGTGGCTCTTCTTCACTCTTCCAAAGTTCAAACTCCTCCAAATTTGCTTCTCCTGAGTACTCCCTTCAAACATATTAAACATCTATTTGGTGAGTATTCCCAGTTTTGTACTCTCATGAGGCTATTAACATTTCTTCTTTTTCCCTAGCCATAGCAAGTGGCACTATTAGGAGGTGTGGCCTTAATGGAGTAGGTGTGGCCTTGTTGGAAAAAGTCTGTCACTGTGTAGGTGGGCTTTGAGTTCTCTTACTCTCAGGCTCTACCTAGTGCAGAAGCTAGTCTTCTCTTAGCTGCATATGGATAAAGATGTAGAAATCTTGGTTACTCAAGCACCATGTCTGCCTGCAGGTTGCCAGGCTTCCTGCCATGATGATAATAGACCAAATCTATGAAACTATAACCCAGCCCCAATTAAATGTTCTCCTTTATAAGAGTTGTCGTGGTCATGGTGTCTCTTCACAACAATAAAACTCGAAGACACTGCTTAAATCTTATGTTATCTGGGAATAATTGTTTTACCTCTCCACGGCAATACTGATGTTCCCAAGTTCCTATTCATTTTCATCTTTTTTGTTTGTTTGTTTTTTGTTTTTTGTTTTTTTGAGACAGGGTTTCTCTGTGTAGCCCTGGCCGTCCTGGAACTCACTCTGTAGACCAGCCTGGCCTTGAACTCAGAAATCTGCCTGCCTCTGCCTCCCAAGTGCTGGAATTAAAGGCATGTGCCACCACTGCCAGGCCATTTTCTTTTTTCTTTCTTTCTTTCTTTCTTTCTTTCTTTCTTTCTTTCTTTCTTTCTTTCTTTCTTTCTTTCTTTCTTTCTTTCTTTCTTTCTTTTTCTTTTCTTTTTTTAGATATTTTCTTCATTTACATTTCAAATGCTATCCCTAAAGTCCCCTATACCCTCCCCCCGCCCTGATAGCCAACCCACCCACTCCTGTTTCCTGGCCCTGGCATTCCCCTTTACTGGGGCATAAGATCTTCACAAGACCAAGGGCCTCTCCTCCCATTGATGTCCTACTAGGCCATCCTCTGTCACATATGCAACTATATACATAATTCTGGGGGGTACTGGTTAGTTGATATTATTGATCCTCCTATAGGGTTGCAGACCCCTTTAGCTCCTTGGGTACTTCCTCTAGCTTCGTCATTATTGGCCCTGTGCTCCATCCAATAGATGACTGTGAGCATCCACTTCTGTATTTGCCAGACACTGGCATAGCCTCACAAGAGGTAGCTATATCAGGGTCTGCCGGGCTATTTTAATCTTTTAACAATATTTTATAGTTATGTATTTTCTTTTACTTTTAGAAAACCATCGCTAAAAACCAGGGTCATATAGTTATGACTATATAGCTAGAATGGAATTTTTATGGAATCAAGATATTTCTATCATTTATTATTGTCCATTATCACTTAGTTCTCAAAATCATTTGATGAATTAATGTATACACACATACATTCTCTCTCTCTCTCTCTCTCTCTCTCTCTCTCTCTCTCTCTCTCTCTCTCTCACACACACACACACACACACACACACACTCACTCACTCCCTAAATGAGGAATACAATACAGCTTAAAAACAGCCCCAGTATCTTATAGTTGTTTTTTTCACTAAAAATAAGTTTAAAAATTTGATCATGATTTCTTCATATATGACTTTTAGCTAATGGGCTCAGGTAAGCACTGTCAATGCACATTGTAATTCTTAGGAATATTATTATTGTTGTTGGACAATAAACACAGTCTTAATCTGTTGGCACTGGTTTATTAGTCATCTAGTAAATGTCACAGAGAAAGGTTCTATTGTAGATTATTGACCCCCAATTATGACTTATGGCATGAATATTGTTTACTACCAAGAGGCAACATATTTCTTATAGTAATTTGTTCGCTAAGTTCAAAGTTTGACTCTGACTTTACAGACTGAACAACGTAGCACTGATAGTTAAGGACATGAGTACACAAACAGACAAAAAGCATTTCTGCCTTGGGTTACTGCAGAACAGTAAAAGGTACAGGCTTTGTGTTCTCCATTGTAGTTTAAATACTAGTTTTTTAGTGCGAGCTTGAGCTTCTTATTTTCTTGAGTTTAATTATCTTGACTGTATAATGGCAAGAACAGCAGCATCAGCCCCATAGGGCTTCTTTCAGGATTAAGTGAAGCAATGAAGGAAAAGTACTTAGGAAACCCCCAGAGGGAGCTCCTGAGGCAGCCTTTCCTGCTGTCACTCTCAGCGTTATTTTTACTAGATTCTGCCTCCCTGCGTTAAATAACTTTCCTCTAATGTGCTTAATTTTCCAGATAAAGGGATGGTTAAGAAAAGAATACAGATTATTGTAAAGCAAGTCATTACTTTGGTTTGAGAATAGTTTGTTCTTCAAATTCTAACTAGAAGTTAAACAAACTTCTGCCCTTTGTTACCTGAAAAGTATACAGGGATGCTTTTTCTTCCCAGAAGAGAAAAAGAAAAAAAAAGTAACAAAACTTAAAATGTCCATTTAGAAAGATTTTAAGAGTATGAAGGGAAAAGGGAGCAGGATCAGGTGTGGGAGGAGACTGAGGTGGGGAGAGTCAGGAAATTGAATGGAGGGGTGCAGCAGTGGGGGATGGGGAACTAGAGATAACCACTAGAAAGTCCCAGAAGCCAGGAAAGAAAAAGGCTCTCAGGTCCGCACAGGGATGATATTAGCTGAAATACCGAACAAGGAGGAGAAAGAACCTGTAGAGACCATATCTAGAGGTTAGGCACTGCCCTGGTTGTAGGATAGGGCCACATACCCATCTCAAAAATAGCTGCATTTGTAGCAGAAGATGGTCTAGTCGGCTATCACTGGGAGGAGAGGTCTTTGGTCTTGCGAAGATTATATGCTCCAGTACAGGGGAATGCCAGGGCCAGGAAACAGGAATGGGTGGGTTGGGGAGCAGGGCAGGAGGAGGGTATAGGGGACTTTCGGAGTAGCATTTGAAATGTAAATGAAGAAAATATCTAATTAAAAAAAAAAAGAAAATATTAACCCAGAATTGCTCCTGTCTAAAGGAAATATAGGGACAAAGATTGGATAGACTGAAGGAAAGGCCATCCAGAGACTGACCCATGTTGGGGTCCATCCCATATGCAACCAGCAAACTCAGACACTATTGCTGATGCCAAGAAGTGCTTGCTGAAAGGAGCCTGATATAGCTGTCACCTGAGAGGCTCTGCTAGAGCCTGACAAATACAGATGTGGATGCTCACAGCCAGCCATTGGACTGAGCACAGGATCCCAATAGAGGAGTTAGGGGAAGGACAGAAGGAGCTGAAGGGATTTGCAACCCCATAGAAAGAACATCAATATTAACCAACCAGAACCCAGAGCTCCCAGGGACTAACCCACCAGCCAAAGAGTGCACATGGAGGGACCCATGGCTCCAACTGCATATGTAGCAGAGGGTTGCCTTATCTGGCATCAATGGAAGGGGAGGCCAGCCTTTGGTCTTGTGGAGGCTCAATGCCCCAGTGCGGGGGAATGCTAGGCCAGGAGGTGGGAGTGGGTGGATGGGTGCCTGGGGGAGCACCCTCATAAAAACAGAGGAAGGGAGAACAGGAGATGAAGGATGGGATGGAGATTTGCCAAGAGAAAACCAAGGAAGGGAGATAACATTTGAAATGCAAATAAATAAGATAACCATAAAAAAGAATAAAAGAACAGAGCTCCTGTGTATCACTGTTTTGGGCTCTAGCAAGGTGATATTGCATAAATATTTTTCACATACCAGGTATTTCTGTAGAAGGATGTCTCTGCCTTAGAAGTACCTCATGGACTCCCAGCACTACTGAGCTCAAAGAGGCTGATGTAGGATACTTCAGAAATAACTTCAGAAAAATAATTCTTCTAAGATGAACAGCTTGTAGAGAATTAGGAATCAAAATACCCACATGACTATTGCAAGGACACATTTTAGTAGTACTTCCTTTTCTCACAATGGATCTCACACGTTTTACCTCTAAACTCTTTTCTACAAATGAGTAAAAGTGGCGTTATGAGGCTTTTCCTCAATTGGAAGGAAACATGTGTGGGAAAATGCTCTACAGTATTTGAATTGGCTGCATTTGAGTGCTTGGCTGGGTTTAATTTTAGTGTTAAAGTATTTTTATGATTTTATAAAAATTATGATTGTCATAATATATAAATGAAGAAAATCGTATATATTTACAACTTGTCCTCTCTTATGTGCTAAAGATCAGGTACTATATGAACAAAAATATTGTTTTATTCATAAAAGCCACTTTCAGGGTTGAAGAGATGGCTGTGTAGGTAAGAGCACTTATTGCTCTCACAGAGGACCTGGGTTAGGTGCCAGCATCCAGATGGTATCTTACAGTCATCTATCATCTCAGTTACAGAAGGATCTGATGTTGTCTTCTGATCTCCAAGGCATACCAGGCATGCATGTGGCCTACATACATATATACAGGCAAAACACTCATATGTCTATACTTTTATTTATTTTTATTTTTTATTGGATATTTTCTTTATTTGCATTTCAAGTGATATCTCCTTTCTTGGTTTAACCCTCTGGAAACCCCCTATTCCTTCCCTGCTTCTATGTGAGTGCTCCCTCACCCACCCAACCACTCCTGCCTCCCCGCCCTGTCATTCCCCTAAACTGGGGCATGTAGCCTTCACAGCACCAAGGGGCTCTCCTCCCATTGATGATCTACAAGGCCATCCTCTCTTACAAATGCAGTTGGAGCTATGGGTCACTCCATGTGTACTCTTTGGTTGGTGGTTTAGTTCCTAGGAGATCTGTGGGTTGGGGGTTGATATTGTTCTTCTAATGGGGTTGCAAACCTCTTCAGCTCTTTCAGTCCTTTCTCTAACTCCTCCTTTGGGGACCCTGTGCTCAGCTCAATGGTTAGATGTGAGCATCTGCCTTTGTATTCGTCAGGCTCTGGCAGGCCTCTCAGGAGACAGTGATATCAGGCTCCTGTCAGCAAGCACTTCCTGGCGTCCACAATATCATTCTGGCTTGGTCACTGTGTATGGGATGAATCCCCAGGTAGGGCAGTCTCTGAATGGCCTTTCCTTGGTTCTCTGCTCTACTCTTTGTCTATATATTTCCTCCTGTGAGTATTTTGTTCCCCCTTCTAAGAAGCACTGAAGTATCCACACTTTGGTCTTCCTTCTTCTTGAGCTTCATATGGTCTGTGAATTGTATCTTGGGTATTCCAAACTTTTGGGCTTATCAGTAAGTTCCCCCTGGTATGCCACTACCATGCCAGCCCTGTGCTTCAAAAGTCCCACAGCATTTTGTTGTGCACATCTGGCAAACCCAGGCTTTGCTGCTGTTATCTTTCTCTCCGGAACCCAGTTGAACAGTCCTGTGAAGGAAACCACCACACAAACTTAGTTCAGACACAATGGTAACTGAATTACTGGGCACAACAACTAGAATCCTAATCTTGTGAGCCATAGTAAATCTAAATCCTCCCGTGGCAAGTCTTGGTGGATCTGCAATTTGAAAAGGGAGACACTAGTAGATACATTTTGTCTTTTTGCTATCCCTGCCCAAAAGCCCCTATCTCTCTTCTGCCTATTCTCTTCTCCTCTCCAACCCAGAAATCCCACCTACTCACCCAGTGATTGGTCCCTTGTTCCATTAGGGGATGGTTCAAAAGAAGTCACCTGAGTACATGACTAATTCCTCTTTCCAGACATCCCTCCGGGGAAAGCAGAATTAACATCAAAATACAAACAACACCAGGGCCATCCACAACACTCTTTCTCAACACCTCACCAGCATCTGCTGTCACCTGAGTTTTTGATCTTAGTCATTCTGAGGTGAATCTCAGGGAAGCTTTGATTTGCATTTCCTTGCTGACTAAGGATGTTGATCATTTCTTTAGGTGCCTTTTGTCCATTTGAGTTTCCTCAGTTGAGAATTCTCTAACTCTGTACCCCATTTTTAAATAGGGTCATTTGGTTCTCTGAAGTCTAACTTCTTGAGTTCTTTGTATATTTTGGATATTAGTTCTCTATCGAATGTTGGATTGGTAAGGATCTTTTCCCCATCTGTTGGTTGACATTTTGTCCTATTGACTGTGTCCTTTGCTTTATAGAAGCTTTGCAATTTTATGAGGTCCTATCTGTCGATTCTTGATCTTAGAGCATAAGCCATTGGTCTTCTGGTCCAGAAATTTCTCCCTGTGCACATGTGTTCAAGGCTTTTTCCCACTTTCTTTTCTATTGCATTCAGTGTATATGGTGTTATGTGGAAGTCCTTGATCCACTTGGACTTGAGCTAAGAATGAATTGATTTTCATTCTTCTACATGCTAACTACCCATTGAACCAGCACCATTTGTTGAAAGTGCATGTCAGCACTCCTGGGAGCCCAGCACTCCTGGTAGTATTTGGGTATTGAGCATTCTAGCATAGGATCAGCTCTGGGTACTGTGACCATGCATATAGTTTTAAATTCAAACATTTTCCAAAGGTAACTCATATGACTATAGAAGCGAATATCAATTCAGGAATTATAAATCAGATAAACATTTGTTTAGTTTTTAATCAAGCATTTATTATATACA
The DNA here is from genome assembly GCF_900095145.1 of Mus pahari. Classification (NCBI taxonomy): domain Eukaryota; kingdom Metazoa; phylum Chordata; class Mammalia; order Rodentia; family Muridae; genus Mus; species Mus pahari. Next base: position 16,554,917 of record NC_034606.1, on the reverse strand, counting down.
CACTTACTACTAGGTGGTATAGCTATTAAACTTCCTGTTTAGATTGCTATCACTCTCTTCTATGAAAAGAAATCTAAGAAGTTTGATCATAAAATAAATACATATACAATATGAAAAATCAAATAAATTTGTTGGATTATTTGTACTGTCTATTGTTAATACTAGCAAAAGTAAGACTTTCAACAGTATCTAATGAAAAAGAATCATCTGCTCAACTCACTGATCAGTATGTCTTCAGACTTAGAGGACACACCAAAGTTTAGTATCTTTTTAAAACATGAATACTTAAGAACTAGTATACACAGTGATATTTGGCATTTTCTAACATTTTGTATATAAATCTGTGCTGGCTAATGTCATATCAATACCTAGAGTCATCAGAAATGAGAGAGCGTTCATTGAGGAAAAAGTCTGGCAGTAGGCAAATTTGTTCGGCGTTTTCTTAACTAAGCAGGGCCCAGCCCATTGTGAGTGGTACCACCCTGGACTGGAGTTCCCTGGTTCTAGAAGAAAGCCAGCTAGACAAGCCATACTGAGCAAGCCCATAAGCAGCACTCTTCCAGGGCACCTGCATCAGCTCCAGCATCCAGGTTCCAGCCCCATTTAAGTACCTATCCTGACTTTCTTCAGATGAACAGTGAGGTGGAAATGTGAGCTAAAGTTTTTCCTTCCTAATTTTCTTTTGTTCATGGTGTGTCACCAGAGCAATAGTAACCTATGCAGGAGAAAATCTAAATTTAAGCATGCATTTAAAGTTTTATTTTTTTATTTTTTAATTATATGAAGCTGAATCCAAAATTATTTGAGAGTTTATAAAAATAAAAGTACAACCATTAATTTCTGCTCACATTCTATCGTGCCAGTCTGCTTGTATCTCCACAGAACAGAAGTATAGTGCCATATTCTCATATTATATTTACTTTCTATTTATAGAAACTGTAAGACTCAAGGTAAGAATTCATTGAGTTTATTTTGTTATCTCATTTTCCTTTGAAATAAGACTTGGGTTTGTTTCTTTGTTTGTTTTTCTAATTAAGTCAATTTCCTACATCATCTTTTATTCTTTTATAACTTTACCCTGGGGGCAATTTTTGAACATCACTAGAATCTACCAAATTAAACCTTTTCACCCCCTTTCTTTCAAGCCCGTAGTTCAACATATTTTCAGCTCAAACCAAATTAGCCAAGTTCCTTCCTGTATTTCTACACCGACCACTGAGAAGTCTCAATAAGCAATGCTGAGGACACTTGTCTGGTTTCTTTGATCAGCTTGCTTTCCAAGGAACTGATAGTTAAGTCTTTTGGATCCCATTCAGTTACTGGATTCAGAACATACCAGATGATCATCTGCTCCTCCCCTTACCTACAAGCAACATCTTACCGTCAGGAACATTCTCCGACAGTCTGTTTGGTTGCCTTCTTTCAGGAAACTTCATTTAGAACTTGGATGTTTTTACATCATTAGAAAAAAATTGCAACAGTTCCTATAATATCGAACTAACATGTCTAGGCCATTCAAATAAGCAGTCCTCTTGGTGAGCGTGGAAACAGTGGTTCCATAAGCTTTTATGCTCTTAATGTTCCAGTTGGCAATAATTTGTATGCTATCAATTATATAAAATCTGTCAACCATGCAGAAGAAACCAGTCAGATAGTCCTAGACTTTGTGAGAAAGTCAAGGGAAAGATTATCTGAGCATAGTTAACACACAATATTTTATGTTGATGACAACTAGCAGAGAAGCAAAGAAATTATCCTTCTGAAGTAATGCATACATGCCAAGTCTAAAAAATTCCCTCCCAAAACTTCTCCCTCTAAAAGGTACTTATTGTGTATAAGCAAATTAGGGAACAGTGAACAGTAAAGCCACTAGAGAGCAAAGCATTTAAGTTCCTTGATTATATTTGCTTTATCTTGGATATAGGAGGCTTTCTGTTTTTCAGAATAAAAGAATCTATACATGAAGAACTGGAAAAGATGGCTATGGTATTCAAACAATAAGCAGTGAATAGGAGAATTACTTATGAAAGCTTTATGGTTCCACCTTGAAATTTTAGCTATCCCCAGACAGGCTAATCTGAACACACTAATAGTTATTTCTTAATTCTGTACATTTACAGGTTTCGTAATGGTTTCAGATAAATGAATTCTCTTCTAGTTTCTCAATAGGTTCTCTCCCTTGAATATTTCTAGGCCATTGAAGAGTCCTATTGTTAAAGGATACAAAGAGGAGATAATCGCCAAAACACAAAGCTTTATCGTAAGTAAAGACATATTCCAACTTGCCCAATGGAGAAAATATTTTCTCCGGAAATTAAAATAAATTTAAGAACATGCCCAATTGCTCTTTGGTGTTTTTCTAATAAAAAAATATCAGGCATTTGTGGACTCAAAGACTGTTTCATTATATAGTAAATGTCCAGTCCTAAAATTATGAGTTCTATGTAAATAGTTCCTCTCAAACTTGCTTGGTGCAGGCAGTATGCTGTAGTGAAAAAAACAGAACAGACAGCATCTTTTGATCTATTTTGTAGTTCTCTCCTTATGCATTTCTCTTTCCTTTTAATTATCTCTTCCATAGCTTCTCAGATTTAGTGTTTAGACAAAGTGATATAAGGAGCAAATAATTCTTAGCTTATAGGCATTGCTATGAGCTGGTCTTTATGTTTTCTAGAATTAGTGGATTTGAAGGCTATTCATTTTGAGTGTAATTTTATTTTTAATACAGTTTCTTCAATTAGTATGTCTATATGGTTGCAGGTATGACTAGGACATGTTTTTCATAGAGTTTTTTTGGAAATTTCCTATAGGTTTCTGTTTTCAGAATTTATAGCCATATTTATCCTGGGTCAGCCTTGTGGACAGCCAGTATCCTATCACTTCTGCTATACTAAAGAGTGAATTTCTCCATTAACTCTTTCTCTACTAGCTCTGTTCTTAAGATCAAGAAATTCCCATGTCCCTTAACTCCTTTACCTCAGATTGTTCCTTCAAAGTCTACATAATGCAACTTTGCCTCAATATTCTGATATTATAGTCCCATTATTCATATATATGAGGTATAAATATTAGATGCATTCTTCCCTCAACTGTATGACTGTATTAGTATATATATATATATATATATATATATATATATATATATATGATATTATTGTCTTTATAACTGTGGTTAGAAAATAAATATGGAAAAATGCCCGTCACTTCATGGAAGTAGTGATAAGAAAGATGTAAATCTATGTATGGTTGAAAATTTAAATATTCTAATAAAATAATATTGCCTGTCTCTAATTATCTCTGGATATAATGTCAAATATATAGAATATATTTGGGAATTATGCTTGTTTAGTAAACTGAGAGTTATACATTCTTTGTCAACATCGATGATTTCACTAGCCCTGGTAACTTGAGGTTTTTATAATAAGATGTATAATAAGTACAAACGTTTGGAAATACTGTGCATGTTTAAGCAATAAGTGACCAGAAGAATTGTTATCTGTTGTCTGGCATCTTTTGTGCAGACAACAAAAGTATGTATATGCCAGCTAGGGCAATCATATATTTCATAAACGCCTAACTTCAAATGCTGCCTGAGATCAATATATTTATTAAATAGCTGCACCAATTAAAAGCCGAATTCAGCCTGTAAAGACTCAACAAAACTGCATCACTGAGATTCCACCAACAACCTGAAGGCAAGGGGTTCCTGCCCGTTTCACCTCTAGGAGAGGTCTCCTGAATGTTTAAGTTTCCTTATCCTCTTTAGTCTCTTTAGGCCCCTCTCATCCATCTTGGAGTCAATGCCTTAAGACCCGAGTAAAGAGTATTACTTCTAGACTGCTAATGAATAGGCAGTGCATAGAGTACCTAAAAGAACAAACACTGAAAAAGAAAAGCCTATACTAGAAGCTGACGTTAAAATTTAAATTGATATTTAAATTTCAGGGAGCGAGCTTAGTTACTGAGGAAGAGGCAATCAGAGTAGTAACTTTGATTTGAGGGTAGTAAGGATGTTCAACTCAAGCTACTGTCATCACATTATCCCCCGGGACAGATTGTTGTCCTAGCAAATTTAGCTTTTATCCAGGTTCTATGCATGTCTCTCTTAAAGTTGTGCCTTGGGTCAATGATAACATTATCAGTGAGAAGATGCTAGTAGCCCAAATTCTTCAAATCACTCCCTGGATGATAGTTTGAAATACAGACAGACGTTTTGTTCAGTACAAAGAACAAATTGTGTCCATATACTCTGTATTAACCCGTGTACTAGGAAATAATGAACAAAAATATAGACATGACCTCCTCTCCTTAGGACATTGATCCATGGGCAAGACAGAAAAGTCGATTGCAATTCTCCTGACACCTTCCTGAAAAGACATCACAGGATAGAATGTTATATTTCAAACCCACTTGCTATTCTGTCGAAAGATAACTTTAGAGTGAGACAATGTAATAGTTTGAGTGAACAGCTGAGTTTCAAAGATTGATTTTTTTTATTATTTTTTTTGAAAACTTGAGTTTCTAATTTATCTACATCATTTTTTGTTAGACTTATTTCAGCAATGAAGAAAATGAAGGGTGAGGCTATTGGCACTAGGAAAACTGGATTGACTTGTAATTATTTCTATTTTCTATGAAAGGAATGGCTATTTAAGTATACTTGTAACATCCTACGGCAAAAGTTGGCTAATTCCATTAGAAGGGATATTGATTCATTAAGGTGCTTCTGTGAAGGAAAAAAAATACAGCATCAACATTTGATGGAATTCTGTCAAATTTTATCTTTAGTCATGGACAATCTAAGAGAAATTTTCCCATGTGAATTGACTAAAACATATATTTAGTAAGAAAACGACTTCAGAAAAACTGGTTACTAATATAAATTCAGCTGATACATGGTGAAATCGGAATTGAATATTTCAAGTATTTGGATCTTGAGAGTACTACTATTATTCTCTTGCTTAATAAATACTCAAAGAATTTAGTTTATTATTCTCTTTTATGTGTCTAAAAATCTTCAGGGAGACTAACTCTATGCTTTTTGGGGGCTTCTCTTTCTATATATATATTTTTAATTACTTTGTTTTCTGTCAAATCTTTAGCTTGGAATGTGATACATAAAATTTCTAAGAATAGATGATTACAAATGATTTCTGTGATTTTACAATTAAACTAATAGTAGTAGGGTATTGACATTTATATTTAATTTATTAGCATATAGTGGAAAAGTTAAAATGTTCACACATTATAAAAGTTATTTGGTGAACATAGGACTTTAGTTTAATGATTAGTTTGATTGCAGTGAGAAAAACTCCTATCGTGAGTATACAACCTACCTGATAACTATCACACTGGCAATATACAGAGAGCAGTTGATGTACAATAGGAAGACTAATTATCCAGTTAATGGAAAACAAAATAATTTTATTATTTCTTTTAATTATATAATTTAGCCCAGTCTAAAGATTGACAATAATAAAGGTGTTATTATCATCATTATTATTAGCATATTTAATCTCCTGCTAAGAAGTGAAGTATGATTTCTTTTCTTTGAAACTTTCTGGTTTTTCTTTCTTTAGTATTTAAGGTATGTGACATATTACTCCATCTATGTGCAACAGTCTAGCTTCCGGAAAACTAATCTGTTTATAGTTTTAAGCATTTGAAAATTTGATCCAGAATAACAGGTATGACTGTTTTAACATGATGTCATCGAGGTGTGTGTAAAATCATAGAGCAAGGGACTAGTGCATAGGTTCTATCATGGGTGATGAACCCTCTGACTTCAACTTTCAACCCGCTTGGCAAACATTTATATGCACAACTTTTGAGGGGCCTGATTTTTTTTTGAAGAATAATTGCTATTTTAATAAAGTGTTGGTCCAACATCCTTATCTTCTATACTAGAAGATAGAAGTTTTTTAGAAGTAAGTAAGGGACTTTTTTTGTTTTTTTCTTCTTTTTTTTTTTTTTTTTTGGTTTTTCGAGACAGGGTTTCTCTGTCTAGCCCTGGGTGTCCTGGAACTCACTTTGTAGACCAGGCTGGCCTCGAACTCAGTAATCCGCCTGCCTCTGCCTCCCAAGGGCTGGGATTAAAGGCATGTACCACCACGCCCCGCTAGTAAGGGACTTCTTACAACTTGGGGGTATGAAGAAATTTCTGTATTCTTGAGCTGTATTCTGTATTCTGTATTTCTGTATTCTTATTTGGAAAGTGAACTTGTAATTTTGTATATTTGCTTGTTTGTTTGTTTATTTATTTGTATATTCACTCACTTTACATGTCGACTGCAGCCCCCCTCCCTCCTCTCCTTCTAGTACCACACTCACACCTCTGTCTTCCCAACCTACCCTCTTCTTTTTTCCTCAAAGAAGTTGAGCCTCCCAACCGAAGGGTTACCAACCTGACCTGGCACAAGTCATAGTATGATGAAGCACATCCTCTTCCACTGAGGCCAGCCAAAGGAGCCCAGCTAAAAGGAAGGAATCCAAAGGCAGGCAATGGAGTCAGAGATAGCCTCCATTCCAGTTGTTAGGGAACCTTCATGAAGAGCAAGCTGCAAATCTGCTACATGTGTGTGAGGAGCCTAGGTTGAGCCCAAGCATGCTCTTCTGTTGGTGGTTCCATCTTTGTGAGTCCCCATGGGGCCCAGGAGAGTTGACTTGTATGTCTTCTTGTGGTTTCCTTGACGTTCCTAGATCCCTCAATCATCCCTCCCCCACTTCTTCCACAAGACTCCTTGACCTCTGCCCAATGTTTGACCATGGATCTCTGCATCTGTTTCCATCAGTTGCTAAGTAAAATCTCTCAGAAGACCGTTGCATTAGGCTCCTGTCTTTAAGTATTAAGTACATCTGATGGATCCAAGTATAACAAGGCATATTAACTGGTACCTAAAAAAATAGTGTATATATATATATACACATTGGAGTTAAAAATGTATAACCCATGTGAACTCCATAGTTATAATTTGTGAGAGTTTGAAAATTCAGATTATTTGTATGAGTTGTTTTAAAAATAAATCTTGTAAATAACAAGATTGGAGGAGAAGTTAACCTACCTTTAGTCACCATGTGTTAAGCAGGCTCTAGTTTTCTCCTCATTGTTTTGATTACGTAAAATGTGGAAAATTTCATACATGGCAGATATTATCCCATCTCCCCCAAACACAATTTTTTAGGTAATTCAGTAAAGATATGCAAAGTCATATTCAGAGACTAAGGTGGTACCTTCTCTTCAAACCCTGGAGGCAAGGCTAAGATCCTGTGTTGTGATGAACAACCTACAGAAGGAACTTAGGAGAAAACAGTACACTTGAGGAGGAGCTGTTGAAAGGCATGAGCATGGTAGACAGAAGGAGAGAGGCCTATGTGGAAATCCTGTTTACTTTAGTGACTTGATGTTTAACCTGTACAACAGACTTACATTTAAATTTTCTTTTATGTTAAATAAGAGGAACAGTCTACACAAGTGAAGTATAGTAAGTAAAATTTTGCATAGTTTTTTCATGGATAGGGAATAATAACACAACAGTCACTGCTAATGGTAGTGACTTTTATTACATAGACTATACAAATAAAATATTTTTTCAGTACCAGCATATTGAAGGAAAAAAAACTGTCTCAAAGTCCAAGGACTGAACTTTAGGTATTTATATGTGGATGTGTATGCATGTGTGCTATCGTGCTTGAAAATAAAATATGAACATGTGGAAACAATAAAGATTTGTACTAAAGTTTTTTGGTTATCTGATGCAGCAGCATTTGCAAAACGATCACATTTATTTATTTTTCTTCCTTAATATGATTTGCATAAGTGATGAGAACTTCAATTTTGGGTACTAGTTGAGAATAAAAATAACTCCTTTACGGTTGATGACAAAACATTTAGTTATCTCTAATTCCTGGACTGGAACTGATTTGCGGGTAATGCTCTACTTTAAGCTAGTTACATAAGGACCAAAGCCATGCATCACATCAAAGTTTCTGTTGTTCTGGATACCTTAGCATCATGTCACCTACCAGGGACAGGAATGGAATTCAGCCCTCACGCTCACACCTTGGATAGACACAACTGTCAAAGGAAGAACACATTGGATGGATATAGAAACCTTTTATTTTTACTCTTTCTCACAACCTGATGTTCTTCCAGTGAAGTTCTACAGTCTGTAACATAGCTAAAAATCTCTCATCAATTAACACAGTGGCAGAGCCCTAGTGTTTCCTTCCTTCCTTCCTTCCTTCCTTCCTTCCTTCCTTCCTTCCTTCCTTCCTTCCTAACTTCCTTTCCTTTCCTTCTTTCCTTCTTTCCTTCCTT
>NC_034606.1:16543539-16546545 GCF_900095145.1 Mus pahari | reverse complement strand
TTCCTTCCTTCCTTCCTTCCTTCCTTCCTTCCTTCCTTCCTTCCTTCCTTCCTTCCTTCCTCCCTTCCTCTCTCTTCTCTCTCTCTCTCTCTCTCTCTCTCTCTTTCTTTCTTTCTTTCTTTCCTTCTTTTGTTCATAGAATTGAGTCCTGGCTATTTCATGTGCTAGACAAACATTCTCCCACAGAGCTATCAGCCCCCATATCTTCTTTAGATACTTAAAGTAGAATAAGCATATTAGAGAAAAGCCATGTTAAAGGAAACTGTCTTGTATTCTCTCCTCTTTGGTCCAGACCAGTTAATCAATGAGCACATTTTGGTGACTGCATATGTCTCTCTACACCAATCCACATATTTTCTGGAGCTGCTGTTCCAAGACTGTGGCTTGGCTTGTCATGGTTAGATCTGTTGTGTTATTTTGAATTTTCCCAGATCTGAAGCTTGTTCCTGTTTTGAGCTTTCAGTGGTAAGTGATACTACCTCTGCACCTGAAATCCATTTACATTCTCAGCTGCCCATGGGGGTACAGCTCACTCTCAGCATTGTTTGGAAATGACCAGCTCCAAATCCCAGGACACCAGGCCATGGAGATATCTGGTGAATGGTAGCTGATTATCTCACAGATGTTCCAGCAGACACTTCCCAGCTGCAGGGCAGGAAATGGTATTTTCAAATAGAGATCTAACTCTCAGATACAGATGCCCTCGCTGATAACTGTGTCTCAGATAGTCAAACAAAAGCATCATCTAGAAGCAAAATATCTTCATGGAAACCATTCACACAGACATGAAGTATCCCAGAGAGTGAAAATTCGTACAAGTTTTCTTTACAAACAATGTTAAGAAGGTCATAAAAGTACAAAATACTTCCACTTAATTTTAATTTTAGTTGGAAATTTGGCTGACCTTACTCATTGGTTGTACAAATTTATGTCTTTTATAAAGTTATATGTTATTTTCCCTCTTTTTAACTGTTATTTCCCAACTTAAGGAAAACCTCAAAATTGTGCGTTTGTTACATCTTTTGCATGCACTTTTATGCTTTCCCTGATTAAATACATTTGAGCAGATTTTTGGAGTTTAAAATGGAAGAGGGAGAAATGCTTGCTAATAATAGATATTAGATACTAAAAGAAATAGTTTAGGAAAGAAACAACAAAATTAGTGGCAATGTATAGACTGGTCAATAATTTGTGCAACTCTGTAGACTTCTCCATTCCTGACTCACCTTCCAAAACCCTTCTCTGGTCTCATATGTCTTTATCTTGTTTGCAATATTTAACTAAGTCTCACTGTGTCACCTGCATATGTTGGAGAATTCACCTTTTTCAGAACAACTCTTGGGAGACAGTACCAGGAGGGTTAGGTGTTAGTCAATCCTTGTATACATACAGATTTTGAAGTCAATCTACGCATGAGATGAAGCAGACAAAAAAGAAGTTCTAATTTAGAAATTTAGCATGAATTTTCAAACTCCAACGCATTTTTATACTTCATGTACTTCAACCATGATGCTGAATTTTTACTATTTAGAGAGAAATGAAATGTTATCCATGTAAAGTACTCAACAAAACATGATTGCTTTAGCTTTAAATTTTATATTGATTTTTATTAAGTTAAAATTTTAGTTTGTCACACAACATTTTCCACATTTTTAGATATCTCATGTGTCTTTCAACAGTGAGTTACAGAATGCAAGTCTATTATTTTAGATTGGAACTCAGTACTATGAATTATGGGAAAGTCTTTTGATAAATGTTCTTCCTCTGAAAAAAATTTTCTTGGTTGGGTTTCATAATATAATTTGTTTGTAGTTGTGAATTTTATTTTAATTTATTAACTTGTTTTGCCCCTGTATGACTTTCTTTTCTCTTCCCACAACCTATTTTCATGGTGTAGTCTCTCTCTCTCTCTCTCTCTCTCTCTCTCTCTCTCTCTCTCTCTCTCCCCCCCCCGTGTGTGTGTGTGTGTGTGTGTGTGTGTGTTTAATCCTAGGCTGATCCTTATTAACTCCTGTATTTCTTCAAAAGGGGTTAAAAGGAGAATTATTGTGGGAATGCAGACTGGTGCTGTCATTATGAAGAACACTATGAGGTTATTTAGGACTGAATACAATGCTATCCTATGATCCATCTAAGAGGACTGGGTTAACTGAGGGAATTTTAGTTGGCTCTAAAAGACACATCTTCTTGTCTATGTTTATTGTGGTTCTCTTCACAACAGCCAGTTCACCCTAGGTGTCTGTTAAGACATTAATAGATAAATTATATACACATGCATTTTTTATTTTATGTCTGTAACACTGGAAAAAACACCCAAATGCAAAAAGAAAATATAAGTATTACATTTCGAAATCATAATAGCACATTCTACTTTATCAATGACATGCTTATTGGTAGCATTGGTGTCTTTTGACAAAGAGAAAAAAACTAATGAAATAACTTTTTCTACTACCTTCCACCCCTCCCCTTCTATTCTTTTATTACTTCAAAATTATACTATTTGGAAGCAAATGGTGTAACAAATTAAAAATAAATAAAACATGGAAAATGAAAAAAAGTATATTACCCAAGACCATTCAGCACACCAAAGAAAGAGGAGGAAATGACATGGGCCATATCCTTCACAGTTTGATGTTCTTTTATCCCTAACAGCTTTCTATTCTCAAGATTCTTACTTATGAAGGAGCAAATTGTCTCCATCAATGTTAGTGGACAGAAATACATGTCTTTGACCTACTACTTTAAAACAAACAAACCCCTCTATATTGTTAAAGTGTTATGAAAATTACATAAATGGTGCTAAATTTAGTGTTTTTTAATTAATTATTTTTTATTATTATTTTCTTTATTTACATTTCAAATGCTATCCTGAAAGTTCCCTATACCACCCCCCCCGCCCGCCCCTGCTCCCTTACCCACCTACTCCCACTACTTGGCCCTGCCCTACCCCTGTGCTGGGTCATATAAAGTTTGCAAGACCAAGGGGCCTCTCTTCCCAATGATGGC
>NC_034606.1:16527595-16542660 GCF_900095145.1 Mus pahari | reverse complement strand
GGATGTCTGGAGCCAGAAATGGAGTCTGTCCCAGCAGCTGTATCACTTCTCCCTGGCAGTGCACCAGAGCAAAGATGGCTCTCCTTCCGGCTCAGGCCTGGAGACTCCTCCCTGGTGGACACCCCTCCTCGGGCGGGAAAGGTGCCAGGTGACTCAACTTTAGTGTTTTTAATTGAAGATAAGACAAATATTTGCAAGCATTATAACACAACTATGGCCAGAGACATAGGTAGAAGAGGTGAATATGTATATATCCATTAGCACCAAGAAATCCTTGAAAGTAAAACCTGAAAACAGAAAATAAAACTTGTTAGCTTTCTGTCAGCAGACAATTAATAGACATAATGAACAAAATATGGAAATATTAGTAGTTCCATAATAGAATATTGACACTTAAAAATTCAACACTCTAAGCAAAATGAACATAGAAAATATACTTTACAATTAATGTACAAGATTTTAAATGAGTCTGGTTTGTCCTCTGAGATTTTGTCAGAGGCCACGATAGAATATTAACACTTAAAATTCAGCCTTATGAGGAAAATAACATCCCAGATATTAAATAAAGCTTTTTTGCCTATGAGAATATTTTACCAGTTCATGTTCTCTTTATTGAATAGAGAGAAAATAAGCATGGAATTCATGTTGGTTCTACCTACACACACATTTTCCGATTATTTTCATTATAAAAAAGGAGTTCTCTATATGGGTAAATATTACTTTTTAAAAAGCTTTCAAACATCACTTAAAAGTTTATTTTGATTGTTCCCCTTCAAACCATATTTGCTACTTAGCATTATTTAGGATGTTAGAATTGCTGCTCTGACTGAAATTCCACTGCTTCAAAGGAAGAGCTAAAGTTGTTCCTGTCCTTGTAATTGAACTGGCAGTAGAACTCGCAAGGTCTCAACATTGGTAGCTGTTGTTCTTCTGTAATTCTTACCAAGTCATGACCCTCAGTAGGCTTTCTGTGCCATTTGTCCCTGCTTTGGACTTGGTAGAAACATTGCTTTCTGACGGACACACACAGAAGTGTGATGTCAACATCCACCATTATGCTCATTGCTCATTTGCTTCAGAATCCACAGAGATCACGAGCAGCAATCACTGAAGCATGAATTCCTGTTTAGCTGTGTGGCTTCATCCTCATTTGCACTGTTTGCCGATAAATATTTATTCAGCCTGTGGCATGAAACCACTGGGAAAGGAGCCAGAACCCTGTTCAGCAGCTCTTTCCATGGTAGTTACTCAATTTCAAATATATTCCCTTGCCGTCAACCATCCCATTCCTTTGTTTCCTCACTTGGCCAGACTTTTGAAGAAAAAAACTATGTATTTTCACTAAACAATTCCTGTGATCAAGCCACTATTTAAAATCTTTCTCCAAAGGCTGGAGGGATGGCTCAGTGGTTATGATTACATGTACTTATGCAGGGGAATTGAATTTGATTCAGAGCACCCAGGGCAGGAGTCATGAAACTGTCTCTTGCTCCAACTCCATGGAGATTTTTCTGGCCTCTGAGGGCACCTGCTCACATGTACACATATGTAGCCTCACAAACAAGTAATTAAAATAAAATGTTAAAACCATATTCCTTTTAGGCCCACAGAGATGCTTGGGTAGCATGGTAGAAGAACATAGCCAACTATACCAGGATGTCATTTGACCATAGCACAAGGCTCCTCTACCCTGCCACACACACAGAGAGAAAAGATGATATAAAAAATAAAATCCTTCTATTTGACCATGGCTCTATGTTTCATTTTTATTTTATTTTCTTGAAAGACTTTTGGCTAGTTAGTCACAGATACATCTATCACTCTCTCTCTCTCTCTCTCTCTCTCTCTCTCTCTCTCTCTCTCTCTCTCTCTCTCTCTCTCTTTCTCTCTTTTCTCTCTCAATGCTCCCTCTTTCAGATACACATACATATGTAGATCATGTACTCTATATACAAAAGAAGGGAAGGAGACAGATAGAAAGATAGATGGACAGACACATATACATGCACAGGAGAGGCAGAGAGAAAACATTTTCCTGATGTTTTTTAAATTATGCACATTTAAACCCTGTGTTGAATATACTTACAAAAACAACAGAGTATAATTTAATATGAGTCAGCTACAATGCAGTGTAATTTAACATAACAAGCCAATAAAACCAGCTGCCTCCTGAATGTTATCGGCCCTACAAAGAACAGGTTCATTATTCTTTGCACACACATATATTTGGAGTCATCTACATGCCAGCCTGTGTCTTGTGTTGTATTGTGTTGGAAACATGGGCTAGCACAATGAAAATATATGCTTTGTTACCTTGGTGAAATTTAAATTAACATTATTCTACTCTTCTAAGATCAACCTATCATTAGGCACAGGCACATTCTTTTACCTTGCGGCACACAGTTGAAGGCTTATGCTTCCCTGTGCTGCTTGAAGTTCTTCAAGGAGACGTGGAACAGATCATGAAGAGGAGGAGGGAGGCTTGCCTTTGACAATCATTTTCTCCGAGACATGGTGTCATTGCAGGGAAATCCCACAGTGGGTGAGACACTGTGGTCAGAGGAGACACAAAATAGAGAGCATCTGAAGAGAATAAAACAAACAACAAACAACAAACAAAAAGCTGTCGCCGAGGAAAGGGTGGAAGGAACAATGAGGAAATGGATGGGAGGTAGACTGTGCTAGTCCTCTCAATTCATTTTGTAAACTCCTTCATCGATGTGGACTTCAACAAAAGAATTGCATTCTAGTGACTACATCCAGAGGCTTGTTGAATATACTACAAGAAGCGCATGTTCTAACTAGTAAATTCAAGGCTTTCTCCTGTGCCCGGTTTAAAAAAAAAAAAAATTACTGCTGCACACTATGATTTCTCTTCAGACTTCATAAGTCTTTTGCCTTTTGCTAAAATATGTGCTCTATTTTCTAGCTCAAATTTGAAAGCACGTTAAAGCTGAGCAATGCCAACATGACTTGAAGGCAGTCCCCATGAGTCAACTAAAGATTCTCTCTAAGGGAAGAGTGTCCTGCATAATGCCAGACACTGAAAGGTAAATGTGACCTGGTTTTACATCTGACAATGAATTGCTTGCTCAGATGAGACACATTTTTCAGGTCTGACTTTTGATATTTTATCTATCTTATCTTTAGGCGAAAACTCATCCTTATAACGGACAGATTTAACAAGGGGAAGAAAATTATTTTAAAGTGTTTTAAGCCCAGAACCAAAGCAAGATAGGAGTTTTGATTCCACTTTAGAGAGAAATAATATTGAAAACTTGATAGAGGAGCATCTGAGGCCAGGAAGATAGGGCACGCCATAAGTGCCTCGCACATGAGCATGAAAGTCTGAATTCTGAACCCCAGAATCCATGTCAAAAAGCCACATGAATTTCCTCACCTGTAACCTTTGCACAGGTGGTGCACACGGATAGATTCACCAAGCTCATCAGTTAATCATTTATAGCCAATGGTAAATGAGTTTAGTGAGAACCTATCTGCAAGATAAGATAGATGTGATCAAGGAAGAAACTTGTATTCCTGTGAATATACATGTGCACGCACATACATACACTATATATATGGTTACAAGCATATTAACATATTATATTATATTATATTATATTATATTATATTATATATTATTATGTCACACAGTGTGTCCCTCTTGTACCTGCAACAGTTATTGTGTTCTGGATTCTCAGGATGAGAGGCATAACTCCCAGGCATTTTCCATCAATGCTGAAGTGAGTTCTCTTAAAATATGCAGCTCTATGTCTTTATTACCTATGGGCAAGGCAATACCTGATACACATTGCTATTTAAATTTTAGCTCAATAACTTATATCGCCCCACAAGGAAGAATAAACTCTTTACAAAGTTTCATCTAATAAGATCTTAATAAAACCCTGAGTATAGTTACTCTCCTCTTCAATGTTAGGTTAGACTACGTTATATGTAAGAAGGAAACACATGGTATTCTATGATACTAAACCTTCCAGGACAGATGTTAAACTGAAAATCAGAAGGAGCACAGTGTTATAAAAGAGAACTGTGTCAGACAGTCTGGTTTCCCATTATTTATGGGCCCATGACCTTGTGAATATGTACCCCAATGCTACAAACCACAGTTCCCATATCTGAAATGTGGAGATGATTTTAGTCCTGAAATAATAATCCATGGTGAAAGAGTTGCAGCCACTAAGTATAGCACTTCATATATGTTTAACACATATTACCTACAGTTGCTTTGTTAGATGAAGCTAGTTTAAACATTAGACTGTTGACATTCCATCCAGACAGTGATAGAATTTCCCAGGCTTTCTAATTTATTAAATACTTACTACTTCTACACAACGAGGAATACAAGATAAGACAAATCATGTCTGTCTCTTTTCACTTCTTGCCTGATACAGAGCATCCAATATCAGTTGTGCCTAAAAAAAAATCTTACAAGTGTCTTATCGTTTTTGTTTGCTGCTATGACATAAACGTAAGAGAATCTTTAATCCTTCCTCTCTTTTTTATTTCTTTGGTTCATGTATGATGTCTATAAAGGTGATTTGTGTGTGTGTGTGTGTGTGTGTGTGTGTATGTGTGTGTGTGTGTTCAGTCCTTGTCCAACACCTTGTCTGAACCAGGAACTCTTTGATTTGGGCTTCTGCATGTGACTAGCTGGCTGGCACATGAGTTTTGGGAAATTATACTGTCTCTGCCTCCTGTCAATCTTCGCAGAAGCACTAGGATTATAAACAAATGTTGCCAATCCTTGTGGGTTCTAAAGATGCAAACTCAGGTCTTCATGCTTGGGTGGCAAGTACTTTATCCACTGAGCCAACTGTCCAGCTCTCAATTCTCACTTCTAACAAGGACATCCAGTTAATTTTCCATTTGGCATCCAAAGTGATATTTTTTTTCCAAAGTGATATTTTTAAAGGAGAAAATGATACTTACTTTTTCATTTATTTTTGTGAGAATATGTGTGAACACATGAGTCTTTATATATGTGTCCGTGTGTGAATTTATGCATGCCTTGGTACACGTGAGGAGGTCTGAGGACACTCATGGATTTCACTTCTTCCCTCCATCATGGGGATCATGTGAATCAGTCTAAAATCTCAAGATTGGAAGCAAGGGATTTTATGTGTTGGACTTTCATCTCCCAAAGTCATTTCTAACACATGTGCCTTGTTGAATTACATCTTTTGAAATCCTTAAGTATCTTAAGTGATTTCCCTATAGAAGTTCCTAGACTCTGAGTGGCTCAGTCCTCACCAGATCTTCTCCCTGCAGTTAGAGTCCTCTGACTACCTGAATCTTCTTCAAGCCCATTAGATACAACTGGCTCTTCGGAGTCCAGTTGTTCACTACTACTCCTGTGCCTCCTGTCTGCAGGCAGCTAACTCTTATTCATTCATGGAACCTGATCTTTCATGATGATCTTACCTAACCTCTCCTTTCTGCTCAAACTCTTAGTTTACTGAATAACTAAAAGCACAGGGAAATATTTCATTACTTATTCTACTTTTCTTTTTTGGATGTCATCTGTATTTACCAGCAAAGCTTTATTTCACGTGTGCTCATTCTTAGGCTTGTGAATGTGAATCATGTTACACTTCTTTGTCCTTTGTGTTTGCAAAGATTGTTCCCACAAATCATTTCATTTGATTTCGTCATTGTTGCATGAAGTAGGCACTAGATTTATAGCTGTGTTGTAGGCAGCAAATCTCCAGGAAGTTATTACATCCACTCTCTACTGAATCAAATTACATTTAGTGAAAACACCACAGTTGTCTTCTAAACAGGAAGATTCTTATATAATGCAGAGGTAAGCATTCCTCTAGGACAAAAATTATACTAGAGGAACATAAAAAAAGAGAGTATTTAATCAAAATTAGTCTTATCAATCAGTGTTTCACATATCTCATATTGTCTCTTTAAAGACACTTTATCAATGATGATATTGCTAAACAGAACCACAGTAATGAAATATTTTAAAAAGAGAAATGAAAGTGATTTAGAACCCAAGCAATCTGAATAACTGGTCCAATTATTTGCTTTTTTGGGTGGCAAAGCTAGTTTCAGTTGCAAAATAAATCTCCTTTTAAAATATCCTTGAGAAATTTCCAACCTTCATACTACAAAGTAAAACAAAGGTAAATATCAGAAAATCATTCACAAATGGACAAAAACACATGGTGACCATGACACTTTCAATGTGGAGGGTCCCACATAATCTCTGATACTGAATATTCGATTCCTGCTAGTGACAACAGTAAGTGGTTGGTATTGAATATATTAGACATAGGGTCAGCTAAAGCAAGTAGGCCACATAGGTGATGACATTATGGAATATATCTGTGTACTGGCTAGTTTTGTGTCAACTTGACACAGGCTGGAGTTATCACAGAGAAAGGAACTTCAGTTGGGGAAATGCCTCCACGAGATCCAGTTGTAAGGCATTTTCTTAATTAGTGATCAATGGGGGAGATCCCCTTGTGGGTGGTGCCATCTCTAGGCTGGTAGTCTTGGTTCTATAAGAGAGCAGGCTGAGCAAGCCAGGGGAGGCAAGTCAGTAAAGAACATCCCTCCATGGCCTCTGCATCAGCTCCTGCTTCCTGACTTGTTTGAGTTCCAGTCCTGACTTTCTTTAGTGATGAACAGCAATGTGGAAGTGTAAGCTGAATAAACCTTTTCCTCCCCAACTGCTTCTTGGTCATGATGTTTGTGCAAGAACAGAAACCCTGACTAAGACAACCTGGATCCTTCACAGGGGGTGGGGAGGAAGGGGTTTATTTAAAGTTACATATTAGAGGTTTATCACTGAAGAATGTCAGGCCTGGAACTCAAGACAGGAAGCTAAAAACATTATAAACTTAGGCAAGAACTTCAAGTAGAAACCATAAAGCAATGTTACTTGCTTGTTCACTCAGAAACTGGGCTTTCCTAGCTTTATTGTACATCCCACAAACACAAGCCCAGGGAATGGTGCCACTCACAGTGGGCAAAGGCCTCCAATATCAACTGACAATCAGGATAGTTGTGTACTAGTCTGCCCACATGTCCCACTAATCTGGCTCTTAATCTTTTCTTTCCCCTTTCTTCTACCATGAGGTCCCTGGCATTCCACACACTCCTGAGCTCCACAGTCCCCAAATTAGGAAGAATATGAACCATGAACTGAGCACTGGTAACTCTGAATCCCAATAGATCTTTCTTCATTCAACTTGTGATCTCTGGTATTTTGGTCACAGTTACATAAAAGTAACAATATGTACTGGCTGGTTTTGTGTGTCAGCTTGACACAGAATGGAGTTATCACAGAGAAAGAAGCTTTAGTTGGGGAAATGCCTCCACGCGATCCAGCTGTAAGGCATTTTCTCAATTTGTGATCAGTGGGGAGAGGCCCCTTTTGAGTGGGACCATCCCTGGGCTGGTAGTCTTGGGTTCTATAAGAGAGCAGGCTGAGCAAGCCAGGGGAAACAAGCCAGTAAAGAACATCCCTCCATGGCCTCTGCATCAACTCCTGCTTTCTGACCTGCTTGAGTTCCCTTGGTGATGAAGAGCAGTATGGAAGTATAAGCTGAATAAACCCTTTCCTCCCCAACTTGCTTCTTGGTCATGATGTTTTGTCTAGGAACAGAAACTTTAACTAAGACACAATACAATTAGAATAATTATTAAGGTTATTACTTTTATCTCCTTTCTATCCTTCTGTAAAGAGCATACACCTAGACATAACATCCAAAAGGAAAGAAAATGTGTTGTAAATATTTCACTTAAAATTTTGATTTCTTAAAGTTGCTCTAGCAACAAGGAATCTGCTCAGAATAGCTGTGATGAAAATTCAGTTGCTAGAGATCCATTCTGCACGTGAGGAATTTTCAGAACATTTGTCTGGATGACATAAACAACTGCATCGAGCTCACAAACATTGCTCATACCTATTTGTATCTGTGACTGTTGTTTTGCAATGAGAACTGTCCATGTCAGGCTTGACTTTGTACAAAGATTTAACTGAAAGTGGAAAGGTCCACAAATGATGATGAAATGAGAATGGGGGACTGGAGGAAACGAGAAAGAGCAGGAGGGAGACAGAAACGATCTAACAGTCTGAAGAGTTTTTTTTTTTTTTCAAATTGTTTAATTTTTCACTGGAACTGTTGTAAATTATTACTCTTATGTTGGTGAAATTAAGAAAGAAAGGCTCTGTGTATTGACTTTTTAAACACTCATTTTATGTTTCTCTTAAAAGTACAGCCCATATATCTTGTATTATAAAAGCAGCTGAAGCAATACAAAATCATTGTGGTAAAAAGAGCAGATTACTTTAGTGATAACCATCACTTAAATACCTTGATTTTAGCCTTAGTTTTTATTACTTTTTTTCTTACAATTTAGCTTTGTGTACTTAGAATAGTCCTATGAGTAAGTAATTAATCGATAATTTCTGTTGGCGATTGCATTTTTTGACATTTTTAAAGTGCAAAATATAGGAAACCATTGTGTGCCTCTCTCTGTTTTTATTGTTATATTTGCATATGTGGTTTATATTTCGAACCCAAATAACTGATTAGTTGAATATATTTTGATAAGTTTAAATGTCTTTAATACAGAGGAAGTGTCTGAGCCTCTTTGAGTAAAATCAGAAAAGCTGGCTGGTATTAGGCAATCAGATAAACTCTTTTTCTGTAGAAACCTATCATAAGGTCCAAGCAACAGAGTTCTTCAGAAATGTAACTGTGGAAGGAAGTGGGGGTGGGCATGGGAGTTGAGAGGAGGAGGTGTCTGCTCAAGAGGTTTTCTTCCACTGGGTGTCACTGCTGATATGAGTCTGAGCAAAGGGAAAAAACAATGTTCCTGTGGCAGCAGGATTGCCCAGAGAGACTGTGAGCAGCTAGAGGTTCAGATCTTATCACCTGGAAATGCACTGTAGTAACCATGTTGGGATGCTGAGCATTTAAGGAGCATAAGGGAAGTATAAATAACAATGAAATGTTAGAATTCCTCTCTATGGCTGAGGAAGCCCTGGAAGTGATTACATTCTTGAATGGATTAAATGTCTTAATGGTATGTGTCTGTGTCTCTCACTTTAGCAAATCAAAATAATATAAAACAAGGAAAATTATCTACAAGAAAATGAAACAAACAGACAAAAAACAAACAAGCAAGCAAACAAACAAACAAAGAAACAAACACCCTCCCCTCCCGAAAGTTATGGAAATAGGATTTTGATATTGGAACCTACCTGAGGATTATTGTTGGGTATGTGTTCTTGAAATAGAAAGAGATCATGTCATTGTTGTACAATTTACTTCAATCCTGGCCTATAAATAGCTACTACATGTCAACAACTGGGGACTTCTTCCTATTTAGTTTAACACAAGTAGCAATTTGTCTGAAAACTGGATCTGTGTATGATCCAGTTTTGCTTTCTCTGGATTTTACAATTTTTTCCTTTCATTTTCCATATTTTAATTTTTAAGGCTATTATCTTGAAGAAACAGAGGACAGAAAGTGGGTAGAAACAGACGGTTTTCTGTTAAGATCATTCTGGGACTTATTTGTGAAGTAAAGCTTTGATATCTATGTAAAGCAACGAAGGGTAGAATTTGCAGTTTGGGATGGATAAGGGGACAGTGGTAGGATTTCCTACAAAGAGATGAATTTGGACAGTGAAAAACTATAAATAAAATTGTAGGAGTAGAAAAAGGAGTGAAATATGAGAAGAATGGGGATGAGACTAAGAGGGGATAAAGAACCAATATGGGGGTGGGTAGAAAGCCTACTTCTTATTTAAAGCCTTTAGAAAACAGGTACTAACATCATTAGCAAATGGCACTTATATCCTTTTTAAAAAAAAAAAAAGATTTTGAAAATGTGACTCACATTTCTTTGACATTAGTCATTTATCAGAGTACACAGCAATGTAGGTTTGAATTCAATAGAGAAAAGAGGGAAAAGTTTGGGGGAGAAGTAATATCAGGATCCATAATTATGTTCAAAGCAAATCACAAGAAACAACCTAAGCACTAAATGTTAGAATCGAGAGTGCTATAAATTCTCTCCTACTAACCTCTTGCATGTATATTATCAGCACAGCTAATAGTTTTTAAATACTTCTTTCCAAAAAGTGACCTTATATGCTGTCCCTTTGCTAGTATTCTGGCATTTTGAAATCATTAGTAATAAGCAATGAACATAGCTCTCTGTAGGATTTCAATACTACACATATCTTGTTTGCTGGCCGCTAGATTCTTCCCACACAGCCCATGGTAAGCACCTCATCTGCTTATACTAAAAGACTAACTAGCAATCTCTCATGAGAAGCATGAGTTCAGCAAGTAGGACTCCACCAAATCTACTAGTTTCCCCTCATTGGTCTTTGCCTTTGACCACAAAACGAACATGCACAGCATATGGAATACAGATATATACTTGGCCCCAAGAACTTGCTGTAAAGTGCTAAAATCACTAAGTAGAAGTTTCAAGCTTCTTCTATTAATTAGGTCGTAGTAACATACAAGGATAATATAAAAGCATCCTCGAGTGTGGTCTAATGTAACCAATGGCTGCCTGACAAACAGTTTGATTAACAAGAAAATCTTGGTCAATAAACAGTACCACAGACATGGTGCTTACTCAGAACCACCATTCTCACTTTCAGAATTTTGCATAATATGGACTTTATGCTTGCCAGAGAATTTTTTTCCCCTTTCTCAGCCAATTGACATCTTTCTGGTCTTAAACAATAGTGTGAAATGGCCTGGCCAGCAGCTTCTATGAACCATCGCTGCTTTTTAATGTGATCGTAGTTCTAGAGTCACAGAGTCCTCACAGAATCCAGTGCCTTTTCTCCTAGTGTACTAAGTCATGTTGTGACATGTATTTAAGACTTTTCTTTGCTACCCCAAACCTGTGGTTCTCGTGTATTAGACTTGGAGACTTAGATGTCAGCATCCTGCCACTTCTTTAACACTCAGTTTTCCCCATAGGACACAGTTATCTTAGTTCTACATCTTAAATGGAAAAAATTCTTGAGATGGAAAAAAAAACAAAAAACAAAACAGATTTCCCCCTGCATATTCTCAACCACGAATAATGTTGCAAACTTAATTGATGTTAAAACTTGTCCAGGTTGGCAACTATGTAGGTCTGATTTGGTTTTGGTTCAGGACTCTTTTCTATTAAAAGTATGTGTGTTTAACCAGTATTACATAATATATGGATAGCAAACACATGGATTTAGATTTGACTAAAGATCATCCAAGGCGTGGTGAGAAAATAATCGCAAAAATGTGAACATTGTAAGCAATACATGAAGGAAGAATTCTTACCCACCAGCAGGAACTTAGACCTTCTGATTCCAGTGGCCAGGTTAGGAGGAAATCCTCTAGAGATATGAGTATGAGCTGTACTCCTAAAGACTTTTTAAAGTGTATTACCAGAAGTATAGTTGGCTGTGTTCCTAAAAGAGCTCCTGGTATACATGTAATTCTATTAAATGCCTTCTTTATTTTCTAGTTTTACATACTTTGTAATATTTTCATTTCAATTTGATCTTTCTTCAAGTTTTATATAATTGCTAGTATATATAACAATAGGCTTCCTGTTCTAATTGTGTTTTTGTTTTTGTCTATTGTGCAATTTGTGTTAAGTGCACACACATCATTATAGTTGTGATTAAATGCTTATTACAAAATAATCGAGATTAAAACTTAATAAGAGAAATAGTTCTGAGATAGTTTTAAATAATTTATGCTTAGAATATATATGTGGGATATTTTTCATATAGTTTCAGGAATAGAATGTGTGAGGTTTTGCTGAAAGTAAATCTATGCTTGTGAAATGAAACTGTATCTGAATGATTCAAAAATCCTAAGGACACAGACATGAAGGTGACCAAAAAGAAAAGAAAATTGTATACTTCACACAGCAACTTCAGTATTGGCATACTGAACTATCCTACACATTTCCTGAGAGAGGGCCTATACATTCAATGAAATTTTCTGTGAAGCTTTATTTAGGACTGGTTAATATGCATTCCCATACCAACGGGAAATATGAAGAATTACTTTAGTGTCCCTTAATGAGACTTCATGTTTTTTTTTTTTTTTAATGAGCCTGTATTGCTAGGGAAAACCAACAACTGTTCGTCTGTAATGTGAATATACAAAAGGGTTCATTGATATTTCATGGCAATTTAATGCATACATAACTTGCAATCTGTAGTGGAGTGCTGCCCAACACATAATTTTCATTGACTTACTAACTTTTAAACCAGACACAATTTAAATCTTTTAAAGTAGGTCAGCATAAAGGAAGAGACTTAATGCTTGTAAGTAGTATCTTAGTGGGGATAAACTTTAATTGCTTCTCTGTCAGTGAATAATTAGTACTTTTTGTGAGAAAGAAAATTATAACCAGTGGTATTATAACACATAGCTGCTTATTAAAGGGAGTTATGATAATTTCATTCTTTTCTACTTTATTTGATTAATTACTATTTAGGCTTTCAAATTTATTATATAAATGCTATAAAGAAAAGAAGTCTTAGAGATAGTAATGTTAGGTGTATCTTTCCACTTATTGGAATTTCCTAGTCCATAAAAGGAATACTAAACCACCACAGTAGTTGAATTTCTTCTTTCCTCTCCTACTTCTCTCCCCCCTCTTTCCTTCATCTTCTTTCTTACCTATTCTCTGTTCTTGTGATCTCTTTTTCTCCACTACCCTGTCCTGCTTCCTTCAGTCTTCCTTCTTACATGTGAAGAAGGTACAGGCTCCTTACGTTGCTAACATTGGCTTGGGACCTATTATACAGCTTGAACTCATGATCTTCCTGCATTAGCCTGGGATCCACACCACTTCCATTGCCATCCATACCCCTCTGTGGCAAACTATATCCCCTAAATTAAGAGAACAAATAGATCTTCTCTATCTTTAGCTGATTCTTGCCTCTTGGTATTAGGGTTGGTGAGTAACTTGTTATATCATGTTCAGTTGGTATTGCTAGGTGGCCTGCTCTTTTTTTGAAGGGAAATAGAAGAAGAGTAGATATGGGGAAGAGTGGAGGTAAGGTACCTGGAAGAAGTAGAGGGAGGAAAATTTGGGGTCCAGATATAATATATGAGAGAACAATAAATTTATAAAGAGAAGTAGACAGTCAATATAAAGGTTTTAATATAATTAACTAGTAGAATAGGTAGGCTGCTTCCGAGGCAATATTATTTACAGACAAGGAAGCAGTGCCAATTAAAGCATAACTAGATTTAAAATACAATAGAATTTACCAAATGGATTAAAAACAAACTATTCTGTTATATTAAATTGTAAAGCAACATATTTCATGAAAAGAAAACATATTTCAAATTTTAAGGACCACGGTAGCCTGCAAATATTGCAACAATGATATTCTGATAGTTATCTATGATAGTCAGGGTTCTCTAGAAGAAACTATCAGCAGAGTGTTATGTTAGTAATAGTTGTCTCATCTTATTTGGTCTGGCAATCCTACAAGAGTCATCTTTGCAGTAGAGAGATTGAGAACATAGTATCATCTCAGTCTATAAATCAAGATGCCTTAGAATTGCTAATCTATCAGTAAAGGATTGAGTGTGTTCCTAGAAAATTAAAATGTCTTAAGTCATCAATACATTGAAGAATCTAGTTTTTTCTGCCAGTGAAGATTTTTGGTATTCAAACAATAATAAAGATACACTAACCAACATAAAAGCAATGGCAGACAGGAAATCAAAAGCTGTAGGTTTCTCTTAAAGACTTTATATATCCTGCTGGAAAGCACTATACTTCCTATGTATGTATGGACCCATGGCTTCAGCTACATATGTAGCAGAGGATTGCCTTATCTGACATCAATGGGAGAGAAGGCCCTTTGTCCTGTGGAGGTTTGATGCTTCAGTATAGGGAGATGCTAGAGTAGTGAGGTAGGAATGGGTGGGTCGGTGGAGGAGCACCCTCTTAGATACAAAGGGGAGGGAGAATGTGATGGGTGTGTTTCAGAGAGGAGACTGAGAAGGGGGACACCATTTGAAATGTAAATAAATAAAATAACCAATAAAAATCAAATATTAGTTGATGTTTTAAGATCCCATGATTTATCATCCATACAACTCCTCTATTACAAGGTCAAAACTAATCCACGGATGTGACAGTCCACACCAAAAGGACCATACCTCCAAGCATCTAACATGGGACCCACTGTTTGATTTGATCTCTTGTAGTGGGGAAGTGAATGATGTTCTCTGACTTATAGTCCATGGTGCATTCTATTACACCATATTGCCTTTCTAGGATGAAGTTGGCAGGAGATTATTTGAGGATAAAGCCAATTGGTATAGAAAATAGGTTGAGACTTACACAAATGGATTTCACTTAGGAAACTTGGAAGATGATCAGAACAAACAGCTATTATGAATGAATGCCAATCAGTTGATTATATTAAGAATTAAACTATTATCTGGTTATTTGTTATCAAAATATATGATGCTATGTATGACATATAACAAATTTCATGGAATTCATTTGTACATAGTGAATAACTGTATTAACGTGCATTGAATGAACTGCATTGACATCATAGCTACATTCTGGTTCCTAGGAATGATGAATACTTTAGGATGTAGAACAAGACAATACTGATAACGACTATCTGCACATTTTCCCCTAGCAAGGAGATTTGAGAAAAACAGTAGCTACAACTTTTAATACAGTTGATAAAGTATTTATACACTATCAGTTTACAAAGAACAATGATTTGATGAAAATACAAATGTGACTGTATCTCATTAAGCTCACTGGCCTATTCAGGCATGCTATTTGAGAGATCCTCACCCACTATCATTTAGGTTCTAAGCTTTGTTTCCTGCTATGCCATTCTTACTTTTCCCTTTACAGACATCACAACACAATTGAAAGCAAACTGATCAGGGATATCATGCACACAAAGCTACTTAAATTCCCTGGATTAAAATTCAGCTGTCTCCTGGTTGACCATATTGTGTGTGTGTGTGTGTGTGTGTGTGTGTGTGTGTGTGTGTGTGTGT
>NC_034606.1:16506602-16527460 GCF_900095145.1 Mus pahari | reverse complement strand
CAGAAGAGACAGAGAGACCAAGACTGAGAGACAGAGAAACAGAAAGAAAGCACTTGGTGGTCAATTATAGAATATTTGAATAGCAAATCTATATCTGGAGGAAATTGTGTGAAATGATAATAAACAGCAACTGGCAGCTCATATTGAACTTGAATGTACTTTAAGATTATTGAAAGATGATTTGAAAATTAGCAATTTTTTTTTTCTCTGTTCTATAAGGACCACCCGAACTTGAGAAGCTAAGGACAGCCAATTATTGCTGTTTCTCCTCGGTCTGTTATTTCAGTCACCTCATCTTTGTTTTCCCCGTTTACAGTCTTTCTTGAAGGTTTCCTTCTGTGGTGCTAAGCTGAGAATTAAGGGCAAATGATCCCCTCATTGGCTAGAACGTCAGCGAGGCCAGCTGGAAACTCCAGGCCTCTCCTGGAATCCTAACTCATCTCCATAAGTGTCTGCCCAAGGTACCTCATTTGGACCTCCTTAGAGAACAAACGCTTAAGACAGTAGGATTATTTATATAATGGGTGCTTTTCCCACCGAGGTGAACATTCTAGGAACCCAAGAAAAACACAGTAAAATCACATGACACCTTGTTTCAGAAATCAAGCAATCTTTTGAGTATTATTTTATAAGGTGTTACACAAAATTAATTGTAGGAGGAGATTGCAGAAAGCCATTGAAAGGGAGCCAAGTGGTTCACTAGACACATTTCTTTTAGGACAGCACTTGCAACTTGCTTAGTGAATTTCTTACTTTTGCTTCTCTATGGCAACAGTACATGCCATAAATGGCTTAAAAGAAGGAGATATTTTTATTTTAGAGTCATCGTTAAATGGGTTGGAAATCTCTATCAAAGGGAAGTCATGTTAAAAGAGTTCAAATCACTGTGGTAGGGGTATACAGCAGACAATGTTTTCAACATGGCTGACACAGCCCTCAGAAGTGTACCTTTAGTCATCTTCCTTAACCAGCTAGGCTCTAGTTCTTAAGGGTTCTACGGTCTTCCAATATAGTGCCACCAAAACGGGTTAGAGGGAAGCCTTCAAAACATGTTTTGTGGGGGACATGGGGACATATCAACTTTAAGCTGAAACATTAGATAATGTAGTTCCATTGTCTTAAGTACTTTCAAGGCCTTCTTTGAGGTATAATCAGTGACTAATGATTGTTAGCATCATCTATGAAGAAAAATACGTGAAACTTCGGTTTCCCATTAAATATTAGTTTTACATACTTCATGTGAAATCATATTTCAAAAATTCTCTATTTGAGTTCTCTGAACCATGTCCAAATCATCTTTCTTTGGTGCATCACTCCCAGTATAGATGTACCCCAGTTCTAAACTTCAAAGGCAACTCATCAACAGCCAAATAACTTACACCCCAAAGCTACCTCTCTGACTGTGTAAAAAGAAAATTCTAGTTTTCAAGCATAAGCATGTGTCTCTCTGTCTCTCTGTCTTTCTTTTACACACACCCAAACACCCACCACCCCAATCCCCCACAAACTAGCCAACAAACAAACAAATCCCAAATCTTTAACTATGTCAATAGTGCCGTGGCATATCAGGTCTTCTCACTTATTGGTTTGTGAATGCTTTATTAGACAATTAAAATATTCTGGGAAATCTGCAAATCCCATCAAACATGGCAAGGCTTATGTTGTGAAATTTATGTTTTTGTGAACCATTTCCCTTGTCTGTAATTCTCAAGCTTATTACACTCATCTGGAAGGCTTGTTGGAACACAAATAATGGCCTCACCCTTTGAGTGTAAGATATATTAGGCCTATGATGGGAACTGAGGATTTGCATGTCTGACATGCCCAGGAAATACTGTTGCCTCTGGTCTGGGAACTAGGCTTTGAGAACCACTCCCCAGACAATGATCTATACATGGTTTAGTTCTTGCTAGATTCAAGATGAGACAATGTAACTAACAGCCAGAGTTTGCCTGTGCAACGATGCCTTGAGATTGAGAATAATATCTGGGTTTATTATTTTCCATGAACAAATTGTAGGCTGGCCCTTAAGGGATTCACAGTCCCAAAGAATCAGAGTCAGGAATGGCTGAAAAAGTCAATTGGTCAAATTCAATATTCAATAATAGAAAACCCATAATGTTTCATCAAAATTCATTTATACAGATGAGTCCATAGAGACAATCTAATTTCCAGACAAGCAATAATATAATGATAAGACCCAGAGTTCCAAATCAGAGCCCAGGATGAGTGTTTGATTGTATCATTTACTAGATAAGTATTTCCTGTGTGTGTGCAACCCCCTCTCTCTGGGAAAATTTGATCTCTTACCTATGAAGTAAGAAACATAATAATAAAATCAACATTACAAAAGTGTTATGAAAGCTAAATGAGGCGATCTACAAAAAACTCTTCATAGTTACTCCCCAGATTGGCTAAATATTTGAACTCATTGAAGGACCAGTATTTGAGTCACTGGTACCTTTGTTTTGCTGATAACTGACTGCTACCTATACACTTTTTTTTTTGTTTGTTTTTTTTTTTTTTTTTTTCGGTCTTCACACTCCATAGGTGACAAGGAGCCAACTCCAAGGGATCAATTGAGTCTCCTTTTAGAACAAAAAGATGAAAGATCACAGACTGTCTAACTGCTTCACTTGTAAGTCAGACACCCAAGCCCTTCATCTCACAAGTTCTGTTGTTAAGGAGAGAAAACAAAAATCTCAGCTACATAAAGGAACCCCAGCTTTCCACCTGTAGTCACAAATTCATGGTCTTATCTAGGACCTGCTTTCATGCAAGGAAGGAGTTATGTAGGATAAGCTGGAATGAATAATGCCAGGAATCTCTTAACCATCTCCTTCAAATTTATTAAAGCAAGGAATTCATTTTATTCACTGATTTTCTTGGGATGTTTCTCTGAAGGCTCTCTGGCCTATCATGTTCCTACCATGCTGGGTCCTATGTCTCTCTAATGTTTCTCAAATGTTTGGCCATATCATGATTCCCTGTGATTGATTCCCCATGGTTGCAAGTTTCACTTGACTAAAACAGCTTATTCTGTGAATTAGTTCTGTATTAGCACTGTCCCAAAACAATCGACAGCGTCTCACCTACTAATTTTATTTTAGAAGGAGGTTAAATAATTTACCCTAAGTCACATGCAGGTGTATTGAAACACCCACATACTCAAGCTCTTTGCTCTTCTTCAGATAACTTGATCAACCTTGTTATCTTCCCATATACCATATAGGACCTATATTTTTTATCTCCTCCATTTATAACTAAGATATCCTCATAAGGTGGCCAATTAGCTACTAGAGCAGTGGTTCTCAACCTTCCTAATGCAGTGACCCTTTAATAAAGTCCTCCTTTTGTGGTGACCGTAAAATGCATGTTATTATTACTAACTACCTAGAGGCTTTCTCATAAAGAACAAAGATATACCATTTTCCTTCCTTGGAGAATTAAACCAAGTGGAATTGTTAATCATATGCATAAGAAGCTACCTCTCAAGACACTATTTGTTTCAAAATTTGAGGAAATAACATAAATACTACCTGAATATATAAATTGTGCAAATAGTCTTTTTGACCATTGTGTACAGTTGCCTCATGAGAATATTTTCCTCGGCAATGGTGTCTGACCTCTCACCATTCTCTTTCTTGGATACACCTCGGCACTCTCAAGCATCTGTGATAAACCACAGGTCTTCTTCACTTGCTCTGTGTGCCTTATCTGCATCTTTTGAAGATCACAATGACAAGAGAGCTGAAGGAGACTAGAGTAAGATCCTAGTAATGCTCATTTTTGTCTACTTGATCAGAATCTAGAGACTTTCCTATTTGTTGAATACCTCAGTCAGTATTTCAAGCATAGGGTGGCTATAACAAATACAAACAATAAGACTGAAGATGTTACTGGAGACATAACTGATTATAAACATGTATTCATATGCTGGACATGACATTTTTAAAAAGATGATATTCTTCAAAGTCATTGCCTGTGAAATACGATTGTCTGCGTTAAATGCAAGCATCCTTTATCTTCTCTCTGGTATATGAGAACTATGTCTGGCTTATTAGATCTTTTCCATTTTGAGTTTCTGAAAGTAAATATTGAGGAAGTAAATTCTGAAATGCACAATGTTCATGTCTGAAGTAAGAATCTATTCTGATTTATGTTGCTCACAATTTTAAGAAAATTAATATTGGTAAAGAATAAGATACCTGTGTAAGATATGCCTGTCTTTCTCTAGAAGCTCTGAGTGGCAGAGGTTTAATAGAAGTTTCCACAAAACAGAAATTCTGAGTACTGCTGTTCTATTCCCCACTTATTCTCATTTATCTAGACCAATAAAAAAAATGGGCTCCAGAGAAAAAAGGAGTGGCAAATTATAGGAATAATTGCATTGATTTAATGCTTTTTCTGCAGTCATATACGTGCAGTTTCTCAGGCAAAACTTTTAAGCAAAAGAAGAGAAATGAATGGATACCAAATATTTTCCTTTCAAGTAAGAAATATGCATGACCACTTCCCTTGCTTGACGCTAATTCAATTTTATAGGGTTAGCAAATATTTTTCCCTCCAAACTTTAATATCAAGAGGACTTTTCAATTTAGAAATGAATATATTGCATCTACCAAGGGCTTTACCTTGATTAACCTTCCTAAGTAACAAGGGAAATTGCTTGCTATGAATATGTTTGCATGTGAGCCTCAAGCTGGTATTATTGACATAAGAGGTCATTCTGACGACGTTCTAGCATCAAGGGAGGATAGTGGTGAAGCTATACTAATTGTGGCCATGAAGAGCATGTAAGTGTTTTCATTAAAAGTCAATACTCATGCAGATT
This sequence comes from Mus pahari, assembly GCF_900095145.1. Taxonomy (NCBI): domain Eukaryota; kingdom Metazoa; phylum Chordata; class Mammalia; order Rodentia; family Muridae; genus Mus; species Mus pahari. The sequence continues at coordinate 16,522,626 of NC_034606.1, read as the reverse complement.
TTCAATTCACCATCTGGCCCTCTTTACACTGATATTTAAAATTCAGAAAGCTGATTTAGTTACCAGATTTTTTTCATCAATTTGTCATATATTTATAGGCTACCATTTTGTCATTCCTAGGAAATGCACGGTAAAGCCAAGTAACATGTTCCTAGTAGATAATTCTATATTTACTTACATGTTTTGAATCAAAATGATAGCATATTGCTAAACATAGTTTAATTTACTATTTTGTGTGAATGGATGCAACTGTTCTCTCAAACATACATATGAATCACAGGCCTTTAAGAACATTTAGGATTTTATGTTTAATACTGAGCTAAATTTATTTATACTCTTTGTCTATATGAAGGAAGCATGTGAATTACTAGCCTCATTCTCAGACACCTCCTTGGAAATTACAAAGAATTTAGTAAGTAATCGCCTCCTAAACTCTTTGAGCATATCTAACTTTGATATTTATTTGTAATTACTTTGTTAAATATGTGTAGTTTGTATTTGTAAATGGTGCTATTAATTTGTATTACTTCTGTTTACATTTTATAATTGAAGCAGTTGTTTGAATCATATCTACTCTTCTTCTAGTTTAGAAAATAACATCCTGAGTGAACTGAAAACTGTAAGACCTGTAAATTTTAGAAATAATTCTTTCTTTAATGACTAAGACCTTGTTGGTACTTGGTATATGATTAACACTGTTTAAAATCCACAAGGGGTATGTACTAAGAGCTGGTAGAAGATGATGAATACTTAAGTATTTTTACAGATTTTAAAAATAATAACCACATTAATTCATGAATTTACTCTCATCAGTTTGATAATAAGATAATCAATGTTTAAAAGAGATAAATAATCGTCTATTTTCACAGCCATAAAACAGTTGATGTATGATCAAAACCTATGTTTGGAGGCTTGTAGTAATATTTATTATACATAAATCCTGGCAGCAAAACATACTTTTTACCTACCACAATGTTCTGGGTTCTTGACTAAAAGACACACATACACACTGCCTTTATATTTTGATATGCCTTAATCAGCTCAGTGGGAGGGGGCACTTCTTAACCTTCTCATGGCTAATCCATCGCCTTCCAATAATCCTGAGTTATTACTTATTAAATCCTATATTCCATCTTGGCTGTCCTGGACCCATTCAAGCAGCCCTCTTGGGCTGCTCTCCCTCGGCTCCTACATGGCAGCTATGCTCCCTGTCTTGGATCTTCTCAGGTATGGCACCTCCTCTCTTCCACCTCTCTCTGCATAGTGGATCTCCTCCCTTCTTCTTCCTCCCTGTCTCTAGCCCAGGAATCCTAATAATCTTTCCTATGTCTGCCTTGCCCAACCATTGGCTGCTGGCATCTTTATTTACCAATCAGAAAGAACTAAAGACAGGTTCCCAGATACAGGTGCATGTAGATATTCTTGTGCAGTTTTGAGAACACAACATAACATAAGAATACCAGAAGCCACAGAGGCTGGAAAGTCTTATCTCTATGGTAGAGTACTTGTCTGGTATGTACAAATCTCAGAATTCAATTTCAGTATGGAAAAAAATTAAATAAAAAGAACAGTTAATGTTTAATATTGAAACATTTTTAAAAAATACTCTCACATGACTTTACTGACAGAACTTTACTATACTGACTACCAGAAAATGTTAATGCATTTTCATGTAATATTCTATTCTGCTTTTTAGTAAAATTCAAATAAAGAAAATAAATAAATAAATAAAATCCCAGTCGTATCAGGATCTGTTGCAATTCCCATCTAATTGCCCTGTGTCTTGAATGCCTCTTTGTTCCCATGGAGCAGTCATAGACTTTTATATATATATATGTGTGTGTGTGTGTGTGTGTGTGTGTGTGTGTGTGTGTATGTGTGTGTGTGTAATATATATAAGCCTTTTATCCCTTAAATTGTCTCTAATTTTTAACTTATTTTACAAATCTCATCAATATTTTTATTTGAGCTTATTTGGTATCAGCTGTTAGACTTAATCTTGTGTCAAATTATATATTTTGTTTGTTTCTATCACATTCTGTATTCTCAGTATAAACATATGAAACTGAATAATTAATATTTTTGTCATTTCTACCAAATGATTACAAAAAGTATATGGTTAAATGCTAAAAGATTAAAAATAGTAAATGGAAAATTATTGAGTAGATTTGTACATTAAATTTATAAATCAATTATTAATGGGCATCATGAATAATGCAATAAATAAGTCGGCTACATTCCTGGCTGTTTACAAATGAGGAATAGAGACATAAATTTGTGGGAGAGACCAAGTTTCACAAGGAGCAATCTTGATAGCAATCTGGAAAGAGAAAGGTCATGCCAGGAAAGGCATATTATACTTTCAGCTGTCAGAATCCTGACCTATATCATCCACAACTCAGACATGGGTTTTTATCGATAAGATAAGGTCATCAGATAAGATAGATGCCATCAGAAATCTTATCAGTGTTCTTAAATATAGTTGATTTGATGTAATTTCAAAATGTGACAATTGCAACATATATTGGCAGTGTTTCTGGGATTATGTTTGTGGCTTATGTAACTTGGGCAAATGTTGGTACTTATCATAAACAGTAGGAAAATGAATGCTAGTAAGATTCCATCAGTCTGCCTCCATTCTGGCTTTAATGATGGTATGCCCTGATCATGGACACAAATGCACTGGCCTGTAATGGAGAATGACTCATTAGGTTGCCATGGCATAATAAAAATATTATGTAACCCAGACTTCAGTGCGTATAAAGTGATTAAACAGTAATGCTCTCAGCTACTGTTGCTTTGGGCAGTTTTGATGATGCTACACAGCAAGAGCCATGGTTGTTACCCAAATGGAGGTTCTGTGTCTAGTTATGTCTCCATTAGGAACAGATTTCAACCACCAGAGATCCTTTAAAACGCTTTCCTTATTTAGAGGGGGAGAGCACATCATCAGAGCAGAAAATAACATTTTCCCCTTTAGATAAACCCAGGGAGAAGGGAAAGGCACAGAGGACTTAATTTAGAGCAACATAGTTAATATGTTCTGCAGCTATTAGGGGGGCAAGCAAAAATGTTAGTTATCAATGTAAGCACCGTGTGTTTAAGAAAACAAAGAATTATTACGGTGGACCCAGAAGTAAAAGGAGAAAATAATAATAATAAAAAAAGCTTGCTCAAGCTTCACCATTAATTGAACTATGCTAGGTTATACTTTATTAGTTTTTAATTATTGTTGCTGTTGTATATTTTTGTCATGCAGAGAACTTAACCAATGACAAAAAAAACACCCTCCTATCCCCATACAGTTTTCAACTAAAACTTAATTATGCCAGCTATATGCAAATCATGAAAAAAGAAAATTCAGCAAGTATTATTATTGATTATTCAATTTATAGTTAACACAAAAGCCACATGGTAAATCAAGTCTTATCCAAACAATCTTATTGGCCAAAATAATTTAAATGTAAAAAAAAAAAATTCTGTGACAGGGGAACAAGTACTCTAAGAAAGCTCTTAAAGCCTAAGAAAGGGATAAGAAACTTGGGAGATGTATAACACTCCTGTACATGAGATACATGGGTAGTAAGTAGGCAAATGTGTCACTGGCATGAAGTATGAAGTAAGAGTTCAAGAGAGGGCAATTATCACTGTGTACATATCAAAACTTGGTGTTCTGTGAAACAAGATGCTGACCCATCTGGCTACAGGTAGAAGAAAGGAGAAATATGCAGGCAAGGGTTGAAATATCATGTTGATCATTGAAGGTTTTAAAATAATGGGTTAGCACTATATCCACAAGCCAAAATATATAGGAGAAAGACATAAATGATAGATAAGTTTAGGAAAATTAATTACAGAAAGCAATCCAACAAAACAGCAAATTTACAGAGCCAGCGCTGGCATTGGTCATAGTATAGAGCCTCTCATAGATGACTCTCCAGTGCTAGAGTCCTTGAATGTTGCTCTACAGGTTTCCCTAAGATCATTAAGGGGCACTATGGTACTAAGATATCACATGCTATACCTGCCATTCTTACTGGCAATCTCTATCAGTTCAAGCAAGGAACATGAAAATAAATGGGGGTGATCAAAGCAGAATTATTTAACTTTGCAAAATAGAAATTGGAAGGGAAATCCAAAACTCAGAGTTATACCTGCCAATGAGTTGATAAGCTGTTGGATCAAAGACAAAGTAGTTATAAACTGATAGAGTAAATGGCTGTTTGCCCTGACAGTAAGTGAGTGAGACATCTGAATGAGTTTTCCTGTATTCCACTTACTAGCATCATTGTCTACCAGAATTAATTCCAAGTTGGAGAGCAAGGATATTTAGAAGAACCTTATCATGAGATATTCACTATTTTCATTTGAAACAACGTTTTATCTAGGTTTGAACTCATGATTACCATGTCTCTGACTTACACATTGTAGGAAATCCATGCCTGCACTAGTACACAGTGTTTGGGATATTAAATTTTAGTGAATACGTTTTTTCCTCTATAGTTTAGGAGAAAATTTTTTATCATGTCTTATACATAGCAGTACATTAACAATATGCATATTATATCATGTCTGCATTTCTATAATAAAGCCCAGTAGATCATGGCAGAAAAGCTCATTTGAAAATTGTGGAATTCGATTTTGTAATACTTTTCATTCTTGAAAATATTTACATTTATTGTTTAGCTGGAATATTGATGTATAATAATGAAAATAAATAGTCATTACAGAAAATCATATGGATTTTCTTTTAAAAACTAGAAATAGAACTACCGTATACACCAGCTATTTCATCATCGAGTACAGTTCAAGGTAACTGGAACCCACATTTAAAGTAACATGTGTAAATGGCATGGTCATTTCAGCACTATTTATAATAGATATGATTCGGGAATAATATAGTTTAATCTTTTGAGAAGAATAGGTTTAATAAAAACATAAAACAAGCTTTATTTTTTTTATCTCACTGACCTCTCTTACAACAAATAGATTCTTACCTCGTGCAATATAGACTGACTACAGTTCCCCTTCCTTCTACTCATTCCCATTTTTCCCACCTTTTCTTCCATCCAGAACTAATCTCTTTTTGTCTCTCATTAAAACAAACAAAAACAAACAAAAGGCAACAATCAAAAAACAACAAAACAGGCTTCTTAGAGACAACAACAAAATATAACAAAATAAAAATAACCTAGTACGGGCAGAGACAACTGGAATAGGTAAGTGTGGTAGTTTGAATAGTAATGTCCCCCATTGACTGCTGTACTTAAATGCTTGGTCCACATCAAGTGGTACTATTTATAAGTGTGGCATTGTTGAAGTAGATGTGACTTTGTTGGAGTAGATGTGGCCTTGTTAGAGGAAGTATATCACTGTGGGGGTGGGCTTTGAGGTCTCATATGTTCAAGCCATGCCCAATATAGCACACAGTCTCTTTTTGCTACCTGCAAATCAGAGTGTAGAACTTTTAGCTCCTTCTCCAGTATCATGTCTGCCTGCATGCCACCATGCTTTCTGCTATGACTATAATGGACTAAACCTCTGCATTGTACATCAGCACCAATGAAATGTTTTCCTTTTTAAGACTTACCATGGTCATGGTGTGCTACACAACGATAGGAATGTTAATTAGGACAGTGGGTATTCAAGGGACAATGTGGAAACCTTGTGTACTAGAAACTTCCTGGAATTATGAGGGTGACTGTAGTAAAGCATCCTAGTAATGGTGGATATGAAGCCTGAGCTGGAATCTTTTCTAACCTGGCAAGGCTCCCAGTGGTAGAACTCAGACATTAATCCAACCATAAAACCAGTCTTGACTGCAAGATGTGCTAGGACAATGGTTGTTCAGAGATTAGGGAAATGGCCAATCAATGACTTGTCTAACATGAGCCCAAGCTAGACACTGCAGGATGGCTAGGAACTGGAAGCTGGATGGCTCAGACACCTAAGGTAGAACTAAAACCAAGCAAAAATGCCAAGAGAGTGAGAGAGACAGAGACAGAGACACAGAGACAGAGACATAGAGACAGACACAGACACAGACACAGACACAGACACAGACACACACAGACACAGCGAAACATAACTAATTCTTAATGCCTATATGTGGTAAAAATTGCAAAAGAATGTTTAGGCCCACTTCAGAAATTATTAGAAGTTCTTTCCTAATCTCAAACCAAATGAAATTCATTTAATTGAACTTAAGTTACCATGTTGAATATTAGTTTTAAAATTTGAATATTTAACACAATGTACTCACGATATATTTTATGATGCAGAATAACAACAGGAAGTCTTTAAAAGCCTTTGTTTTCTACCCTTATGCTTCTATAAGGACAGAAACCTTTGCATGTATGTTTTAAAAACTTCAATCCTTACTGTACAATGTTCATAAATCTGAGTTGAGAATGATTGTTGACTTAAGATGGCCTGACAGCAGGCAAAGTGCAAAGTGTGTGCTCATAACTGAGGCTGCTGAGAAGAAATGTGTGGTGTTATTCAAGAGGGATAAGTATTGAGAGACACCTCAGATTCATTATGCATTTGATTTCAAATGAAGTTTTGATTGCAATGTGTTTATAAACGTTTACTATTGCTAGATTTTGGGGACCAACAGTCAGGGATGCCACCCCACACTTTGTTATATCTAAAAACCAGAGTTATATACAGCACAGGAAGTTGGTATAATTGACAAGTAGGTGAATATGTCAAAATAACTTCCTGAAGAAAGTTAAATGTTTCAAACAAATAATAAATATTGGATGTGACAATATTCTGGTTACCCTGATCTGACCATTACATATTGTACACATGTTAAAATATTAATAACACACTTAAATTTATAGATATGTAAGTCACTCACTGTTGATTAAAAATGGCTTCCATTTATGTGAAAATTTTGCTGCAAATTAAGTTATTACTATTATACTTCCATACATATACCCTAGAAATGGCATTTGGTTGAAGATTTGGATATTTTCTGTCATAACATGCTTATTAGTTATATGTCTTCATTTATATGTAAGTGTTTAAGACAGCCATTTAGTGTTCAAATATATTGTATTAGCATTTTTCATTAGAATAATGAGAGACGGTGTGGTTTGTATATGTGTCTCTACTGCAGCAGAAATGAAGATAGAAAAGGGGCTGCTTCTTTTTGTTGCCACAGCATATTGTCTGAGAGAACCTTGCATTCATTTTGGGAAAGTTAATCACCTTATGCTCTTCACTTGTAGGAGCTAGCTCACTACTTAATATGAAAAAGAAAGGATGTTGAGAAATGATTTTAAAAACATAAAAAAAGTAAAAGAAAAAAGAAAAAACTCTAGAATATCTTTACAGTGAATTATCTTTATCTGGACCAATAGATAAAATCTTGAGTGCTAACTATGGATGTACAGTGGTCCACAAGGGCTAGCCCAAACTCAAACATGGGTAAGATCATCCACTTCATGCAGATCTAACCAAATATTCAGCCCTTTGAAGCCAGTAATTGAAGACAGATTGCTTCTGGTCATTGCAGTGATTTACAGAAACTTTCATTTTTACTTCATTTAATATGAACTGCTCTGGGTAAGTTATATTTCATGTGGCCAGAGCAATTCACCCAGGTTCCTAAAGCATTTAAATGTCACCATGTATATGAGAGAAATATAGCCACAGAGTTCTGTGAGGATTCCATATATGTAAAAGTGAAATGCAAAGAGCATATGCTGAACTATAAATATGTTCATGTAAAGCAATCTAGTCCTCCTGTGAGTGATCACATGCCAAGATATTTGAAGACATGCAAATAAAGTGTTAGAAGTGTTCTTGGCACCTTGTAAGTGGTCAATAAATGTTAACTACAACAATAATATTATTGTTATTCTTTTCCTTCTGTTTCACCTTCCCTTCCTCCACCCTTGCGCTCTCTTTCTCTTCCTGTCCTTTGATTCTCTGGTAGTTACACCAAAACAGCATTACATGTTCTTAATCTTCTACTTTTAAAACCAGGACTTTTCCTATTGAGCCCTCTCCCAAAGCCAGTTTTACTAACATTAGTTTATTTATTTTTGTTGTTGTTCTATTGTTTTTGCTCATATGTGCTGCCATATTTAAGAGTTTTCATCAAGAAAGAAAGCATAAATGATAAAAGATTTTCTCCCAGCTATGTATTCATAGAGGGCCAATACCTAAAAATGTATAAAACACTAAAAAACTGGACATCAAGGAAACAAACAGCCCAACGATAAATGGAGTACTGGTGATCTAAACTGAGAATTCTCAAAAGAGGAAAGAAAAGTATCTGAGATGCACTTAAAGAAATGTTCAGCATCCTTACTCATTGGGGAAATGGAAATCAAATCCAATTAGAGAGTTCATTTTATAAAATAAGTGACAGCTCATGGTGGCAATGATGCAGAATAAGGGGGAACACTCATTTATTGGTAAGGATGGAGAAAACTTACACTGCCACTGTGGAAATCAGTATGGCCATTCCTTAGGAATCTGGAATAGAACTCCCTTAGGATCCCACTGTACCACTATTGGGCATACACCCAAGGCAGTTAACAACCTACTATATAGACACTTGCTGTTCCATATTTATTGATGTTCTACTCATAATAGCCAAAAACTGGAAACAAACTAGGTGCCCATCAATAAATGAAAGAAAATATTTTACATTTACACAATGAAATATTACTCAGTCATTAAAAATATGAAATCATGACATTCTCAGGAAAATGGGTGGAACTAGAAAAAAATCATTCTGCATGAGGTAATTCAAACACAGAAAAAAGTATGGTATGTATTCTTTAGTATATAGATGTTATCTATTAAGTCTCCAACAAGCAAGCTAAAGTCCATGTAACCATAGTGGTTAAGTATAAAGTAAGGGAACGGGGAGAAACAGAGTTCCTTAAGAAGGAGAAATAGCATTATAACTATGGATATACAAAGAAACAGGAGCAGGATGATTAAACAGGAAGATGGGGTGAAGATGGAGACAAGTATGGGAATATGGGCTGTGATAGTTAAAATTAAGGGGCATTTAAGGGGCCCTTGGGAAATGTAATACATTTGAAGATTCCTAAGATATATACGTGTGTGAGTTTGATCTAAATTAAATAGACAATTAATGGGGAGACAGAGCTCTAACTGGACAACCCTCAGCTTTCAGTGCTGGGGACAGGTTATATCTATTATGCTGGAGGTCAAAAGGACCCATGGGAAACTCCAAACAGCTCAGGCTATTGCCAAGCCTATGGTTTGCACTCCACAAACTGACAGCAAGAATCTATTGCCTAAAATGACACCTATGCAAATAACTGGACATGGAGAAGTTGAGCTGGTGACATCTGGTGCCTTTACCCCTATGATCCAGTGTTCACAGTACTGGAAGGTACTCCTCATACTTCTAAGGTAAACACAAAAAACAGTTTTACATGGTGACTTGCCTGTATGATGCAATGTTGTAAAAGTGGCATAAAGCTTGTGGGAGAAACTAGCAAATATCTGATTGGATTTAAGACACCACGAGATCGAACCCATCCTTAACACTGCTCAGACTATGGCCACAAGTCTGAACCCAGATAAGCCAGAGACCTAGGAGAAAACAAAAATATTACTGTTTTGTTAAAGGAACTCAAAAGACTGTAGTAGCATGCACAGGTGTGCACCAGACAGGATCTGAGCACTGGAAGGAGAATTAACCATAAACCCTGATTCCTAAACCAGAAGCTATTTCAAAAATGTTAACTAATGGCAGGTGAAAATAATTAGTTCTTTTCAAAGACATCTCACTTGATTTACAAACCACTCTTAAGGTCAGACCCCACGAATAGCAATAAATGGTTACCATAAAATAAACAAAGCTAGTTTCTTGATTTCTTAATATTTTGGTAGGGAATTTTGTTTGTTCTCTTTTTACCTTACATGTCCTTTGCTTATATATTATAACTTCATGTTTGCATTTTAATTGTACTCCTGAGAGTACAAACGTACGTGTCTCTCTATGTGTCCTAACTCAGTAGCTGGACTTTTGCTGTGCTCTCCCTTTCTTCTCTGACCCTATCCTCAACAGATCACAAAGACCTCCCTTCCTACCTTCTTTCCCCCATTTCACCCTAATTGCCTAAACTTCAACCTCAGCAGGCATTCCTAATGGACACACTAGCAAAACAGGTCAGAAAAGCAGGTACCACACACATCAAACACACTTTTAGGAAATCCAGAAGCCAAAGAACAAAATACACACCCAACAAAGACCAACAAAGAGAAACTCAGAAATCAGCACTTAGGCCTTTATTTATCCCAAACTCAGATGTCGAGACACCAGCATAAAAACACAATCAATAACAACCAAGGCAATATTTCTCCAGTAGACGTCAGCTATCCTACGATAGCAGGGGATTCAGATCCCTAAATATTCCAACATCGCTGAAGCTCACAAAAATGAGAATGATAAAGGTTTGTGAAGAGTAATTGCTTTAAAGAAATCTAGGAATTTTTTAAACAAACAAACAATGAAAGAAAATAAGTAAAACTATCCAAGACACAAAATTGAAAAGAGAATCAACAAAGAAAACACAAACTTAGGGTATCCTGGAAATAAAATATTTAGAAAATTGAACCGGAACTACGGAAACAGGCTTCACCAACAGAATGAAAGAGATAGAAGAGAGAATCTCAGGTGTTGAAGATATAATAGAAGAAATGAACATATCAATCAAAGAAGTAAAATAAACTATTAAATCTAAAATTCAAATAACACAAAACATCCAGCAAGTCTAGGGCACTATGAAAAGAACAATGCTAAGAATAATAGGTATAGAGGAGGAAGAAGAAACCCAAGTCAAAGTCCCGGAAGAGGTTTGCGACAAAATCAAAGAAGAAAAATGTCCTTACCTAAAAAAAGGAGCCATGTGTAATGGTGCAAGAGGAATACAGAGGTAAATATAAAATAGATTGTACCTTTACAAAATCCTCTCATACACAACAGAGAGAGAACATTAAAACTTGGAAGGGAAAAGGACAACTAATATAGTATATAAATGCAGCATAGAATAGAATGAAAATAGAATTGCACCTGACTTCTCAATGGAAACTCTCAAAATCATACGGGTCAGAACTCCATGCCGCAGACACTAAGAAACCCCAGATACCAGGTAAGATCACCGTATCAAGCAAAGCATACCATCATAGCTAGAGAAAAATATTCCATGATAAAGTCAAATTTAAGCAATATCTGTCAACAAATACAGCCTTACAGAAGGCACTACTAGGGAAACTGCAACTTAAGGAGGGGAAAAATCAGAGAAAATAAACAATAATCTTAAACAGGTAAAATCAAAAGAATATAGGTGGCTGAGGAAATAAATCGGTGCTTTTGGGAAATGGAACATTCAGCACTATAGAGAAATGAACAACCAAGCCATGGCATTCAGGAAACAAACGTAAGTGCACATTACCAGGAAGTAGACACATACTAACGAAAGACTCCAGGATAAGGCTACACAGCACATAATTCCAACTAGAATGCTGTCAGTATTTTGAAACTGCAAAACTTTAGAGACCCTAAAATATTAGGTGGTTTTTAGGAAATAGATAGATGAAAGAAAACAAACAAAATAGACATCTTTTGGAGTGATTAAAGTTTTCTGAAATACTCCAGTGGTTGTCAGAGCTAATTCTGTATTTTCCAAGGCTGTAGAATATACAGCATTACATGTGAGTTGTTACATTAATGATATACTTGATATATTTTGAACGATTTTTAATATGTCAATTTAGGTTCAATAACTATAGAACATGTACTAGATTGGGAACTGTTTAAAACACAGTTGTGCCTTTACAGAGCTATTTGTGCAGCAGAAAGTATATGGAAAGCCTGTGTGAATCCATTGAATTTTTTTCTGTGAGCCAGAAGCAATTCCCAAAACATTCCATTTAAAACTAAAGCTAAGGGTTGGAGAGATGGCTCGGAGGATACTGGTTTGATTATCAACTCACATATGCCATGTAACAAGCTTTTATGTCCCTTTCCCGGGCATCTAACAACTTTTTGTTAATAGCACTATCAACATGTAAGTGCAGATGTTTATTCAGGCAAGCAGTCATGCACATGACATAAATATAAATAAATCTTAAAACAGAAGCTAAAGAAATAAGTGACAATAGTTTCTATGGAATGTAAATGCCTCATCAAAATAGAAACAGTAATGCTTCTTATTATAAAAACCTATAGAGATAGCTATAAAATGCAAGAACTTAAAATCAACTCAGAAATTTTATAATATTTGAAGAATCTTGTTTTATAATATTTTGAAGAAACTTGTTTATTGAGTCATAGAATAGTCATCAATGATATCAGCATTAAAATTTCTGATAAAATTATGGTGCAATTAATTTCTTACTGGTTAGAAAGACTGGCTACTCTTGCTGAGACTCCAGGTTAGTTTTTTGTTTGTTTGTTTGTTTGTTTGTTTTTTGTGCTTTTTTTCGAGACAGGGTTTCTCTGTATAGCCCTGGCTGTCCTGGAACTCACTTTGTAGACCAGGCTGGCCTGAAAGTCAGAAATCTGCCTGCCTCTGCCTCCCAAGTGCTGGGATTAAAGGCGTGTGCCACCACATTCCACCAGGTTAGGTTTTTATCACCCACATGTTGCTTCACAATTTTCTAGACCTCCAGATCAAAGATATCTAGTATCAGGCACTCATGTGATCGACATACATACATGCAGAATAAATATTAAATAATAAATATTAAATAATAAATTTATTAAATAATAAATATTAAATTTTAATATTTATTTATACATGTGAATAAATATTGTAAAAAGATAAAGTTAAAAATAGTTTTGGTAAAATTGAATATGGAGCCAGGAGTCCCACCATGTGTTTTCTTTGGTTGGTGGTTTAGTCCCAGAGAGCTCTGGGGGTTACCCTCTAGTTCATATTGTTATTCCTCCTATGGGGCTGCAAATCCCTTCAGCTCCTTGAGTACTTTCTTTAACTCCTTTGTTGGGGACCCTGTGCTCTGTCCAATGGATGGCTGTGAGCATCCACTTCCATATTTTTCAGGCACTGGAGGCTCTAATTGCATATGTAGCAGAGGATGGCCTAGTCTATCATCAGTGGGAGGAGAGGCCCTTGGTCCTGTGAAGGTTCTATGCCCCAGTGTAGGGGAATGCCTGGGCTAGGAAACCGAAGTGGGTGGGTTGGTGAGCAGGGGGAGGGGGGAGGGAATAGAGGGTTTTTGGAGGGGAAACTAAGAAAGGGGATAACATTTGAAATGTAAATAAAGAAAATACCTAATAAAAATTTTGAAAATTGAATATAGATTAGTTAATAAAGAACAGTTCCTCCTTGGTCAGATGATAGGCTATGATACTTTAAAAAGAAGCCTGTAAAGGTATATTGCTTGTAAGTTTGAGAACACTGCATATATGTAAAAGAAAAGCTGTTTGATATAAAATACAAATGCCAAACTGACAAGAAGAGAATTTTCACTAGTTACTTAATGCTATGATAAAACACAGGACAGAAGGAAATGCAGAAAGGGAAAGTATATTTTAGACCACAGTTTTAAAGTTTAGTTTCTCATGGCTGAGGGGCAGGGACAGAAGAGCTAGATGCAGCTGTTTACATTTTATCTGGAATCCAGAAGCAGAGGTAGAAGAATACTGGTTTTTCACAATTCAAGATGGGTCTTTCTAGAATTCCTTAGACGGAGTCATAGGGTATTTCCGTGGACATGCTAAACTCAATCAAATGGACACTGACTATTAATCATCTTAACTTCGAAGTGCTACCATACCTAAGACGGGCTTAGTTAAATGTGTAAAAATTAACATTTGATATACTTATATGGAATCTCCTGTACAAAAGTGCTCAGCATGGAGTATTCTCAGAGCAATGAAAAATTACTTTGTATACAGAAATGTAGGTTTGATAACTAAATATGGTAGTTATTGAATGGACATCAATGAATGGAATATGTAACAATAATAAGCAAATATATAGATGGAATTTGTGTGATGAAGTATTTACTTGAGTCATTACTGTTAGAAAATAATTTATGGGCTAGTGAGGTGGCTTAGCTGATGAAGGAACTCATACCAAGTATTTAGACTGCAGGTCCATCCCAGGGATCTACATGGTAGAAGGAAAGAAAGACTCCAGCATTTATTATTCTGATATCCATGTGAAAACCAAGTCACTCAGAGAAAAAAAAGGAAGTACATGGAAATGTTTGAATGAAGAAAATTATTCCCAAGTACCTTTAGTATGTGTATAACCATAATTAGTACAAGAAAAGCAGCGGCCTCCACTCAGTAATTCTTCATTCTAAAATAACCGGTGATACAGGATTTATGAGAACATGATGGTGAATGAATTATGGGTGTGATGCAGCTGGCATAGTTTTAGTTTTTGCTTTTACTCTATGACAAATCTCTGAGGACTGCCTTGTCTGGCCTTAGTGGGAGGGAGTGTGCTTGGTCCTGTGGAGGTTTGATGCCCAAGAAAAGGGGATGCTAGAGGAGTGGGGGAAGGAAGTAGTGTGGGGTGCTCAAGGAGAGGAGACCAGGAAGGGGGCAACATTTGAAATGTAATAAATAAAGTAATTTTTAAAAGGAGAGAAATCTCTGATTATTTCATGATTTTACAAGGATGTTCTGTGTGGGGTTATAAGATCAGACTTTAGTAAAATCAGTCAGGTTAAGTAAATACGATACAAAACAAGTATTCAATGTGTTTTAGGAAATATATATTAGCTATATAGTTAAAATAGGTTTACTTAGGAATCTTCAGTGATATCACCACAGTAAAAATGATTTTCCTTTAAAAATCTCACTTTATAAATAAACAGGAATTTTTTTTTCCAAAATATGACATGATAGCAGGAAAAGTTAATTGTTAGGGGGAAAGAAGGTTGTTTATTTGTTTGCTTATTTTGTTTTTGATTTTTTTTTATCTTATAGAGACTCAAAGGAATGCATTTCCTAGGCAAGGAAACCCACGTATTATACTTGAGTGCTTGAAGTATGGATATTATACTGCTGAGATGTTTATCTGTAGCCTTAAATTTCAAAGGATAGTTCCCACTGTACATATGCTTTCACCAAAAGGTCAAGCTACTGCAAGCAAGGGGGAATTTTCATGTCCAATAAATGGTTCAATGGCCATTTAATTTAATTATTGAATTGTAACACATCTATTAACTAACTGTACACTGAGGAGGAATGTGAAAGGCAAGGAGATGAGGTGAGTGATATTTGGAGTTAATCTATTTGGTATCACAGAGAACAAATGATAGAGAAAATAATGGTTATTTATAATCCATATAAAATATGAATGTTGAAGGTGAGAAAGTTAAAGACTTTAGATTAAATAGATTGCTTAAATAGATTAAGTAGATGAATCAACCAGGGAAAGCCCGAATGGCATTCCTTGGATGATAGCTCCTTCCTGTATCTTTGAAGTTGGCAGCACAGCATCTCTAATCTGGTATTTGTCTCCTTGTCTTGAATTTGACCCCTGCTTTCATCCTTACACCATTTTCTGATTATGACTGAGACTCTGTCCTTTTAGAGGATCACTGTATAATTACATCATTTGCCACTTCCTTTACTTATATCCACCACCACCACCCCTGCCCAAAATATATCTCCTGACTTTCTTTCAAATTCATGGTCTCTTTTCTCATTGTTACTACATGTGTATGAGTATGTATATCTGCACATGTATCCCTAAACATAACATATTCAGGATGTATAATGTTACTCATGTGTACATGTTTGTGACTGACCATTTGATGATCATCAGTTGGTTTTCTCTTCCTTGGAAAGGACTATCTCACTCTCAGAATTCATTAGTTGCATTCAGGGTTTTGTTGTTGTGTTCTTGTTGGGTTCTCTGTCTGTCTGTCTCTATCTGTCTCTGTCCCTCTTCCTCTCTCTGTCTCTGTCTTTCAGTTTCTCTCTCTGTCTGTCTTTCTCTGTCTTTCTTTCTCTCTCTCTCTCTCTCTCTCTCTCTCT
>NC_034606.1:16481455-16506522 GCF_900095145.1 Mus pahari | reverse complement strand
TGTGTGTGTGTGTGTGTGTGTGTGTGTGTGTGTGTGTGTGTGCAGGGCTGAGGCCTCATAAGTTTTCACCATCCACTTTTATATTACATTGCATGGCTGGTATTGCTGCTTTTGTTCAGCTTATATATTACTTCTGATATTACTAGCAGATACTATCTCACAGAAAACTTCCTTGTCATCTGGCTCTTACATATTGTCTACCATCTTCTGTAGTGTGCCTTTCATCATTAAGTTCAGGTATGTTTATGTATTGAGGTGATGCTCTAAAATTCTATATTTTGATTGCTTTTGTTTTTCAGTAATAGCCTCTGTCTTTTGTGAAAAGACATTTCCTGAATCTCAAAAATAAAAGAAAAACATATTCATATAAGTGTAAGAATTTCTGGATATATGTTTATAAATGTGTATATTTGTGTTTACCTATAAACATATAAAGTGTTCCTAATCTTTAGAAATTAGAGAAGTACAAAATAAAATAATTATGAAGTATTGTTTTACAACAATCAAAATGGCTATGATTAAGAAGACAGCCAATAAAAATTGTTACATAAGACGCGTGCGCATGTGTGTGTGTGTGTGTGTGTGTGTGTGTGTGTGTGTGTGTGTGTGTGTGTGAAAGGTGAACCCTCATTCATGGTATGTGTGATTAAAATCTGATATCTTAACTCTGGAAATCAATGGGGAGGATTCTCAACAAGCTAAAAATAAATCTACCTTATGAGCTAGTCATATCATTTCTTGGCTTATGACCAAAGAATTCCTCATTCTAATTCACAGATAATTGTTTAGCTGTGTTCATTCCTGCTCTATATGCAACAGGTAGGGAAAGGGAATGATTTCATTGTCCTTCAATGTCCTTTAACTGATAAACAGATAGTGAAAACAAATACACACACACATGCACAAACATGCCAACATGTTCAAACACACAATGAAATATAATTCAAATACAAAAGGTTAAATCATAAAGTATAGGGCAGTCGATATACATGGAAAATATTATACTAAATGATGCGAAACAAACTTCGAAAGAAAAACCCTATGTTCTCTACTATTTGTGATACCTAGCTCAGAATCTTCAAATATAAGTGAGTTCTTGCCCCTCATCATAGATTTTATTTTTTGAGAAGACAGACTGTTATAGCATACATCAAGGTTCAAGATGCAAAGAATGACAGATCACATGGTGTCAAGGAGACCCGAATGATGACAACATCAAGTGTCTTGTCAGTGTAGATGAGGACCTAACACTAGAACTGCAGCATTGAGCAACTAATGTCTGCCGAGAATAGGAGAAGTAATCTTCCCTAATTGATTATCGAATGGCAAATCAGATGGGGAACACTAAGTGAACTTAACAGGCTGTGTTTATATATTTATATATAGTGTTATGGATGCTTCCATGGTGATATTTGTAATGAAATAAACATTTGGTTCTTGATAGACAGCTTCAAATAGATTGTCTCCGTAAGATGGGTAAGCCTTATTTAATCAGTTGAATGCCTCAGTAGAACAATTGGTAGACCTTTCTTTAGAGTTGTTCACAGAAACTTGGAGGTCAGCTTTTCCTGGCTCTCATCAGTCTACCCACTTTGGATTCAAAATAGGATAGCCACTTTTTTCAGAATTTAGATTAACCAGCTCCCATAACCACTTAAGCTATGTCATTAAAATAAGAATATTTTATTTTTTTCCTATAGATAACTGCACAATATTTCCCTCCATAGATGAAAACTCACCTAAATGTTTTCATACTGTTTAATGTTCTTTTCTGCTCACCCACAAAGCAAAGGAAAATATTTTAAATCATGAAGCCTAAATATATATTTAAATGAAAGCAAGTTATATGGCTAGAATACATTATTTCATTAACTTGCCATTTTACACACACACACACACACACACACACACACATACCCTAAACAATGCAAAATACAATGCAAAATATGAGACTTTTATTACTTCACTTGCCTTTGGAGAATTCACTTGCCCTAAAATTATAAATAATAGTTATAATTTAATAGTTGTATAAGTGAACTGTTATACAATTTATTAGAGCATTGATTTTACCTTATTAGTCTCAGATCATAAGTATAAGAAAAAGTTGAATCTTGGATTATTCTACTGTTTATCATAAAATATTGTGTAATATGTAGGTTTATACACTGTTATCATAACTGCATTATTAAGACTATCAAATCAAGGTCATGATCAGAACATGGCTTTACCAGCTGGCCCATAAATATGGTTTAGAAACAGATTAATGAACTTATGCCATTCAAATAATAATAGCAATGAAATTGATGTTAACACTGAGCTTCCCAATAGACTGCTGTGGTCAGTTTCCAGGGAGAAGAAAGATTTAATTACATGTGTGTATTTTTCAAAGCGCACATGTTAATTTGAAAGCTGAGTAAGTTGCAGACATGTCTCAGGATCAGCGACTCAAAATGCGAGGACACAAAGCATGGTACTTGGCAAAATAAAGTTGGGAATCATTAATCATTTTAAAGTAAATGTTTCTCTATCTGAATGTCTGCCAAGAGCCTGGACAGAGTGCAGACTCCCTGAAGATCCACTCCTGCTGATGACAACAGTGTTTGTTATACAGTGCTCAGCATTACAAAAGATCCTTTCAGTGCCTGAGATCTCGAAATGATGCCTGTTTCTGGGCTTTCTGATAAAGCTTACTATGGCTGTGCATTACTATAAAGTGATATTCAGAATTTAATAGATGATGTTTCATACTATTACATGCATCAGTTCCATCCTTCATGCTGCATTGGAAAGTTCAACCAAGCCAACTGCAGACAGTGCTGGAAGTTTCCTTGCCAATGATGACATTGCTTCCTTTCTCAAACCCCTGGTGGATTCACATACAGCTTATAAAAGAGCTATTGGCAATTCACCTAATGTTGGGGCCATACCTTGGATATCTTTTTTTTTTTTTTTTAATCATCAGAACTGGATAGAAACGCATGCATACTCTGAGCTACTTTGCACACATATTGCTTCATTCATAATGTGGTTGTCACATAAAATTATCCACCTACACGTTACCAGGAGGCATCGCACTCTGCCCTTCATCTATCAGGAGAAGGCTACTCTCAGGATAAATTTGGCTGCTGTACAGGTCACTGCCTGGTTTGATCAAGAAAGTAAGATGACAAAGGTATTCGAGTAATGAAAGTTCCCATAAAAAGCCATTTTACTTTGAAATGTTATGATTAAGCATTTTAATACAGAGTATTTTAGAGGTCGACATTTAAATAAAATTTTTTTTCATTACACAATGAGCAGAAAACAATGTGTGTCTTACCAAATCACAGAACTTCTAAAGTACCAGCTTTTATGCTGAAGAATAAGTTTCTCACATTCACGATCCAAGCAAAAGACAAAAGAAGAACAAATATACAAGTAAACATAGTTTTCCTTTACATAGAGAATTTTATTTTTGGTAAATAACACAGAAGTAAGTTTAGCTCAGTAGCACACCGAAAAAGGGAAGCCTTTTGATGACCAGGCATATCAAGATTGGTCTTAGATACATTGATTCACTTTGGAAGCTACTAAATAATCTAAAAGTTAAAAAAAACAAACAAACAAACACAAAATGAATTCCAACAAAAGTAAGGGTGATTGAGCACATATCTACTTCAAATCACATGAAGAATCATAACATTATGCCTGGCGCTTCACTCTAAACTACAATGAATTATGCCTGGCGCTTCACTCTAAACTACAATGCTCACTGTCAGATCTTTAATGGAGAGATTGTTAAGTCTTGTAGTGTGAGAGTAATGCTCTGTGGCAGGCCTGGTTTCACCTTCTGTGCCATTTCTGTTATTAGCAGTGTTTCGTGTTATTCTTGCTTTACCATGTTCTAACAGCATTTCAAATCTAGGCTTCTATGGCTTCAAATAAGAGTCTTTATATGACCTGATAAAATGTGTTCTCTACCTGCTACTGCTAAAACTCCTCTAAGGTTTTGTAAATTCACCTGCACTTGGTATCTCTACAGAGCACACTGCAATGATCTTGCCAATATGTCCTTGCTACAGAATAATGACATCACTCTTCCTGAGATCTGGGACTGGGCTCCTGCATTTTCTTTCTGGCCCCATTTATTTTCTCAAACTTTTCAAGTTTAATTAGACTTAGATTAAAATATATCTAATTGACTTTCTTAGAAAATGATGTGTGTCTAATTCTGTTCCACATGTTTTAAGTCTTTAGATTATTCACAACACTTCCCCCATCAAAACTAACAACACTCATAATTTTAAGAAAAACCTTAAATATGTCCAAGTGATGATGTCCAAGGGTAGCATGTTGCAAGTTAAGCAAACCATGGAGCCCAAGGGATTTAGAGAGTTAGTGTTTCACCTCAAACAAAAGCCAAGTGTTCCTTGATGGAAAGATCAGCTAAGCAATTTAAATGATTGTAAGAAACATGCATGGTGTACAATGTGATAAAAGATGCCTCCTACAGCAAGCCAGGCCATCTCAGAGCAATATTACAGCGGTACTCACAACTCTGTTCTTTGACATGAATATCGGGTGAGTTGCCTTGCATTCCATTAGGTCAGAGAAGAAACACAAACATACTCTAATCAGAGCTAGGTTTGACAGCAAATCCATACCTAAATTATTTTTATTTGCTAGCTATAAAAAGAGAAGATAAAAGAAAAAAATCCCAATCGAACAAACAAACTCAAGCATCAAATCAACTAAACAGAAACTCTGAGCTGTAAATAAATTTCAAAGCAATTATATAGAGCCAAAGGTACCTTCAATGAATCTATGCAAATCCTAAAAGAGAAGTTCTTTCATGCTAAACTTCAAAATCTTCATAAAGATGATTTTTAAAGTTGTAAGCAGCACAAAATTAAAAAAATATATAATTAAGCATCTGAAGATTCAAAGCATAGTAAGCTGAAAATCAGTGAAAACACTAGATAAGAAACATGCCTAAGAGGTGTCCTGATATTGAACACTTCAGAGATAGACAAAAGAAAAAAATACTTAATGAAGTTAAAGAAATATATACCCTTAAAACTTCCCTGTGGAGAAAAATTCAAAACTCAGCAAAAATAATAGAACAATAGAGGGAAGAATTGGGAAACAATAGTATTTTAATTTCAATGGAAAATTTTCAAAGAAAATTCAACATGGATGAATAGTGAAGAAGTGTGGCCGAAAGCATTTTCTAGAAGTTGGTGCACATAAACTCAAACATAAAAATATATGGGGAATGTTAAGAGACAAAGAAAATAAAGCGATACATTCCTAGTATGTTTAATTCATGTTCCAGAAAAATATGTAGTGACTAAGATCCCTGAGTACTTTCTTCATTGCTTTTCACATAAAGTCTGCACTGATGAAAGAAACAGACTTGAGAATCCCAGAGGAACTTAAAGAGTGGGAGAATAAAAACTACTCCAACTTTAAGTACTTTGAAAAGAGCTTTTAGACTATCAAAGACAAAGTGAACATTCTTACAATCCAGCTAGAGCAAATAAAGAAACAGCTTTGAATCATACTGTGTAGCTGTCTATGGAAAGTAGGAAACTTAGTTTTATGTGATTTAACATTTAACATTATTATCTTTATTGTTACTGTATAACTCAAACTGAACACATTTTAGCAAATCTTTCAGTTATAGTCACATACTGTATAAAAATAGCTAGCATAATAACTGAAAAGATAAGCCTTGCACTTAATTTGTTTGATCAAAGAATTATCTTTAGGAAGATACATTCAGACATGTATGGTCACTGTTCAATACCATTTTTTGGAGAGGCGAATTCTAAATAGTGTGTTGCTTTGACCTATTTATTCAACTAGTTAATTATACATAATATATATATGTAATATCTGTAATGTATTTGAGGATGTCAGAAATATTTGTACAATGCTTCATATTATATAAGGTAGTTACATATTTAGCATAAAATGTATATATTTATATTTAATATACATAAGATATATAAACATATAACAAATCATTATATTATATGTTAAATATTTATGTCTTATTGATTTACATTCTCACCAAAATTTTAAAATTTCTAGAGAGATTACTTAAGTAAATAGATATATGAGGAGCTATGCAGCAGGCCCCTGGCTGTGTGATCGTAAAATATGATGTAGCTAACAGAGATCAACCCAAAGGGCAGTGAGAAGAAGACAGCTGGGTCAACAAATAATATGTATGATGAAGGACTTCTCGATGCCCAGCTTGTAGTCAGTACAAAAGAAAATCAAATGTGGACATGTTCATTGAAATGTTTTTACAACAACAGGTCATTAGTTAACAAAGAGTGCACACTGAAGCTCCAAGAAGCCAGAAAGAAAACCAAGAATATAAATATATATATATATATATATATATATATATATATATATATATATGAATAAAATCNATATATATATATATATATATATATATATATATATATATATATATGAATAAAATCCAACATTCCTAATACCAATATTAACAGTGACATAGACCTCAAGGAACTTACGTTTGAAGCAACCTGGTAGAATAGCCAGGTTGAAAGAAAATCTGAATATTTGAAATGAAGCAAAATACTGTCTTCATATAATTCAGTTCTTTAGACTGCATTCTGTTAGAATGCTTGATTTTAAAATGTGAGTTTGCCTTGCGAACTGAAGTTTCATAAAAATCTTTAAATGAACTTTGACTTAGAATAGAACAGCATTCCCAGAAGTTTCTGAAATGTCCCTAAATGTACTTCTGACATTTGGTAATATGAATTTGTATGGAGCAGAACTATTAGCATTGATGATTAAATAATCTAAATATCAATCAATTCTGAAAAGCCTGGAAGACAGTCTGTGACCTGGAAGCACCTAGGCCTGCTGCATTACAAAAGTCTGTTTCAGTCTTGCGCCTGAACACACAGTTAGCATTTATTGGTCTCGGCCATGCCACACACCAGCAATGTTGGCGAACTCTAACTAGAATCAAATACTCAGCCAAGATTTCATTATTTATGCAAAAAACACAAACAAGCATATCCATTTGAACATATGCAAATTTCCTCTGGTCCATCCAAATGGTAAACACATATGAATAATTATTAATTACATTAAAATAAAATTACTTATTCTTTTAATTAAATATTTTATTTGTGTATCAGTTTTACACATTTTTTAACCCGAGGTGATATAAATATTTCCTGGAAAATGGAGTTGTGAGCTAAGTAGCTCTGTTTATGGAATAATGTCAAGAGAAAGTTGTATACATTCAATACTGCAGGCATGAATTTCTGTTTTAAAAAATGGGAGCCTAGATTATGCTTGGAGCTATAGATTTTCATGACTAATATAAGGAAATAAGTGTCAGGTCAGCAACAATATAAAAATATGTGGTATTTGAAGTAAAGGTTGTAAAAGCTTTATTTTTTTCTTACTGGATGTTTTCTTTGTTTACATTTCAAATGTTAACCCCTTTCCCGGTCTTCCCCTCACCCCCAAACTCCCCTATCCCTTTCCCCCTCCTCACTCCCCCTGCATCTATGAAGATGCTCCCTCACCCACCCACCCACTCCTGCCTCCCCACCATCACATTCCTCTACAATGGGGCATCGACCCTTCCAGGACCTCTTCTCTCATTGATGCCCAACCAGGCCATCAACTGCTACATAGGCAGCTGGAGCCATGGGTCACTCCATTTGTACTCTTTGGTTGGTAGTTTAGTCCCTGGGTTTTCAGTGGAGGAGTTAGAGAAGCTGAAGGGGTGTGCAACTCTATAGGAAGACTATAGGAAGAACAACATATGGAAGAATTAAGCACAGTCGGCATACTTTAAAATTTTGGGAAATTTTTGATGAAAGTAACCTTCTATGCTCCTCTCATCATTGGTGTCATGGGTGGGTTTTTCTTCCTTCCTTCCTTCCTTCCTTCCTTCCTTCCTTCCTTCCTTCCTTCCTTCCTTTTCTTTCTTTCATTTTCACTGACATTTTTCTGACAAACCCCTAATCTAAGAGTATCGGTTCTAGTCACTTGTTTTTGTTTTTGCTTTTGTTTTTGCTTTTTTTTCGTTTGCCTTTGTTTTTCTGAGACATGGCCTTTTGTGTTGCTCTGGCTGTCCAGGAACTGGTGATATGCCTCCTAACCTCATACTCTCTAGTGATGAGATTACAGAAACCATGTCGGTTTCTGCAATAATACTACCGAATCTCTGATACTAACGACTATAATTTGAGATTGGACTTTTTATCTGACTTGAATTCTAGTATCTTCACATAAATTTCAATTAACTGAGAATAACCAACATTTAGAAGGCAAGGGCAGAAAAAGAGTAACACTTCTGGGGAAAATAGTTAAGACATAAACTTTGGGGGATGAGAATTTTAAAATGTATGCAGTTTTCATATTGAAATTTGACTTATTTTGTATCTTTACTTGTATTTGTTTTTGACAAAATGTTTTGAAAAAATTAAATTGCTGACTCTCAGACAAGGGGCTATACTGAAAGGCTGTGGGAATATGCTCCTTCTAGAATGTAATTTTTCAAGCTGCTTTAAGTAAATGAGTGTTTTCAGTCGTTCCCAGTAGATGGCGCCAGAGAGAAGTCAGCAGCAGCATCTTGAAATACAGCAGTTGTATTTCTTAAGGTCCCAGCCTGTGATTCCTGGCAAGACAATGAGCAGAGGGAGAAAACAGACAGTTTTATAGCCTCTGTCACTCTTCTTGGCAGAACCAGAAGACCCTCTGGTCTATTGAACTGGAGGATTCCTTTCCTGTAGAAACATTTGACGGCAGCCAAGTGACTGCGAGTCCCAAGACCCTTGAAAAGGACGTTCCGCATCACTCTGTGCTAGAAGGCCTTTCCACGTCTGTGACTGATGACTGGCAGCTAGATGAAAATCTGTACAGCTACTCTTTGTTTACCAGAGAAATCTACTACAGCATTTCTTAAAGACAACTAAAACAAACAAAAACTATGATTCATACCTAGATTGTGAAACGCTATCTTTGCTCATAAATATAAGAACAGCCTGTACAAATTAAACAGTTTAGGGATTTTCATCCTTTTCCCAATTAACCATTTTCTGAGATTGGAACAAAACAATAAAGAATTGGGCAAAAAGGAGTGTAATAAAATGTTTGAGCTAATAAATAGTAAGTTCATGTCAGTGATCTTTATAGTGATGGAATGAAAACGCTGGAAAGCTGTCTCCACCTCCTGCCCTACTGCACCGCCTGCCAAAGGACCGAGGAAACCTCACTTTTTCTTAAATGTCTTGACTTCTGAACACTACCTGCGGGAGTCAAAAACTGCAGAGCTATATACAGAAGTTATAAGTTCACCTTTTCAGTATACATGGCACAAACATATATTTCACATATTTCATATGCATATTTATATATGTATGTGTGTGTGTGTGTGAGAATATCTGGTTTGTAGTAGCAAGCAATTTAGAATTTCTGTGATTTGAGTCAGTCAGATGTGGCAGAAAGAGCAAAGTAATATTAATTTTAAAAGTGGTCAGATTATGGAAGACTTTAATAAAACATTTAAGAATCTGTGCTAATTCAGCATTGTCCAATGGGACCTCTTGCAATGATGAACTGGTCTAGAATCCACATACGGTGATTGAACAACGGAAATGCAGCTAGTAGGACTGGGGCAGTTAATATTTGCTTTGCTTAATTTACGATTAGATTTAAATATGTGCTGAGTCATTGCTGCATTGGCAAGTGATGGAAGACACTGATAGATTCTCAGCAGTGGAAGTGAATGACGAGGCTTAATATAAGTGTAACCAAATGACCTGAATGGTAAGCACTATAGAACAGGGACCTAGGATGCACTTAAAGTGAGGATCTTTCAATATCATTATGTGTTTTCTTGCAGTTATATTTAGGTGAATCAGTGAACCAAATGCGCTGGGCAAGTGAGTGTGGAAGAACACATTCCCAGTATACTTCAGCATGAGAGACAATTTATCAGCTGTATGTAGCCTAACTTTGCATTTTACAATAGTCATTTATATTTGGAGTTGGAAGACACCATTTGGGAAGCAAAGATTTTTATTCAAACAAAGGAATTCCTAGAAATAAGAAATGTTCTCCGGTAAGCACACTGATCGGACCGAAGTGTTTCAAGACTATGGCCTTATTGAATTCTGAAATTGTCTCAAGACAGTGAAGGAACTGAAACCCGGTTAGGACCTGGGCTCAAGTGTCAGAGAAGAAAGCCTGTGGTAATACTCTTTTGAAAACAAAAACAAAAACAAAAAAAACAACAGAAAGGATTATAGTCTGAGAGCCAAAGGAAATATCACTTAGGAGGAGCCTCTGAATTGTTTGAAAATTATCTTAGAAGAAAGCATTACTGATTATGCCTTGAGTTACTGCCTTTCTCTTTACAATGTGTGTTTTAATATTGATTGCTACATTGCAAATTATTACAAAGTTAGATATCTAATATAATTATTTAATAATGCGTATGAATCGAAAGGTCAGAAATACTGTAGTTAAGCTATATGTTCTGGGTCAGTGCCAAACTGAAAGTGTGGGCAAACCTGAATTGCCATTTGTTGCTTGGATCCTCTGAGTTCATTGACATTCTTGACAGAGCTCAATTCCTTGTGATTGTGGAACCAAAGCTCTCAGTTTCCACAGGCAGGTGATATTCTCATGAACCGAGAATCTGATTCTCTCTTTTTGGGTTCAAAACAGACTCAGTTGGTGTGGAAATTTAATTACATCTGCAAAACTCCATCATCCTTGTAATGAAACATTACCACTGAAGTGACATCTCATCGTATTCTCAATCTGTCTAAGATTTAAAAGGAAAGCTTGCACTGGGCAATTGCAGCAAAGCATGGAACATGTGGGCATTGTCTTAGAGTTCTGTCTACCATATCCAGCCCCAGCTCTGCTGAAATTTCCTCATTTAACTACACATGCTTATAGATTTATCAATTCAAGCAAGTAACAAGTAACATTACGTGAAGGAATGAAGTAGGACTTCTTTTCATGTAGTTACAATGTAGTTTCATAGAAAGAGGCTAACTTAACCTTTTCATTGTTAAATATAGTACCATGCCCTTAAATCTTATATACATATAGAAGTATCATAACATGTATATGAACTCATATTAAAATATAAACACACACAACTAATTACCAAGGTCGTAAATCTCAAATTGTTGTTGTAGCAAAACAAGAAAAAGTGCACCCTGAAATCATTTGTCAGCTCCTCATATATCGAAGAACAGATGTACTGTGATCATGACAATGGTTTTTGAGAGGGGCAAAGTAAACCATTGACATAAACTCAGTAAAAGGAAAAATAAGTTTAAGAAGCAAAAATGAGCAACTAGAGATATTATGCATTGCTGAATTTGGATGCTTGTGTAAAGGAAGTTTCTTAAGCTCCATCTGAGCCTTCTACTTTTCTTTGTCCTATGTTCATTTTTAGTAATACATACAAATACACTTGTTTCAAGGTATCCACTTTATTTCTGAGTAAGGCATATGTTAGCTAGAAATGTGTGAAGACTAGATTATAAGATAAAGCATATGTATGTGTAGTTGTAATAAGAATGACAAATATTGAAAACTGAGGTAAAAAGTTCATGTCCTACGAAATAATCCTTCATTTCTCTGAAGCATCCTTCAGAAGCTATGGTTACAGAAAGCACTGATGATCCTCCTCATGATCACTGTTGAGGCTCTTCTTCATTTCTAGAACCATTATTAGACTGAAGTCCTAGCAAGCCGCAAGAAGTAAGAGACTATGTTCAACTGGTAAGGAGGCACACAAGACAGTGGAAGAAGAGACTTAAAGTGGTAGGTTTATGTTGGGAAATAAACCAAGGCCAAAACCAACCTTCTGGGGGGAGGAAGAGTTTATTTGGATTACCAGCCCTGATCACAATCTCTATTAAGGGAAGCCAAGAACTAGACTCAAGCTGGCCAGGAACCAAGAGGCAGTCACTGAAGCAGGGGCCATAGAGGAGAGTTTGTTTTTATTTATTTATTTATTTATTTATTTATTTATTTATTTATTTATTTATTTATTTATTTAGATATTTTATTCATTTACATTTCAAATGCTATCCCGAATGCCCCCCATACCCTCCCCCTGCCCTGTTCCCCTACCCACTCACTCCCACTTCTTGGCCCTGACCTTCCGCTGTATGGGACATATAAAGTTTGTAAGACCAAGGGGCCTCTCTTCCCAATGATGGCCGACTAGGCCATCTTCTGTTATATATGCAGCTAGAGACATGAGCTCTGGGAGTACTGATTAGTTCACATTGTTGCTCCACCTATAGGGCTGCCAACCCCTTCAGTTCCTTGGTTGATTTCTCTAACTCCTCCATTGGGGCCCTGTGTTCTATCCTATAGTTGACTGTGGGCATCTACTTCTGTATTTGCCAGGCACTGGCATAGCCTCACAAGAGATAGCTATATCAGGGTCCTTTCAGCAAAATCTTGCTGGCATATGCAATAGTGTCTGTGTTTGGTGGCTGATTATGGGATGGACCCCCGGGTGGGGCAGTCTCTGGATGGCCCATCCTTTTGTCTTAGAGAGGAGTGTTGCTGACTGTCTCATTCTCGATGGAATTCTTAGTCTCCCTGTCTCTCTGTCTCTGTCTCTCTCTGTCTCTGTCTCTCTGTCTCCTCTTCCCCTCTCTCCCACTCCCTCCCTGCTTCTCTCCTTCCTTTTCTCCCTGCTTACAATTGGTATCACCTACAGTGGGTTGGGCTCTTCCACATCAATCACTACTACTAAACAAAAAACTTGTAGCCCTGCCTCTAGGCCAATCATTTGCAAATATTTACTCAATTGATGTTTCCTCTTCCCAGATGACCCTAGCATAGTATATATGAAGTTGATATGAAATATCTAACAAAGATGGAAATATTTATTAGAAAGAGCTGTTTTAAGAGTCTCTAGAAAAGCATTTGTCCACTTGGGGTAGTGACCCCTTTGGTGGTCAAATAACCCTTTCATAGGGTTCTCATATGAGATATTCTGCTTATCAAAATATTTACATGAGGATTAGAAAACAGTAGTGAAATTACAGTTAAAACAGTTTTAGGGTTGAAGGTCACCACCACATGAGAAATTAAAGGGTAGCAATGCTAAGAAGCTTGAGGAACACAACTCTAGGGAAATAGCAAACAATTGGAAAATACACACTCACATATAATTGTCTATGCAAAAATATATAATGAGTAAATACTTTTGTACATATGCATGGTAATGAATACTGAGAAAATGATTTTCTGTGGATTTTCTTGTCAAATTGTTAATTTTCCATCTTTACAAGGCATGGCTATACTAGGAGACTCCATAAAAGGTCTCCTGATTTCAGATATATTGTTCATTATTCAGCAGTCTGTGGATTTCTTCTTGACAGTCCTAGACAACCTAGCATTTTTCTTATTTGTTTGTTGATCCAGAGGCTGAAGAGCCGAGTCAACTGAGTGACTGTCTTAAACTCCAGTCCAGTGGAGTATTTGCTCCACTACCAGATACAAAACTCACAAACATATATTTGGAACTAAAACTTTTAGTAAAATATCCACATATACTTATACTGTATTTATAACAGTAGTTATAATGTGTGAAAATTCTTTTTTATTAGCTTACTCGATGTGGTGGTTTGAATGAAAATGGCCTCCATAGGCTCATATATATAAATGCAGGGTCCTAGTTTGAAGAATTGTTTGGGAAGGATTAGAAGTTATGGCTTTGTTTGAGGAAGAGTATCTCTGGAGTGGACACTGATGTTTCAAAAGCCCAAACCAGGTCCAGTTTCTCTCTGCATGTTGCCCATGGATCAGGAAGTAAAGTTGTCAGCCAATGGTCTAGTGCCATGCCTGTCTGCTTTCCACCATGATGGCAATGGACTAACATTCTAAAACTGTTAACAAGCTCCCAGCAAAATATTTGTTTTTATTAGACATTTTTTCTTCCTTCATGGCATCTCTTCACAGAAATAGAATGTTATATTAGACCCTGGGTAATAATATATACCTCTCTACCCTTTGATCCTGTAGCCTATGAATCCTAGATAAAGAAAAAAATGACTATGAGATGCATTCTCATTCACAAGCTAAAGAATCTTGCTTCAGACTAGCAGGCTCTGCAACTGTCTTTCCATAGGAAATTTTCAACCTTCAATCAAGCCAGATACTTTAACAAGCAGAAAGTATGCAAGAGTAGAGTGTTCTATCCAAATGGGCTCATACTCATTCCAGGACTTCATTAACTATGAAGTTCCTTGATCACATATGAATCAGATCACTGTGCTTAATAAATATGGGGGAATGTAATTAAAAAGTAAAGAGCAACACATGAAACACTGTATAGTTGGTAATATAGTCTGTACTTTCATGGATAGTTTGGCACAAGCATTGATGCAGTGAAGATATAGTTGTACTTTGAGTAAATAATCCCTATGGGTAAAGTAGTGCTTCTTCTGCTGTGTGACATGTGCATGAGGGATTTCTCGGGAGTTGCCGTTTTTCACTGTCTTTGGGACAACAACACGTTTGACTTCAGTCACCGTGACTATTAGCTGCCATTGAGATTTTCTCAGGCACCTGAAGTCTGCTTCTGGCTCTTTTCCTTGTTTACTTGTTTCTACGTTGTTCTTCCAGGTAATGAGTTATCATTGCATAAGGAATTATTATGACCTGTCATATTTCTTAGATATAATATATATTAGAGGTAATACATATGTATATGCTCTTTGTTCTTTCAACTAAGTTATGAGGTCGTTGAAGGCAGGACCCAAATCAATTTCAGGTTGAGATTTCTCATAATAAACAGCACACTGATTTTCATAAAGAGGTTTCAAATTTAATACAGCTAACTTCCAATTATGGAAAATAGTCTGTTTCTCAATGTTGTGAACCGAATGAATATGTTCTCATGAATCAATTTCCCATTTTTTTTGAGAAAATAAATACTAATTTCATGGCACCATCAAATGCTTAAATTCCTAAGATACCAGGAAAATTTATATATGAATAGCAGTTAAATATTTAAACCAGTTATTTCAGATCATGGAGTATAATTTTTTTGAACAATATATTTGTTTTGAGCAAACATCATCAAAAACAATCTCTTCTTGGGTAACTGCTGTGCTTCTGAAATGCCCATGTAATTCTGAGCTTGGAAACTATGGAGCCAGCCTCATGGTCATTTAAGTCCTGAGGTTGAAGTTTCCTGTGAGGGCATTGGAATTTATAGGCACAATTATGATATAATCCTATTATTCTGCTTCTTCATGGATTTTGCTTATGTCTCAACGTTCTAGAACATATATATGACTGTTCTGTCCATGTGTTTATAGCTCTATAAATATATTTTTGCAATGTTAAAGTTTACTTTAGAAACAAACGAATACACTAATAGTACAATTCTACACACACAACTGAAGAGAAATAGTTCTTCAGATTGCAGTCTATTTTGAATGAGCATTCTGTTTTGAATCAGATAAATGAGGTTTTACTAAACATAGCTTTTTCAAGAGTTCCTCAAAATAAGAAAGACATATTTGTACAAGACTTGGCAATTGAAACATGCTGACAGACTATTTAAAACATATTTGTCCAGGGCTGAATTTTTTTTTAGCTATTGGCACTGTTTTCTGGATATTTAATGTATTTTACATTTCTTATCAAAGTATATTCTTTTTAATACAATAATTTCTCAAACATTTGTTTCAGACATAGAAACTTTTCTTTAAATGTAACTCTGACAATTTTACATTTGGAAAAAAAAACAAGAGATGTAATTTTTTTTCTCATTTGCTTTTCAAATGGCTGGCAGGAAGCTGAGTGATATTTTCTGACTGCTAAAGTGTATCACTATGAGCTGAGGAGATTTGAAATAAATAGGATTCCCTCTTGGTGACTGAGAAATCCAATGACATACATCACACTTATTATTAATAAACACTTGACAAGGTAAGTTTGTATGTAACTGATGATGAACATTCTCTTAACAGCTGTATGTTCTAGTTATTATTACTACTAGTAGTACAATTATTGTTATTGTTATTATTATTGTTTATTGTATGTGTATGTACATGGGCACTTACAGCCAGCACACATACTTCCTCCCAAAATAAGAAAAATGATAATCAGATCATTGCTTTCACTACTTCATATTTCTACCTGCTTCTCATTTACCTGAGCTTTTGCTCTGGTCTCTGCTAAGAATTCAGTACTTGTAATGCTTCTGTTTCTTTATTGTACATAGGTACCTATCCCACAGTAATAAAAGCATAGTGAAGGAATACTGAGACCTTCTATTGACATCTGCAATAGCTTTTAAATATAAAGAGTTTGATCAGGGATGTAATTTGAGGTATATTAAAAGGAGAAAAAAAAAAAAAAACAAGACAAGACAAGAAAGCCTGTGTTAGACATGCTATACTCACATCTTCAATGCTGGGTGGCTTCATTTTATTCATTGTATTATCTGTTTGTTATCTTTCCTACAAAATAGAGACAGAATATTCATGAAAGAATTATGATATCTATTCTCCAAAGATTGAAAACAGTGAAAATAAAATAGCAGGATAAAGGGCCAAGAGGGAGTACTCAATTGCATATTAAAAGAAATCAAAGGATCTAGTTTCTGGCCTTGGTTTTTCCAGATTTGTGATCTTGGGCTGAAATAATATCTCGGACGACACTTTTTCATGTGTCTTATGAATACAGTAACTACATAGTTTCCCAAGTCCTCACAAACATGTTATTTTGTAACTCTATGAATAAAAACGGCTCATGAATCTGTAATGGATAGCAGTCTGAAGTTAAACTGTCTCGGGCTCAGGGTAGCTGCCTTTGTGCTCTATCTTTGACTTTTTCTAGTTCTAGGTTGGCGCTGAAGTACCTTCTGTATTCATGAGCCTTGGTCATCTTCTTGGAAATTCTTACCAAATTCTACTCAGTGTAAAGACATAGTCTACTCATCATGAGGTCTCTCATAGTGTGTGGTCTTCTCTACCTGGAATGCATTATTTTCTCTGCCACCATACGTCCTGATGAATCTGGCAAAGCTCGCATTTAGCTCATGCATGAAAATAGCTCTTAGACATTTGTGGCCTCTGCCCAGCATGTCTGTACATTCTAGTATTTCTCCTTTAAAGAAAATTGACATATTCCTAAGACGTATCTGAAAATATAAATTCTGTCTTGTATAAAATATGAAACTTTGGGATTTTTATAATCCCTCCTGATAATTATATCTCATTTCCATGCTTCTGTTTCCCACATCAAGATTTGAATGCCTGGGGTATTTGTTTTAGTCCAGGAAAATATTGAAGTACTCTAACTTTCTATGTTTGATTTAAAACATTAAAACTTATCATACCTGTTCAACGATGTATGAGTTTGTTTGTACTTTGCCTATTCGTGTGCATGTGCTTGTGTGTGTTTGTGTGTGCATGTGCACACGTGTGTTTTCATTTCATTATAGAGAAAGAAACTTGCCCCTTGGTCATCGTCATCATTCATGACTCAGTCATTTTATTTTTGGTTCTTATCTTTCATCTTTTTTTTTGTTTGTTTTTATTTTTATTTTTTTGTTTTTTGTTTTTCTAGACAAGGTTTCTCTGTGTAGCCCTGGCTGTCCTGGATCTCACTCACTAGACTGGCCTCGAACTCAAATATCTGCCTCCCGAGTGCTGGGATTAAAGGCGTGCGCCACCATCGCCCGACCCCATATCTTCCATCTTTTAGAAAGTTAATTTTTATTTCCACACCTTCTCTCTTCCTCCTCATCTTTATCTTTACCTTTCTTTTCTTATTCCTGTTCTTCAACTTTCCCCCTTTCCTTTGACATAAAAAAGACACAAATGGTTTAAGATTCATGACCACATTAACAGCAGGAAGTTTGGTAGGTTTCAGTACTAGGCACAATTTCTCTCAAACTGAGCAGGCTTCAAATACAATAGAGAAGTATTAGATAACACCAGAATATGAATGCCATGATTTCGCACTTAGAGATGGCTTCACATGTTAGCCATTGTTTTGGATCATAAGCATTACAAATGAACGGAGATATTGGTTGCTTTCCTTCCTTGGAGAGGAAAGAAAACAGAGGGAGGGAACATTCAAAGTGGAGAGAATGAGAGCATTTGGAAGCAGAAAAGAAATGTGGACTGGAGATCTGATCATATTTCATTTTACAAAATAGAAACAAAACTGTAAACAATCACAGCCAAAAAGTCATTATCATCGTGATTGTATGAAACCATACATATGAAATATACTTTGGCTTATTATATAATGTGGTTGTCTATGATTTACAAAATCCATGTAACTATTGGGGGACTGGTTTACTCTTTGCTTTATTGGTATGGTCCACTTCATGGTATGGGCTCATGTTCTTATCACATTATTGAAGAAAAAAGTGGCAGAAATTGAGGAGAGAGAGAGAGAGAGAGAGAGAGAGAGAGAGAGAGAGAGAGAGAGAGAAAACCTGAGAGAGAGAGAGAGAGGAAGAAGAGCTTAAAACCAAACTGTTATTTATTACCAATTAAAGGGCCCATTTTATCCACAGATCTACAAAATAGCCTGTTTGTGAGGACTTTGGTAACTGTCCTTAATTCAGCTTATTCATTTTAGATGTCTTAAGCTTTTTAAGAATAGATTCATAATTGTTCCATGAATATTCTGCCACTGTTTCATAGAGAAAAGAGTGAGTGAATTATATAGTAGAGGAAATGGAGCCACCCATCCTGGAAGTTATATAGAAATCATGGCTAGCTAATTCAGACTTCCTTCTCTTATCTACTAAAATACCTCAATTTATATTCATGATTGAATTCTTTAGATTTTACATGTTAGTGCAGAATTAAATAGAACCACTATATAATGGCATATAGGGTGTCTTAATGTTCCTTCATCATGCCTCATCACAGTGAACTAGGTATCGCTATGCAATAAGGAAATATCTACATATGATGCATGTGTTGTAGAATTTGAACACTTGTCTCAATGTAATGAGAAACAGCTGGAAATTTTAAGGTAGAGAAAAGTAGATCTGATTTCTCTTGTTTAGAAGAAAATACTTTTCTTATTTTAATTACAGACATATATTTTAAAATAAAATCAACATGTAATTGTGGCTATTAATAGAGTGCTGTATGCTAAATGTCATATGATAGTATGCATCATAATTGACTCAGGATAAACATTCCTTCTCCTCAAACAAGTAATTTCTTGTGTATTTGAAGATGTCTATGTCCTTCTAGTTCATATGGGATATAAGTTGTTGTCAGTCTTACTTATGGTAGAATTTATCCCTGCAATTTCAATATCTGTTCCCCAACCTGCTCATCCTCTCTTCTCATACTCCTCTGAAGTTTCTCATCACTATGGTTCATTTCTTTCCCCTCTGATTAGATTATCTTTGCTTGAAAGATGTTCAAACTGCTAAGGGAAGGGAAAATCAAGTTAGTGACTGAAGAGAGGCAAAGGAGCACAGAATTAGCAGTGGGGAGCAGAAGCATGGACTCTGAAGACACACTTCAGTTTGATTCAGGGTGCGAAGAAGGAAGGTGGGGCTGTGACCAGATGTGTGATGGAGTTAAAGTGAGGGGGTATGGCAGCCTCTGTTTCTTACTTTATATCCAAATTCGGTGTCAGCTCACTAGGATGCGCTTACCTAATGAAATTCCTTCAACAGGGATGCTCTGTGTGTTGACTCTGACAGAGGGCAGATGTGTTTTGATGTTGGATTACAGCGAACAGTAAACAGGACATAGTCTGCTAGCCATAGTTGTCCGGCCATTTCATTAAGGCACAACATTTTTGCAGAAGTCTTTCTGATGCCAACATAACAACAGAGACAGTTAATTTATTTTTCTTACCATCATCCACTTTAGGATTGTTCTAAGACCTTTGACACTGGCCATTGCTTTTGCTCCTCATCCAAGAAGCATTTATTTCTGTTGATCTTGTTGGCTTGGTGTAAAATACTTCTGAGATTGGCATTCCCCAGTGACTAAGTGGTAAATTGCGCTGTCTGGAAAATTACTGTGAGTTCCACTGTGGTTTTGGTTCAGTAGGTTTTTATGTATTTCTACAAATTTTGTACATATACCCAGAGGCTCTTTGGCACTGGCCACATTTCAAAATTCAAGAGAGTAAGCAAGGACCAATGACTGGTTTACACTTTTAAATTCAATGTTTTAAATACATTGAAATACGTATATAAAGTTTTTATTTTTTCAAATTTGGGACAGAGATGATTTGGAAAATATTTTATTAATATTACATAAAAGGGGCTTTTTCTACAACTTATTTCAAGATACATCTCTTGGGTCCTGAGAGACATATATTGAGTCTGAATCCTAGAACCTAGAGGAAGTGTAGTTAATATTCTAGAAATTTGCTTTGTATATCTAGTGGCTGGAAAGGGTCAACTTTAATTGGTTTAACCTATTTCTGGGACAACTCTCAGCCTTTAGTCGACTTGAGCTTAGCAACAGTTGATTAAATAAAAACCAATAT
Source organism: Mus pahari (assembly GCF_900095145.1). Lineage (NCBI taxonomy): Eukaryota > Metazoa > Chordata > Mammalia > Rodentia > Muridae > Mus > Mus pahari. Next base: position 16,485,987 of record NC_034606.1, on the reverse strand, counting down.
TTGTTTGGAAATAAAGGCAAAATTTATTTTTAAAAAATGGAGAACAGCTCTTTCAAGAACATAAAAAACTCTTCACGTTAATATATTTTCCCTCCCATGTGACAAATTGAAATAAACCACCAGAAAAATCAAGCCAAATGACCTTTTCTATTGAAAATAAATTTTACAGTGAGATAAAACCTAATAGTTCTCATATGCATAATTAGTCCCCCAAATTAACTGTAAATCACACAAATAAATTAATGTCAACTATAGTATCATATGATTATTAGTGAAAGAATTTAAGTATTCAGAATTCTGAATCATATGTCATGGAATTTGTCTTTGACCATGAAAATGTGGGCTTTATTCAGGAAGTTATAATATATGCCTATGCACAAGGAATGGTGGAAATTTAGTAAAGAAGGGTGCATGTGTGTGTGTGTGTGTGTGTGTGTGTGTGTGTATGTCTGTGTGATGTGTATCTATTGCATGTGGTGTGTATGTATGTGTGGTGTGTGTGTGTATGTGTGTGTGTGTTATGTGTGTATGTATGTGTTGTGTGTGTATGTAAGTGGTGTATGTTTGTGTGTATGTATCATCATGGTATCTGCCATGATAGAAGTAGGGAAATCTAAAGTAACATGGGAGAGTAATGCTTAAAATTCCTGCTTCTACTGTTCTTATTTCATGGGAGCTTCATTTTGACCACTGATTTGTCATGTGCTAATAGATGTCAGCAAGTCTTGTCTGCTACCATGTTGAAATGCTATTAGGATTCTCATGTTTTGCTTGGTAATCCCTTGAAATCTTTAGACCAAGAGAGCTGTAAAAGTCTGAAATGTTTTTCTAACTGAGGGTTTCCAGAATTGGTCCTTTGGAGAGAGCCACCCACTCAGATATTGAATACCCTCTTGGTGTAATGTGGAAAAAGTGGTTGGTGAAATCTGGCCCTTCCAGCAAACTCCCCCAGCCCTGCCTTCCATGAAGGAATGAACAAACAGACAACGTTATTGTACAGAGGGAGACCCACCCATGAGGATCACGCCATCAGTTATTTCAGTGAATGGAAACATCTCAAGTGAACTGATGAAATGCGAAAGCGTAAACAGGTTACACCCTTCCTCTTTCAGTCACAAGGCCACTGGGCTGTCACTTCTCCACAGTGCTCCCTCCCTGTCTAGCAAAGGGCCTACTTGGCTTGCAAACCATGTCCCCGTCTGAGCTACAACTAATCAGACCACTCTTGACTCACCACCAGAAAACCCCACAGACGGGCTCTATCCTGTTTGTGGTGCAGCTCTGTTATTTGGAGAAAATCAATTCCACGGCATTTGTTCCCCCTTCGTCTGTGTCGTTTTCCCCGACTTCCTTACTTTTCTTTCTTTCGGGTGTTTAATTATCATGCTTCTCTTAACTTATCCTCTTTAAATCTCCAGGGCTGTTTTAAAAGGAGGCTTGCTCACCAGTTGCAACTCTCCAAGGTCTCATTTGGAAAAACTAACCATCCCATTCTGTGCTGGAGCTGCCAAAAGCCATCATGAGTCATGTTTTTGACCCATTGACAGAAATACTTAATATGAACAGTTGGCCTTTCTCAGAGTCGTTCAGTAACTGCCTTCCCATCCTGTTGAGTCCAGCTGTCCGATAGGATATAGCATTTGACCAGGGTAGCCTACCTTGCCTTTACAATTTCTGTTGTATCCATTACAGCTTGTTAGAGCATTCTGATTGAGTGGCTGATATGGAACTTGTATGAGTGGCTGTCAGGTTCCATTCCAGCCACAAAGGACCACATTTGCTGTGTTTGAAAAGTTACTGCCTATAAATTTAACTGAATTCCACACACTAAATATGGAATAAGTAAACTTAGGTTTAAGTAATAATAAAGTTCATAAAATGCTGAGTTAAGGTAATGCCTTATTAGTATCACTATCAAAAACTTTGGGTCGGCAGGAAAAGAGTGACTCCCACCGCTCATTAGTTGCTTTATCTAAAATTTTAAAACCTCCAAAGTTGCCTCAAAGAAGGATTCTGGAAGAAACAACAGTGGCTCATTTGTAAAATTACTAAAGTTTATCAGTTTAGTTCAACTGGGTAAAACAACACATACACATGCATAGACAGAAACATACATTTATTTTTGATTTCAAAGGATCAACTTAGCAGAGCAAGTCTGAAGTTCTGTTGGTAAGAAAATAAAGCCTGAGAAACAACAATCATGATGGAACCCTCATGAACATGGACCCATGTTTGAAATTGTCAGGTACAGGTAAATTAAGACTCAGTAGTGATGTAATTTGGTTTGATTTTTAGCCCCTGCCCTTTAGTGGATTCAAATATTGTAGAAGTAACTCCGACTTATGAGAGATGATTCATTGGCTCATGTCCCCATGGGCTGAAATAATAGTAAGGATGGAGCAGTGAATAAACATAGCATGAGACAAAGAAGGAGGTCAAAGGAGGAAAGATATGGACACAGTAGGAGGAGTAATAGGGGGAAATAGGAAAAACAACAAAGATGTTTAAATTGAATTCCAATGTTTCCAGCAGCATGAAATCAAATGTCTTAAAAAGACGGCATTAGTACTACCCCAGCACCATGTAGACTGGGACTAGAGACAGGTGCCTGTCATCCCAGCTCTCAAAAGGTAGAGGTAATAGACTCAGGAGTTCAACATCAACCTCACCTTTGTAAGGACTTGAGGCTAACATAGCCTACCTTGTCTCAATCAATAAATTAATGATTGTATACACGCAGTATGCATGTATAATGTTGAATTATTGCTAGAGCCTCTTTATTTTCCACAACTGACATTTTATACATACTAGTTATATCTTACATGCCAGACCCTGGCAATCAAACTTGGATCCTTTTGTTGTTTGAGTCAGTGTCAAAGATATCACATTTAAGTGGAATCACACAATAGTTGTCTTGGTGGATTATTGCACATATCCAGGATGTTCTCAAAATTGTCCATTTATTCACTCATGTGTGATTTCCCCATCACTGTGGTTAAATCATATGACATTACATGAGTATATTGCTCACCTCATTAATACACTTGATGGAGTTTATGACTATTTCCCAGGTAAGGTTATTGTGAATGGCTCTCTACTAAATGTAGAAATCCTAATACCTCTTTGAATCCTGACATCAGTCTTTTACTGGATGAAAAGAAGTTGGATTAAGCAATCATTTACAAGTTTAATTGTTAATTCATTGAGGAATAAATGTACATTTTTGGGTGCCTGCCCACTTTATTAGGGTTAGTATTCCTACCAGAACTTTCAAAAATGTCTCAGCTTTCCCAACAACTTCACCAATACTTGTCATTTATCTGGATTTTTTTTAGCATATCTAAATGTGAGGTCATGTATCTTCATGGTTTTGACTGTCATTTTTGGTTCACTAAGAATATTTCATACACCTGTTGAGCACTTGTATATCTGTTTTTAGTGAAATGCCTAATTTCAGCTGTCTCTACAATTTGTTCAAGTTTTGGAAGCTATGTTTTTGTATTTCTAAATATTCAGGTAATTGATGACTCTGTTTTAATAGATATAACATTATAACATGTACTCAGTCAGAAGTTATGGTTTTGCTTTTGTATTTTACAACAAAATCATAGAAGAAAACTTCCCTAACCTAAAGAAAGAGATGCCCATGAACATACAAGAAGTACACAGAACTCCAAATAGATGGTTCAAGAAAAGGAAATCCTCTTGTCATATAATAATCAAAACACTAAATGCACAGAACAAAAATAGATATTGAAAGTTGAAATGGAAAAAGCACAATTAACATATAAAGGCAGACCTATCAGAATTATACCAGAGTTCTCAACATAAATTTTAAAAGTTAGTAGATCCTAGACAGATGTTACCAGAGCCTAAGAGAATAAAAATACCAGCCCAGGATATTATTATACCCAGCAAAACTCTCAATTATCATATATGGAAGAAACAATATATTCTAGGACCAAAACAAATTTAAACAATATCTTTCTACAAAATTCAGTCCTACAGAGGATACTGGAACCAAATCTACAACACACAGAGGGTAACTACACCCAAGAAAACAGAAGAAACTAAACAGATCACAGCGAACCCAAAAGAAGAGAATTATGTACACATAATAACACCTCCAGGCACAAAATTCACAGGAACTAACAATTATCTGTCTTTAATATCTCTCAACATCAGTGAACTCAATTCCCCAATAAAAAGACACAGGATAACAACTGGATGCATAAGCAGGACCCACAATTTTGCTGCATGCAGAAACACACTTCTGTGACAAAGTCAGACACTACCTCAGAGCAAAAGGCTAGAAAAAAGCTTTTCTAGCAAATGGTCCCAAGAAACAAGCTGAAGTTATCATTCTAATATCCAATGAAACATATTTTCTTTCTTTTTTTGTGATCTGTCTATTTATTAAATATAGTACTCAAAATACTTTTTTATGGGTACAAGATGATTTCTTTTTGTTCAATTTTTTGTTAGATACTTTCTTCATTTACATTTCAAATGCTATCCTGAATGTCCCCTAT
>NC_034606.1:16477583-16480045 GCF_900095145.1 Mus pahari | reverse complement strand
TTTTCCCCTGTGTCCATACCTTCAAGGCGTTTCCCCACCTTCTCTTCTATAAATTTCAGTGTCTGTGGTTTTATGTGGACTTCTTTGATCCACTTAGACTTGAGCTTTGTGCAAGGAGATAAGAATGGATCAATTTGCATTCTTTTACATGATAACTGCCAGTTGTGCCAGTACCATTGTTGAAAATGTTGTCTTTTTTCCACTGGATGGTTTTAGCTCACTTGTTAAAGATCAAGTGACCATAGGTATGTGGGTTCATTTCTGGGTCTTCAGTTCTATTCCATTAATCTGTCTATCCCTGTACCAGTACCATGCAGTTTTTAATCACAATTGCTCTGTAGTACAGTTTGAGGCCAGGCATGGTGATTCTCCCAGAGGTTCTTTTATTTTTGAGATGAGTTTTTGCTATCCTAAGTTTTTTGTTATTACAGATTAATTTGCAAATCGCCCTTTCTAACTCAGTGAATAATTGAGTTGGAATTTTGATGGGGATTGCATTGAATTTGTAGGTTGCTTTTAGGCAAGATAGCCATTTTTTACTATATTAATCCTGCCAATCCATGAGTATGGGAGATCTTTCCATCTTCTGAGATCTTCTTCAATTTCTTTCTTCAGAGACTTGAAGTTCTTGTCATATAGATCTTTCACTTCCTTAGTTAGAGTCACACCAAGGTATTTTGTATTATTTGTGACTATTGTGAAGGGTGTTGTTTCCCTAATTTCTTTCTCATCCTGTTTATCCTTTGTGTAGAGAAAGGCCACTGATATGTCTGAGTAAATTTTATTTCCAGCTACTGCTCTGAAGCTGTTTATCAGATTTAGGAGTTCTCTGGTGAATTTTTTGGGGTAACTTATATATAGTATCATATCATCTGCAAATAGTGATATTTTTGACTTCTTCCTTACAGTTTGTATCCCCTTGATCTTTCTTTGTTGAATGACTGCTCTGACTAGGACTTTAAGTATTATATTGAATAGGTAGGTAGAAAGTGGGCAGCTTTGTCTAGTCCCTGATTTTAGTGGGATTGCTTTGAGTTTCTATCCATTTACTTTGATGTTGGCTACTGGTTTGCTGTAGATTGCTTTTATTATGTTTAGGTATGGGCCTTGAATTCCTGATCTTTCTACTACTTTTATCATGAGGAGGTGTTGGATTTTGTCAAATGCTTTCTCAGCATCTAACGAGATGATCATGTGATTTTTGTCTTTCAGTTTGTTTATATAGTGGATTATGTTGATGTGCTTCCGTATATCAAACCATGCCTGCATCCCTGGGATGAAGCCTTCTTGATCATGTTAGAAGATCATTTTGATGTGTTCTTGGATTCGGTTTGCGAGGATTTTATTAAGTATTCTTGCGTCGATATTCATAAAGGAAATTGGTCTGAAGTTCTCTTTCTTTGTTTTATCTTTGTGTGGTTTAGGTATCATAGTAATTGTGGCTTCATAGAATGAATTGGGTAGAGTACCTTCTGTTTCTATTTGTGGAATAGTTTGAGGAGAGTTGGAATTAGGTCTTCTTTGAAAGTCTGATAGAACTCTGCACTAAACATATTTTCAACCAAATGTTACCAAACGAGATGGGGAAAGACACTTCGTATTCATCAAAAGGAAAATCTCCCAGGAGGAAGTCTCAATTATAAATATCTATGCCCCAAATGCAGAAAAACTCACATTTTTAAAGTTAACTTTACTAAACTCAAAACACACATTGAACCCCACACAATAATAGTGGGACACTTCATCACCTTGCTGTCATCAATGGACAGGACATTGAAACAGAAACTAAACAGAGACAGAGTGAAACTAACAGAAGTTATGAACCAAATGGATGTAATAGATACCTATTAAATAGAGACCTAGCAACATTACCTGAGGAAATTAAAAAAGTCATCAAAACCTACTACAAAAGCCTAGACTGTACAAAACTGAAAATACTAGATGAAATACATGATTTTTCTAGGCAGATAACAGGTACCAAAGATAAATCAATGTCAGGTGAACTATCTAAACTGTCCATAACTCCTTAGAAAAAAGAAATTGTCATGAAAAACCTCCCAAACAAAAAAAGTCCAGGGTTAGATGATTTTAGTGTACTAGTTTACCAGACCTTCAATAAAGAGGTAAAAGCAATACTCCTCAAACTATTACACAAAGTAGAAACTGAAGGAACACTACCTAATTCATTCTATGAAGCCATAGTTATTCTGCTACCTAAACTACATGTAGACCCATCAAAGAAGGAGAACTTTCCAACCTCGTTTATGGATATTGATGCAAAAATATTCAATAAAATTCCTGGAAACCTATTCCAAGAGCAATCAAAACCATCATTTACCACAGTTAAGTAAGCTTTATCTCAGGGACTCAATGATAGTTCAGTATACAAAAATCCATCAAATATATATATATATATATATATATATATACATATATATATATATATATATATATATATATAT
>NC_034606.1:16471000-16477565 GCF_900095145.1 Mus pahari | reverse complement strand
TGTGTGTGTGTGTGTGTGTGTGTGTGTGTGTGTGTGTGTGTGTGTGTGTAAGGAAAAACACATGGTCATCTCATTAGATGCTGGAAAAGTCTTCAACAAAATATAATAACTCTTCATGTTAAAAATCCTGGACAGATCAGAAACTCAAAGCACATACCTAAACATAATATAAAGCAATATACTGCAAACCAACAGCCAACATCAATTAAATAGAGAGAAACTAGAAGCAATCCCACTAAAATCCCAGAGAAGTAAAGGTTGCCCACACTCTCTCTACCTATTCATTATAGTACTTGAAGTTCTAGCCAGAGCAATTATACAAGAAAAGGATATCAAGGGGATACAAATTAAAAAGGAAGAAGTCAAAGTATCACTATTTGCAGATGATATGATAGTATATATAAGCAATCCCAAAAATTCCACCAGAGAACTTCTATAGCTAATAAACAAGTTGAACAAAGTTACAGAATATGAAATTAACTCAAACAAATCAGTAGCCTTCCTTTATATAAATGATAAACAGGCTGAGAAAGAAATTAGTGAAACAACACCCTTCACAATAGCTGCAAATAGTATAAAATATATTGGTGTAACTCTTACCAAAGAAGTGAAAGATCTGTAATATGAGAACGTCAAATCTCTGAAAAAAATAAACTGAAGAAGGCTTCATAAGATGGAAAGATCTCCGATGCTCATGGATAGGTAGGAGTAACATAGTGAAAACGGCCGTCTTACCAAAATGAAGCTATAGATTCAATGTAATCCCCACCAAAATTTTAACACAATTCTTCACAGACATTGAAAGAACAATTCTCAATTTCACATGAAAAAAACAAAACTCCAGCATAAACAAAACAAATCTCAACAATAAAAAATGACGCCAGGAATCACAGGGAGAATCACCCTCCCTGATCCCGAGCTGTATTAGAAAGAAATAGTGATTAAAAACTGCACGGTATGGGTAGAGACAGATTGGTTGATCAATGGAATAGAATTGAACACCCAGAAGTAAACCCATATACTCAGGGACACTAGCTCTTTGACAAAGAAGCCAAAAATATAGAGTGGAGAAAAGAAAGCATGTGGGCCTGGGTACCAGAGGTTTTCCATGGAGATCTCTGGCCAGGCCTGGTGTGAGGGTTCTGGTGAAGGGAAACAAGTGCAGGCAGGGAGACAAAGTCTCTGCAGTGCCTTCCAGGTCGCTGGGTAACTCTGAGCTGCTCTGCACTGAGAAGATTTCTTCCCAAGTGTTACAGCTCTTGGAACAAAAGATTCAGATGACAGAGTAGTTCTCGCAAACCTTTAATTCCCTGGATAGGCTTTGTATACAATTTGGGGAGTGATCCAGGGCTCCACAGCAGGTACCTCTCATTGGCTTAGACTGAGAGTTTGGAGGAAACCTTATTTACATGTGGGAAGGCTTGGTGCTGCTCCTATGTGACTGATAGCTGCACATGCACACTTCTCCTGAGGAGGCTGTGGGGGCGGTAACTTGGACAGGAGCCAGGGGTTCAGGAGACATGATCAAACACCTTCTGTCCCATGTAGGTAGAAATCACCACCCATAGAGTTCCCAGGGTTCCAGACATTTGCTCGACCGGCAACCAGGCTGTCTGTGCACAGCCCAATGCCCCACACAACCACTCTGGAAATCAATCTGGAATTTCCTCAGAAAATTGGAAGTGATTCTATCTGTAAAACTAGCTATACCACTCTTGGGCATATACCCAAAAGATATCCCACAATCCCACGAGGACAAGTTTTTAACCATGTGGCATAGCAGCCTTAATTGTAATAGCCAGAAGCAGCAAATAGACCAAATGTCTCTCAACTGAAGAATAGGTGCAAAAAAAAAAAAGTGGTTTATTTACACAATGGAATAATAATATTCATCTATTAAAAATGAGGAAATCATGATTTTTTTAGGAAATTAAATGAAATTAGAAAATATCATCATGAGTGAGCTACCCCAGACCCAAAAGGACATGCATGACACATACTCACTGATAAGTGGATATTAACCAAAAAGTACAGAATATCTAGGATACAACCTACAGACCGTTAAGAAGTATAACAAGCAGAAATGGACAAGTGATGAGGCTTCAAACCCATTTAAAAGGGAGGAAGAAATAATTATGGGAGGCAGAGGGAGGGATGGACTTGAGTGGGAGAGGAGAGAGGGAGGAGAAAAGGACAGCAGGATCGGACACTAGGGGATGGGACAGACAAGAAGCCCAGAGGGATAAGAGAATAAATGGAAATAAGCAGCCTGGAGGAGTGGGAGGTGGGGGGTACCCTCTGGAGAATATGAGAGACCTGGGAGATGAAACACTTTCTGGACTCATTGGGAGTGACCTTAGCCAAAATGTGCAACATTGGGGAAAGGGAACTCAAAGAGCCCACCTCCAGTAGATAGATAGGGAGGGCTTCAAGTGGAGAGACTAGGTTACTAAACCACGTCAAAATTCCTGACCCAGAATTGTTCCTGTCTAAAAGAGCTGCAGTGACAAAAATGGAGAACAGACTGAAGGAAAGGAGGTCCAATGACCCACTCAACATGGGACCCGTCTCATGGGGGGCAGGCACCAACGCCTGACACTACTATGCTATGATGTGCTTAGAGATAGGAACCTGGTATGGCTGTCCTCAGAAAGGCCCTTTCAGTAACTGACTCAGACAGAAGCAACTAGTTACCGTCAACCACTAGACTGAGGTAAGGCATTCCTATGGAAGAGTTGGGGGACACATTTAAGAAGCTGAAGGGGATGACAACCCCATAGAAAGGCCAGCACTCTCCAATAACGCAGACCCCAGGGAGCTCCCAGAGGCTGAGCTACCAACCAGGAGCATATAAAGGCTAGTCTAAGGCCCCTGGCACATATGTAGCAGAGGTCTAGCTGGTCTGGCGCCAGTGGGAGTAGATGCATTTAATTTTAGAGAGACTTGAGGCCCCAGGCAAGGGGGAAGCCTGGTAGGGAATGGTAGTATTGCACCCTCTCAGAGCCAAGGGGGAGGAGGAATGGAATGAGGAACTGTGAAAGAGGGACTGAGTGTGAAATGACTGGAATGTAAATAAAATAATTTAAATAAAATTTCCTAAAACATCTTCATAAAATAATTTTTAAAAATTTTTTAAAAAAATGTGTGTATATTTGTTTTCCTATCTGTAGCTATGTGTGCAGTTGTGTAGGTGTATGGGGAGAACGGAATAGGGTATCAAATATCCTGGACCTAGAGTTACAAGAATTGATGAATTGGGCTGGTGAGATGGCTCAGTGGGTAAGAGCACCTGACTGCTCTTCAGAAGGTCCGGAGTTCAAATCCCAGCAACCAGATGGTGGCTCATAACCATCCGTAACAAGATCTGACGCCCTCTTCTGGAGTATCTAAAGACAGCTACAGTGTACTTACATAAAATAAATAAAAAACGAACAAACAAACAAACAAACAAACAAAAAGCATTTAAAAAAAAAGAATTTATGAATCAACCGTATGAGAGCTAGGAACTAAATTCAGGTCATCTGCAAGGAATATAAGGCCTCAGAACTGCGAAGCCACCTCTCAATCTCTGCTAGGTGTAGTGTTTAATAAAATAAAACATAAAAATTGTTGCATTAGAGTAAAATGTATTTGTGTAGACTTTAAACAGAAACTACTATAATCTTGTCAGCATAGAAAATGTACATGATGAAACTATGATAAACATGTATTAAAATCAAAATTCTCTTTCTTTTCCTTCGGATGACTTACTCAGTAGTGTGTTACTCAATTAACTTATAATATCTTTAATCTTAAAAAAGGAAGGGTCTTTGTTTTACTTTCTTTATTTTTCCATAGCTTTCATTTCCTGCCAGATCCATACAAACCTTGTAAGCATAGTCCGCAATAGCCTTCAAAATCTTATTGTCTACTTTCTGGATCTTATTGTCTAATTTCAGTTTAGTTAAGTTATAGGATGCAAATTCTGCAAACAAAAATCATGATGTTTCCAAATGTGTGCTATAAATAACCCAGAGAGGAAATTTACAAAGCAAATGGGCATACAGGAAGATCTAAATGGGTTAACCAAGGAAGCAAAGGAATGGACACTAGACAGTTAAAAAAAAATACAGATTGTAATATTATATCAAATGTCACTATGAACTAAAAACTATCTGTGAAGTCACTGTAATTCCTATAACAGTTCCAACATTGATTTTGTCCTACATATGGAAAGCCAATCCTAACATTCATATGAAATTATAAAGGTTTCTGAAAAATGAAAAAAATCTTTGAAAATCAACCAAGATGTCACTTATTTGAGGTAGAGGGGACAGCAGGAGGCTGGATGTTGGACATTCAGTTTGCTAATATTTCCAAAGTGGCTCCTGCCAAAGCTTCAGACCTGAATTCTAGGGAATAGGAAATTTAGAGGATTCAATGAATCCAGCACAGAATGCCTATTCCTTCCTCTATATACCCCGTTTCAATCTTATTAAAAATGTTCCCAGTCCAGTCTTTGGGATTATGATTAGAAAGCAGAACAGTGGAAACACCATAGAAGTCAGGGGTCAGCAGGACCACACTGGTTCAGGCCTTTGCTCCTGTTCATGAAACCTGAGCCAACTCCAGTCAGCCTTAAAGTAGGCTTTTTGAACTGTCTAAAGAACTGATTCCTGGTTGTCCATTTTAAGAATCTTTGTACCTCCCATGTTTATCGTCAGAGTCCTAACCATGTGGAATGAAATTTCAGAGGCTGCCACTACATTCCTTGGTCCTCTCCTTTTTTGCCTGGTATGCTGACCGCTAGCTTCCTTTCCTTTCCTCTCAGCAATGGTCAGTGGAAGATTTCATAACCAATTTGTTTTCTTAATGTCTTTCCAAACAAGTAGGTATTTGAGTGTAGGGAAAATATTCTCACCAAAGATTTATGTTAGAGTTAAATAAAGATCTAGAGTATTGAAATCAACAATAACAAAAATGGTGGACTCATATGTCTGATATTTGATTTTATTATAAGGTTATAATCCTCATTATTATGACTCACAGAGATGGAATTACCTATCAATTTTATAGAACTGAGGTAATAAATAAACACATGTGTAGGAATGACTGAATTTGACTATCAGTTCTAGTCAATAAAAAAAAAAATAGTACCAAGAAAATAAAAGTTTTATTTGAAAAATAGTATTAGTTGAAACTCTCTTTTATATCACATGAAAAAAATAGGCCAACATTCTAGAGAAGGATAGAAAAACCATAATTTTTGGAGATTTCACAGTTGTAAAACATATGTAGCAGTGGCCTTAGATACAGTAATAATAGGTGTGGTCCCCAGTTGTGGGATGGGGCCACACACCACTTCAAAAATAATAATCCAGAATTCCTCCTATCAAAAAGAAATGCAACGACAAAATGTAGACCAGAGTCTGGAGGAAAGGTCATCCAGACACTGCCCCACCTAGAGATCCATCCCAACTGCAGATACCAAACCCAGACACTATGGCTGATGCCAAGAAGAGCTTGCTGACAGGAGCCTGTTATAGCTGTCGCTTGAGAGGCTCTGCCCGAGCCTGACCAATACAGATGTGGATGTATACATCCAAACATCTGTCTGAGCTCTAGGACCCTGATGGAGTAGTTAGGGCAAGGACTGAAGGAACAGAAGGAGCTTTCAACAACATAGGAAGAAAAACAATATCAACCAACCAAACCCCACAAACTCCCAGGGACTAAACCACAAACCACAGAGCACACATGGGAGGGACAATGGCTCCACCTGGATATGTAGCAGAGGACTGCCTTATCTGGCATAAACGGGAGAGGAGGCGCTTTGTCTTGTGGAGGCTCGATGACCCAGAGTAGGAGAATGCTAGGATGCTGAGATAGAAGTGGGTGGGTGGGTGAGGGAGGACTCTCAAAGAAGCAGGGGGTGGTGAACAGAATGAGGGTTTGTGGAGGGGAAATGGAAGGGGTATAACATTTGAAAGTAAATAAATAAAATAACCAATTAAAAAAAACAATACAGAAAAAAGCACAAATTAAAAAGAAAATATTTTCTAATGACATATCCTCAAGGAAATGTCTAATGTCTGACACATATGTAAATATATTGTCAAATTCAATAGCAATGAGAAAACAATACAAAACAAACAAGCATGACAGATTTGTATGGATGTTTCTCCACGCAAGATGAATAATTTTTTAAGCAAATACAAAGATATGTCTGTCTTGAACTATTTGCATTTTTATAGCTGAATACCATATCAAGCATCTCATAATCATCTAACCCCAACTCTAAGGGGATTAATGACCCTGGTCTCCAAGAACATCTATGCCCTGGTGGACTAACTCATACATAATAAAAAATGAAATAGACATTTAAAATTAAGATCTGATACAGGAGAAAGTGGGGAAAAACCTCGAAGATATGGGCACAGGGAAAAAATTCCTCAACAGAACACCAATGGCTTGTGCTATAAAATCAAGAATTGACAAATGGGACCTCAGAAAATTGCAAAGCTTCTGTAAGGCAAAAGACAATGTCAACAAGACAAAAAGGCCACCAACAGATTGGGAAAGGATT
>NC_034606.1:16468782-16470160 GCF_900095145.1 Mus pahari | reverse complement strand
AGAGGCCCCTTGGTCTTGCAAACTTTATATGATCCAGCACAGGGGAAGGCCTGGGCCAAGTAGTGGGAGTGGGTGGGTTTCTTACCAACTTTTAGTACTCTCTTTCCAGTTCTCAGCCTAATGCTACATTCTGTGAATTGCCACGGACTGGGCCTAGTTGGCACCCCTCAATCCATGGGAATCAGGGGTTCAGACAGATGGGCACAGAGTCAGCAACAAGGAGTTGTGACAAACAGACACGGCATAAGGGAGTGTGGATCTGAATGTAATTTGTCAAATTAAGCATCAGACTTTTTATACAGAAGAAAATAGGGACACAGTGGCAAGGTACAATGAGGTTACCAGATTCTTACATAAGCAGAAGACTGCAAACATGAAGGACTGGCAGGAATAATTCAATGTTAACAACTGGGATCACAAAGCAGCGTGCCCCCCCCCACCCGCAAGATCAGCTTAATGTTAGAAGCCAGGGGCAAGGGCTTCGTGCCCTTGCCATAGTTTCTATTCTAGTCTATTGTATAGACTACCTCCCCCCTAGGCCATTGTAAATTCCTGTGTATAGGTGTAACTCAGCTATCTATAGTTCTACATATCTACTGTATCTACTCTGGTTCCTCCCTAGACCACAACCTTTCTTCTTCCTGGATAATGGTAAATTCATGTGTAGGGCAGTGAACTATCCATGCCCAGGGTCAGCTCATGGACTGACTGCCTAGGACTGGTGAAGAATCTAACTTAGCTATATGTCAAAGATTCAATCCTTAGAAGCACTTAATAATAAATCAATATTAAGGGAAAGCACACAGATCCGTTTACCAACTAAAGCAAGGACATTGGAGCATTGGTTATACAGACTGCCACGGTTCCAGGAGACTAAGTTTTGGTGAACTTTTCGCCTCAGGACTGCACCCAGGGTTTTCAGCCTGTCAGGCAGGTCACTATTGGAGTGGATGTAACAGTGAATGTCTCTTGATCTATGAGAAGTAGGAGACTGGGAGAAGTCAGTGTATTCTACATCACCTATGTTTTATAATGGTAGTGAAGTTCAAAACTTAATTACCAATTTTCAAAACATATGTATTGTCAATGTTGTGTGATATGATACATGACCTTTCTTAGCTTAGCGGATTATTAGAAACCTGTTTTTGGAATCCAAAATCATTTATTAAACTTATAAGTATTATGAAAACACTGACACATAATAAATATACTGAAGAAAATAAAAGATTTTTTGAAACAAGATGTTATTATTACAATAAAAAGATAATGATGCAAAGAATGTACTATATTCTTCCAATACTTTTGTTTTCTCTTCATTACAGCTCCAAAATCTGTCCCGCGCTACCTTCCCGCCAGCAAGAAATGACGCGGCACACAA
>NC_034606.1:16432025-16468771 GCF_900095145.1 Mus pahari | reverse complement strand
TGGAAATCTACCCAGCACATGCGCAGCTGCCTTGTTTGTTTGTTAGAGCACAGGAACTCAGCGCTATCTTGTAATGGCGAATGTGAGGGCGGCTCCCCACAAAAATCCATTACTTTTTCAGAAAGAATAATTTTATAGAATTTATGTGTATAGTAACTCACAAGATATTTACTGTGCATCCATTTTATGCATAAATAAAGCAAACATCTCAGAACATTAGTGTCATCAAATAAATGACTGAGGTGCTTAGCTATGCTTTCAGGATTTATTTCTCTCTAGCTATTTAGAAAACTTGGGAGCTACAATGAACAGAAAAAACGATTTCTTTGGATTCTGTTATTTTCATACACACAAGTTCTTAGAAAAAAATCTTTGGGAAACATTTAAAAAAAAATCCACTC
Organism: Mus pahari; assembly: GCF_900095145.1. Taxonomy (NCBI): domain Eukaryota; kingdom Metazoa; phylum Chordata; class Mammalia; order Rodentia; family Muridae; genus Mus; species Mus pahari. The sequence continues at coordinate 16,468,370 of NC_034606.1, read as the reverse complement.
TTAGATTTTAATAACGCTAGTGTGAGATTGAAAAGTCTATGCACAGTCCAGAAGATGTCTTGTGCTGTAAACCAACACTATTAGAAGAACAAGAGCCTTTATTAGCAATTTAGATTGCTAGCAATTCTTTTCCTAATTTTCACAAGTCCACTTCTCTTTCAATCTAATCTTAAATTGTTCTTTAAAAGTTAAAAGTTCTTTCTCCTCTTTCAATTTAATCTTAAATAAGAATTCTTGGCCCCTGGGATCAAGGTCTAGCAGAGAACATGGATCAAACCTTCTGCCTGGTTCTTTATTTTTAGCTATTCCTGGCTGGGATTCAGTTATGTATATCATACACGTGTAGTTCAAATTCAATGGGATTAAACAATGTTTGCTTCAGAAGAAACACTTGATTCCTAATAGATGTGAGTAGAGAATATCAAATATTTATGACTCATGGAACTTCACTTAATAACTTTTTACATACAAAGAGGGTATTCATCAATCTGAATTACAGAGAGATGTAGTATTAAAAGTATATTATCCTTTACGCTGTCTTATGTGGAGCTCCACAAGAAGGGAAGAAGAAGATCGTATTGGGCACAGTAAACAACAGGTATTCATGCTAGTGCTGGCTTTAAACTTCATCTTTTTATAATTGTTGCTGTAGGTGCGATAGGATATTGGCTAAGTTGGGACACTGTTGACCCGGCGCTTATTCCATTTAGGAGTTGACAGTGGAAAATGGGATTAGAAAATTCTAAACAGGCATCTGTTCGCAGCCTTCAAGAGCTGCTTCAGGCGAGAGGAGTAGGGTTTGAAGAACAATTGTAGAAGATTTTTTTCAGATCAGATAGATTCTTGCTGCCCATGGTTCAGAAAAGAACAAACTTTAGATAAGAGAACCTGGGAGAGAATTGGTGAAGCTCTGAGAAACACCCAGGAAGATAATTTCACCCTCTGCCTCTGGGTGCTTGTAAAAGATGCTATTGATAAAGAGACCTCCCAGGAGTCAAATAGTACCCAGGCAGAGCTTGAAGAATCTCAGGAAGAACACCTGCCAGAGCGGACTTTCTCAGAAAAGGGCCCTCTCAACCCTAAATTAGAAATTGCAGAAATTGACTAATGAGCTTCCAGAGCTAAAAAAAAAAAAAAAAAGGTGTCAAATACAAATACAGATACAGGAAAGAACAACTACCTTGAAATGTACCAATTGCCACTAGAAAGAGCTGTGAGTCAGGGTCGCGGGAAAGGGCAGGATACACCTGACATGCTAGCCTTTTCTGTAGTTGAGATACTTGACCAGCAAAATAATAGAGTCAGACAATACCAGACTTTGGAGTTCAAGGTGATAAAGGAGCTAAAAACAGCTGTGGCACAATATGGTCCTACAGCTCCTTTTACGCAAGCATTATTGGGTACTGTCATGGAGTCATATTTAACCCCCACCAAGATTAGAAGACTCTATGTAAGGCTACTTTGTCAGGAGGAGATTTTTTACTTTGGAGTTCTGAATGGCGAGAAGCCAGTAAGAAAACTGCTGCTTTGAATGCTCAGACAGGTAACCCAGATACAGGTAACTGGGATATTAACATGCTTTTAGAAGGTCAATACGAAGGCAATGCTAATCAGATTGGGTTTCCTGTTGGAGCACAGGTTGCTATGGCTGCCCGCCATGCTTGGACTCAGTTACCAACTAAAGGGGATCTTGGTGGAAGTTCAGCCAGCATTAGGCAGAGTCCTGATTAGCTTTACCAGCATTTTGTGGATAGGCTATTGAAAGCAGCTAGCAGAATTCTTGGAGATTCTCAAAGAGGAATTCCTTTCATTACGCAATTGGCTTATGAGAATGTTGATGCAGCATGTAGTGCTGCTATTAGGCCACACAAAGGGCATTTAGTAGAATCCCAGTTGCCTTGGAAAACTCTAATATTTGTTATCAAGAAATAATCTGGTAAATGGAGATTGTTAGAAGATCTAAGAAAGGTCAATTCATGTCATTAGCTGTTGGTTTAGAGTTTATAGACTCCAGAATACACCACATTCATTGTGGTCTATGCTTTCCTTAAAGATGTTACAATATAATTTTTTGTGTGTCAGTATAATACCCTGTTTAGCAAAACATCAGTCTGTTAAGTTGTATTTTTGATTTTTCCTGTACTTATTTTGTGTAATTTAGTTGATATTTCTCTGGAAGCTTGATTTGTTCCTAAGAAGGATTTTGTATTAATTCATAAAAGCATAAAAATTTCATGCCCTGAAAGCTGATATTTTATATAATAATTATCTAGCTTCAAAAAATAATAGACGTAAGAATTGAAAGTAATATATCAATTCATTCTGGATAAGATGGAATAATAGTTCTTGAATGTAATAAATTATATCCTGGACAACAAATTGAAGTCACAGCAAAATTAATGCAAGGCAAAGCTTAGGTTTAAGGTTATATTAACATTGTCATTTTAAGTACTTACCTAAGATCATGTAAGACAAGAGAAAATAGACAAAATTAAATTCAAACTGTATAGTTATGTTGATATATACATATATATCTTACTTTTTTCCCCTCACATATCTTACTCATTATATTATATCTTACACTGTTTCTAATTTTATCGATTAATATCAGAAATATTTGGCTTAGTAGAAATACAGCTTATTTTTAAAGAGATAGAACAAAATGAAATGCATAATGATCTTACATATGCCCAGTGAAAAACTAAGAAAGCCTTTAGTAGTAATCAAGTTGGTGTTTTGCTTTATCAGGTTTACTGAATATTGTGAAAGTGTGGAAGACATCTACCAAGGCCAAGAAAGCAAAGCAGAACATATAAACCCATGTTAATTCCAGTAGGAATATTTTGTTGTAGATAATATCAGTGAAGAATTTTGTTAAAAATGCCTGTATTAAATACTTGCTTTTACGTGCCAAATAGTCTTGTAACCTCACCTAAATGAATAACCATGGGCGTATCTCAATAAAGCTTTCCATTCCACTGCAGTATAAAAGCTGAATGTGGCCCAAGAAAAAAATTAGCACACCTCAGGTAACAAGAAATATCTAGTATATTTTTCTCTTGTGACTAAAGACTGCTATGAATCTGCTTACCTGTTTTTACTTTATAATACATTGCAATCCCAATTCTTACTATTTTTTACTTTTAATATTTAATTAATATTTTAATATTTTTTGCATTAAACCCTACCCTTCCTTTGAAACTCATGATTAGTCTATTGAGATTCTTTTCGCTTTCTCTGTTACAGAGTTGTAAGAGAAATCATCTCTGATCATTTGCCATACTATTTGTGGTTTTAAAGGAATGAAAGTGTTAAGACAATAAAATCTGTTATTTAAAAGGAAAACAGTTCTTTCTGTTGGTGATTGTAATTTTCTGAATACATTTGATTTTCTTTTTAATTTGGTTTAGGAAGAAACAAATAATATGGCCTAAGAGATTTTTGTTTGGAAATTTGAGACATATTAATATTTGCAATTAATATGTGGGTATTCACAGTAGCTTTAAGCATCACACATGGGTTGACGATCTCTTTATATAACAAATCATGCCTTAAATAGCTTTCCTAATGGACTACCTCAGGAATATAGTATTCTCATTATATCTTTTCTTTTTATAGCTAGTTACACGTAGCTACCCTAGTTTCTGAATCCGAACTACATACAATTCACTTAACAATTTATAGTTTTTTGTTAGAAAAATATTCTCCTTTCATACAATACAGCACTGCTGAGGCTCAGAAGCCCCTGGAATCTTGTCCCTGGGCCATTATCTAACACTCTTTTCCTTCTTCCATTATCTTGCTTCCATTCAGGACATTTGACAATGAGGGCATTCCTTTCCTTTTACAATGAGGGCACTCCTTTCTGGACCTTTTTACAATGGGGACATTCCTTTGACCTTACTGTAATACCTACCACCTGTTTGGCCTGTGTACCTGAGCAAATTCCATTTGCAATTTTAAGCTTTAAAAAGACCCCCGTTTCCCCGGAATAAATGAGGCTTGAACAGAATTTTTGTCTTGCCTCTTTCCTTCATGTTTTCTGATCCCCAAATTTGTTGTTGTAGCTCCCTTTCTTCAAGAACCCTGTTGTTTAAGTCCTCCAGGTCCGGGCACATCACAACCATGCTTTTTCATCCCTTCATCTTCCCTGATCCACCCCACTTCCCTCTCCTGTAGATCTACTCACCTTCCATCTCCCTTCTGCTAGATTACCTGAGCTCTTAGGAAAGATACCCAATGGATACCTTCAATTTAGACTCCTTCCATATAATGTCTGACTGTGGGTCTCTGCATCTACTCTTACCTGCTGCCAGAGGAAGCCTCTCTGGTGATTTTGAGACAAGGCACCAATTTATGAGTATAGAGAATAACATACATATGTATGTTATTTATATGTCATTGACTGGCTATAAGAGATGGACAGTTCAGAATACATATCCTAAATTGCTTACTAGGACACCTCTGTAGGATCAGTCTCATAGATTCTAGGAAATTTCCACTGCACAAGCTTTCCACATCACTCCACAAATGCTCCCTAAGTCCAGCCATTTCTCCTCTCCCCCACCATTCTCTCTCTCCATCCCATCTCTCCTTCCCAACTGATCCTTTCCATGCCCATCCTCACCAGTCCCCAGTCAATTTAACAGAATCCATTTCCTTTTCCAAAGATATCCATGAATTCCCCTGCTCCAGATACCTCCTCTTTACTGAACCTCTCTGTACCTACAGAATGTAGTTTTCTGATCATTTACTATTTGTAAAACCAGGAAGAAAATGTACTCCCGTGAAAAATAATATATTTTTGTAAATAATAAAATATTTCTAATTTTATTACTTTGAAGCCCACATTAAGCTAATGATCAATCCTGTGAGAGCAGAATTCTCATTTGGAAATGTCCAAGGAATTTTATTGAAGTGGAAGACCTAGCACTATTTTCCAAAGTTATTTACAAAGAAATCCTTTCTTTTTCTCCTTGTTTCCCTAGAGATAAATTCTTGTTTCATATTTTTCTTCTCTGTCTCTGGGCCTCTTTCAATTTGATTTCTTTCTCTTGAGTACAAGACCAAAAAAAGTAGCTAAAATCATATGCTTCTAAATATTGTCATGAATAGTATGTCAGATGATCATAGAACTTTTATCATACTGTGTTTCACCAGAGTACAGCAAATTCTTATTATTCACAGTAGCTATTTTCTATAGTGTCTCTGTAAACACTGAATTAACCAGCACTGAACCATTGCTCTTTGAAAAATACAACAACTGGAGGTAGGTCTGTTTTTTTTGTTAACTAATCAGTATAAGCATTAGTTTTGTGCATATTTTTGCATGAAGTATCTCTATAGGTCTAGGTATATCGACTTTGAACTCAAATTCATAACACTAACTGCTTTCCTAATAGAATTTATCCGTAATGCATATGACTTTATCACAATACATATCAAAATCTTCCCATGCTTAAAGCAGTAAAAGGTTTGCCAGCATTGTACTTCATGGACCATTTTAGCTGTCAAAATCCCCAATACAAGCACACAATGAAAAACAAAAGCAAAACCCAGTACATTAAGTAAAATACAAAAAGGCACTCGTGTATAGTATGAATACTATAGTAGTAGAGAGTATGCTCCCATAAAGAGAATTAAATGTATTTTGTCACTGTTTTGCATGGCTGGAAGACAATGACAACATTGTAGATGCTCCTTTTGAGGCTATAAATGCATTTTCTGAGCTTGAGTACAAAGATAGAGAGCTTGAAACAATGATGATTACATTCAAATTATTCTCCTTTTCCCCTTTCACTTTCTAGTTTACTTCAAGATTAAATTATAATCATGAATATAAAAACATCTATATTTTATAGTTTTATTTTCATATTATTGCTCTTAATTAATTTGACAAACTATCCATTGCTCAACATTATATTTATTTACACTGATTTACTGAAATTTATCAATTCTTAATTTGCTGGTTTGCATATTTTATTTGTTAAAAAAATAGAAGCTGAAAAAGACTCTTGTGATAAAAACTGCATGGTACTGGTATAGTGACAGACAGGTAGATCAATAGAACAGAATTGAAGACACAGAAATGAACCCACACACATATGGTTATCTGATCTTTGACAAAGGAGCTAAAACCATCCAGTGGAAAAAAGACAGCATTTTCAACAAATGGTGCTGGCACAACTGGCTGTTAGCATGCAGAAGAATATGAATTGATCCATTCTTATCTCCTTGTACAAAGCTCAAATCTAAGTGGATCAAAGAACTCCACATAAAACCAGAGACACTGAAATATATAGAAGAGAAAGTGGGGAAAAGCCTTGAAGAAATGGGCACAGGGGAAATATTCCTTAACAGAACAGCAATGGCCTGTGCTGTAAGATCATGAATCAACAAATGGGACCTCATAAAATTGCAAAGCTTCTGTAAGGCAAAAGATACTGTCAATAAGTCAAAGAGGCCACCAACAGATTGGGAAAGAATTTTTACCAATCCTAAATCTGATAGGGGACTAATATCCAATATATACAAAGAGCTCAAAAAAGACTCATCATTGCTGACATTTGTATGAATGTCAATTCTCACAAAGTATTATTCCAAAATTCAGAAAATGAATTCTTAAATTGCCTTACTTCTAAGTGATGTAACTGTTTGCTAAAATCATTATTAGTAAGTGTCTTAGTTAGGGTTTTAACTTAGCTAGTTGCTGTGAACAGACACCATGACCAAGGCAAGTCTTGTAAAGGACAACATTTAATTTTGGGTGGCTTAGAGGATCAGGAGTTCAGTCCATTATCATCAAGGCAGGAACGTGGCACCATCCAGGCAGGCATGGTACAAGGAACTGAGAGTCTTACATAATCATCTCCATCTGAAGACTGCTAGCAGAATACTGGCTTCCAGGCAGCTAGGATAATGGTCTTAGAGCCCATACCCACAGTGACACACTTACTCCAACAAGACTACACCTACTCCAACAGAGCCACACCTTCTAATAGTGCCACTACCTGGGCTTAGTATATACAAACCATAACAATAAGTATATTATTTTAAATAAAATATTTTAAAATTTTGTACTATATAAATCATGAATAAATTATGCCATGATTGAGTGTTCTTCACACATTGAAATATTATGTTAAAATGTAAATTAATTTGAAGGGAAAATCTGCCATATTACTTTTTACCTAAAGAAATCTTAAAATAAATGAACAGTAAAATCTTAAGCAAAATACTATCTTGTGTCATTTTCAAATCATACCTGTGGCTTGGTAGACCCAGGAAGGAAAAGAAAATGATTTTGTCTTCCAGGTCTCAAGTAAGTGCAGGATACTTGTTGCCTAATAAGCTTGAAACAAGCAGACTTGGTTTATAAATAAGGAACCTCAAACTTATCGGGACTATTTTTGTTTGTTTTTTGTTTTGTTTTGTTTCTTTTTTTTTTTTCTTCTTGAGACAGGGTTTCTCTGTGTAGCCCTGGCTGTCCTGGAACTCACTCTGTAGACCAGGCTGGCCTCAAACTCAGAAATCTGCCTGCCTCTGCCTCCCAAGTGCTGGGATTAAAGGTGTGCGCCACTACCACCCGGCTTTATCAGGATTATTTTATTCTAGTCTTATTCCACAAGAATTCAGAGCCTTTAGAAGAAGTAAAAGGGACTAATGAGTTGGCTGAGTAGGTAAATATATTTATGTCCTGGTCTGAAAACGAGGTTGATTCTGTATAACCACATAGTGAGAAGAGGAAATTGACTCTAGTAAGTTGTCCTCAACATGCACCTAGTGACACACACATGTACACGGACACGCAGACACACAGACACACAGACACACACAGTCTCACAACATAATTACACATACACACAGAGACACAATTGTACACACACACACACACACACACAGATTCATATACACAGACAAACACAAACATAATCACACACATATACAGACACACTCAGTCATACACACAAATAGACACATACAAAAACAATCACACACACAGTCACATAAATACAGGTACAAACACACAAATACACACACATACAGACACATACTCAAATTCACACACTAAAATGAAATAAGACAAAAGAAACAGGATTACCAAAATTATTTTTCTTGTTGTTGATATTAATGTATTTATTTTGTAATGCTATGGAATAACCAGACATCATATTCCATTCTAAAAATAATAGGAATTAAAAAACCTTGTTTTGTATTCATAGGTAGTTCTAATTCCAAAACTCTTATTGGTCCTTAATTATTTGAGCAATTTGGCACCATGTAGTTCAGTCCAGTCAACAGAACTCATCAGAGAAGATTCTTTATGCAGTGTGTGTGGTTGACATAGGCTATCGCAGTTATCACAAATGAGAAAAAGAGATTAAGTGACAATGGATTCCTTAGCTACAAATGGAACGTATGTATACGATACCCTCTCAGTTCAGAGACGATGAGGAATGAGAATTCAAGAGTCCAAGGACCATAAGTTCAGAGTAAAACTATCTTCCAGACATGATAGGGCCACTGTATTTGTGAAATCACAGCAGCAGTGGTTGCCTGCACAAGAGCTACACAAAATGAAGAAAGCCAACATTCTAGCAGTCGATCCTCTACCTGTAATTGAGAAAGTTTTGGCAGTTGGTGGCTTCTAGAGAAGGAGGAGTCAGCTTTTGTTAAAACTATGGCTTCCAGACAGTTGATTAAGCTTCAGAAGATTTACCTCCACCCCTTTTACTTCAGTGATAACTAGCTAATAATCATTAAGAAAATGTAAGTTAATGGAAGAAGGAATGCTAAACACTCAATCGCCAGAACTGATAAAAATTCTCATGACATGTGTTGATAGACATGTGTGTTATTCCAGAACTATATGCATTGTCTATATGCATTGTTTTATGTTCACAATTATAGATGCATATTTTACAAGGCATGGTAGTAGCACTGGACATAGGAGAGCCTTTGATTCAGTTTTGGAAAGAAAATTAAGTCAAGAATATTCAGATACAGGTACAACTTGGTAGAAAGAGAAATGATTTAATGATTTAGGTAGAGAAAGGAACAGCATTGGTTAAGAGAGATCAAGGAACTCAGGGGTAAAGACGTTAAAACACCTTTCATTTAGCCTAAATTTAACTCTTTTTAGAGAGTCAGCTAGAGGTTGTTTGTTTTTTTTTTCTTTCTTTCTTTCTTTCTTTCTTTCTTTCTTTCTTTCTTTCTTTCTTTCTTTCTTTCTTTCTTTCTTTCTTTCTTTCTCCTCTGTATAGCCCTGGCTGTCCTGGAACTCTGTAGACCAGGCTGGCTTCGAAGTCAGAAATCCAAATCCGCCTGCCTCTGCCTCCCAAGTGCTGGGATTAAAGGTGTGTGCCACCACACCCGGTTTAGAGTATTTTTTTAATTGGGTATTATTATAGTTTTTTTAAAAGGAAAACTCATCCTTGGGTAAGATTCAAATGGTCAGCTGACAGTTTGAAAAGGTCATATCAGCACCCTTTCCCTCCTCACTGTGTATGCATTACAGATTTCATGTTTGCACAAGAATGGAAAGGTAACCCAAAAGTCACTGAGCAGTACAAATTGGACTTGATGGGCTTTATAAAGTGAAGACACAGAGTTGAGTATGTAGGAGAGACTGAGGATATTGGAGGAGTTTCAGTGTGGTTCATATGATCAAAATGTATTGTATACAATTTTCAAAGAATTAATTAAAAACTGCGGGGAGATCGAAGAAGGGCACATTTCACACATTGTAAAAGTTCGAGTATAAGCTTTAAAAGTTTTATTCTGAATGAGTAAGAAGGTATGGATTAAAAGTTGAAAATATGTTTCTCTTTTTGTTCCTCTGATGGTCCTGAACTATATCAGTACTCTATACCAAAACTGAAGATAGTTTATGACTCATTAATTCACTCTCGAAGTTTACAGCTAAAGAGAATGTATATAGTTGTGTATAGAGGTACGGAAACAGAAAGCATGATACTATACTTATGTTCTGTGTGTTGTCAGGTTAGGTTTGTTTCCCATCTAGTTGTGATCAAAATGAGAGTTTTGATAAAGCCTGAGAGCAATAAAGGGAAGGGTTGGTACAGAAAGCCAAATGGTTACTAATTTTCTCTTCTGAACTTACTGTAGCGAGCTGATATAATTTGCCGAGTGAATAGATCAGCATGTCAGGAATAATCTGTTTGTTTTCTTTAATTAAAATGTCAATGTCATAAAAGACAGAAGTTGCTGTTCAGTGCCTGGGAAGTATTGACTCATTTCTAATTCTGGGTGTTGTCCTTTTCCTAGGAAAGTGTTTCTCTGGTTAATTCTTTTTTGGCTGGAGTACCAAGCAGAAAACTAACCATCTTTGTAAAGTAAAAGAAACTCATGTTTTTTCATTCCAATGGATTCTGGGAAACAACATAGATAAGATTCCCTAGCTTCATTATGGCTAATCAAGCTGTGCCTTTTAATCATGGCTTGAATTTTCCTGATTACATATGTTAAACATCATCTTTATTCCTTTACATATATTTTATTTCTTGGGTCCCTGGTCAACTTAGCATTTCTTATTATTCTTAAGACCAAAACACTGATTAAGCATCTACTTCTCGTCCCTATGGTAAAATTGCATATTCTGTCTATAACAATGGAATACCATCAACCTAGGCCCCCATTTTCCTATAATAGCAGGAATATAATCTCTGTCATGTTTTAAGTTCAGAAGGTAACCATAAAACCTTCTCAGAGCTTTGTAAAGATATTATACAACCCATAAACTCTAAATACTTAGTAAAAGCAGAGCCCATGTATTTGATTAAAAAATGGCTAATGAATATGTACCTTACAGACTTCCCTCATCTAGTTATCATCTCCATGTATATGTAAACATTTATATATGTATGTATGTTCATATACATACAAGCATCTATGTATATATGTATGTATGTATGTATCTACCTATCAATCTTTCTATCTATCTATGTATCATCTATCATTTCTTTCTTTCTATAATCTACCTACCTGCCTATCTAATCTATATATGATTATCTACCTCTTATCTATCATCTATTTCTATGTAAATATCTTATATATCTATGTCAATTTTAAACTCAATGTAGAAAGATAAAAAATGAATCATATTTTAATCAGATACAATGAAAAGTTTCAATACTTAAAGATCATGTATAATATCTAAATCAAGCTAAACCAAGACTATTCTACCAAACATTCCTTATTGTAGTTAAATCATTGAAAAATCTTCCTGAATTTGAGATATTATATTAATGTGATCAATAATCACTTTGCCGTAATAGTGGATCAGATCTTGGTACTGCTACTTAACTGTAACTTACTATTACAAGATTAATTATTCTTCTCTCCTCTTTTCCCTTTTTCAGATTTCTTGAAATAACAAGGAAAAAGAAAGCAAAAAGAAAGAAAATATTCTCCAAATTTGTAATATATTTTATTTAGTCTCATCATAAGTATCTGCTACAATCCTTACCTTCTTAAGTTTAGCAATATTCTGCGAGATATCAATTCTGTTACATTAATAAAATAATGAAAAAGACAAAATGTACAGTGAATTATGGAAAATACTTGTCATTAATTATTTCCTAATGTTTTGATTCATATTGTTTTCCATAAATATATATAATGCTTCAGAAAAGGTAATAACGGGAATGTTTAAAGGAGTCTGAAATATGAGTAATTGAGAAGTATATAAAAACTGTTGAAAAGCTGTCTGAAGCCACTGCTTTAAAAGTATTCAAAAGTGACTAGTTCATAAAAATTCAGGAATCTGGCTTCAGAATTTGTACCTGTCTTCCAGAGTAAAATTTGAAATGATTTTCAGAAAAAAATCTCCAACATCCAACATTGTTATTAAATTAGACTGAGGGACTATCACTGAAAAGCACTAAAATATCTATGCAACCTAGGTATATACCAATTTAAAAGGTGATTACCAATACCCTAACAGCTCATTGAACATAGGTATTACCAATCCCTAAACTAAATCCCTAAATTAAATTCATATGCATTATACTCTTGTTTTATAGATATACCTTCCTCCTGTAGAGTTGTTTTTAAGCTTATGCCTAAAATGTGTGTGGACTATGATAGCAGATATTTACATTTGAACAAGAAACTCAATTTCCCTCAGAGAAGTCAACATTTTACACATTTAGTACTTCTGGGTTTCTGTGTTAATGATAAGGATACAAAAGAAAAAAATAACCTATCAGTTAAATTTAGTAATATTTATGAAATATGTAATTATCAAAATCTCTTGGTGTGTTTTATTTCAATGACAGTTTAATAAATACAGATAGTTCATAATTTATTAGTATAGTCTTTTTTTCCTTTTAACTTACAATGATGTGAAAGGAATATGCATTTAGTAGATTTTGTTCTCAGAACTTGGAGTTTTGATCCTTTTCTACCTAAATATATATGATATGGTGGGGATGGGTAGTGTGAAACTCCAAGGCAGCTGCATGCTTACCAGGACAAATGTCCAATACCTTATATATACCATGCACCCAAGTCTTTATTTAATTGCTGAGATATTGAATGCTTTATGAAGTAAGATGCTCAATGTTTGTGTTTTTCTTGTTTGAAACACTATTGGCACAGTTTATCTTTGTTAAAAGTTCTCAGGTTTAACAAGGAAATATCTCCTGTTTTTTCCAATCTTTTAAAAGAATTCATTCATTTAACTTTGTAGAGTTGGCTATGCTGCACTGTTTTTTAATCTGTATTTATTATATGTTTTTACTCAAATATTTTCAATTTAAATTGGCTCATGAGCTCATAATGCTACTATAAACTGAGGAGACTGCATTGGGAGATTCATGTATATTCAGTTGGGTTGTGGACATACGGAAGGCTGTTTCACTATACCAAATGAGATTCCAAATGTCAAAAATCCTTCTTTATTATCTTTGATCCAACCTAAATAATTTAAAAACATTATTCTTATTTACCCCACAACTACTACAACACTCAGAGAGTGTGAGCAATGAACCTAGTCCTGATAGCACGCAAGCAGCTAAATATTAGACATGGAGAACGGTTGATGGTTGAAGAAGAGAGATAGACTGGAAGACAACTTTGGTTCACAGGGGGTGTTAGCACCAAGAGAAACTGCAATGAGCATAATTTCAAACAGGGAAAATGTACACAAACATAAAGTAACGGTCAACAAAATGCTGTTAGATTTTATTTAATATCTATTAAATTGTAAATTTTGTACAACAATCACTCTTGGGTATTTATTTACAAGATAATGGAAAAATTAATTACAGAAGATTCAGATAGCTTTTCTCATGCTTTTATAATGTAATGAATTTCCAGTTGTCAGTTCTAATGTAACTGTGTTTTGTAAGTGAAGATTAAGTATAATCATATCTCACTATAGAATGTACTAATAAACTATAATTAGTAGGATAAGAAGACATGTTAATTGTTTTGTGATTATATAATATAGAAAGAATAGTCAGGAATATTTTCTTCATACTCTCTGTAATTGTAAGTTTTTGATCATATAGTTAATAAAGAAAATTTTAAAGTAAGTTTACTTCCATCTCTTCCAGACAGGAACGATTTAAAAATTAAGATAATCACAGTTTGTGAATATAATTGCATAGCTTACTAGAAGCTGAATATAATCACTTTTATCCTAAATCCTATAACCTAAGTATTTTCTTTTTAGTGAGTTTTGTTAATTTCTTGTTTTTAATTTTTCCTCCATTTTACCTTGCTTCCCTTTCTTTATTTCTGCACTGGGAATTGAAGCCAGCATTAGACATGCATTCCATCTCTTGAATTTTATTCTGAATATTTTACTTTTATTTCTAAATTTTCTAAACAAGAGACGCTTATTAAACTTTACAGCAAAGCCATGGACTTACTACATAGCTCTAGTAGATATCCAACTAGTAATGCCCTAATTCAGCTTGCAGTGTAGCTGTGATTAAACAGACATATGCTTTGCCTACTTAATTTCACTACTTATACATGAAAAAACACAAAAGAAAAAGAGAAACAATTTGAGTAATTGTTAAAGAAAAACTTACTCCTTTAAATACTGACATATAAATGAAGAAGTTCATCATTCCACTTTATCATACAAACAACTCTGTAAACATGGTTTTAAAATCTGTATAAAAGGGAGAAACTAAGAGTAGAGATATAAGATTATAATAACCTCTGTTCAATTCATTATTTCTTGTGAAAAAAGAATACTTGATTTTTCTATCTGCTTGTTTTAACTTAGGCTTAATCTGCTATGTAGTTCTTATCAGTGAAAATGGCAAATTTTCGATCATGTTAGAATTGATTACATTTTGTCCTCCTCATTCGACCTTAAAACAAGCTAAAATCCTCCAACTACACAGGCTCTGATTAACAAAGATATACTTAGAGGAACCAGCTGACCCCTCTGGATGCCATATGTAAAATTTATTATGTAAGGCCATTTATATTGGGGGCTGGATAACATAACACAAATTATTCTGACTAATATTACTGTGACTTACACAGCACTTAGAGCTGATAAGTGGCAGAGTTGTAGAGAAAAGCCTACTTGGATTTCTGGGTTGGTAATCTATGTTGTACATTCACTTGCCATATCATTTAGTATTATAAATTAATTCAGAAGTCAGATAAAGACTCCAAAAGCAAAACTCTCCCAGAGCTAGCCATTTTTCCTATTCTCCATGTCAAATGATTTTTCCTTTGTCCTTAGACTATATACTAAGAACACCAAATGACTATTAAGTTGCTAAATATAGTTTCTATTCCTAAGGGAACAGAAAGGATAATTTGAAATATATGTTTATTTATTTTATGTGTATGAGTGTTTTCCAGCACGCATGTATTACATGTACTATGTGTATGCCTGATAACTGCAGAGGTTAGAAGAGGGTGATGAAACCCAAGAACTGGAGCTATACAGGGTTGTTAGCTTCTCTGTTGGTGAACATAAGAAAATAGCCTAAATCTTAACCAGCATGCCTACCATTGAAAATAATACTGCAGTGAACAAGGGAATGATAATAACTTCTGATGTCTCGATTTAAATTCTTTTAGATACTTACCTAGATATGAGAATGCCGAGTCCCACAATAGTTCAGTATTTTGAGGCTTTTTCACATTGTTGTGCTTTCTGCACAGACTGTACCATTTACATTCCTAAAAACAGTGCACAAAGGTGAAAGTTCTGTGCTATTGCAAAACACCTTGCCAGCAAATGGTGTTTGACAAGGAGAATTCACAGATGGGAAAGTATCAGTTTGGATTCTCATTGTACTCCATGCATAAAAAGGAATTAAATTTAGATTAAAGAAATAAATGAAATTTATGTATTTTCAAGTATGTTATAAGTATAATAAATTAGTACTATGAGATTTTCAAAATTCACTATGTGTAAATATGCAATATAAGAAAACATAATTGTTATAGTGTACTTAACTTGATGTCTCTTTAATAACACATTTAATATTGTTTCACAAAATAACAAAACTTACAGGAATAAGTAAATATTAATGCTACTTACAGCAAAGCTCATAGCAGGTAAATGTAAATGTAAAAAATACAGTTATCATGGGCTTTCCTAACATGTTAACCTATATTACTCTTTTCTTTTTAGATACATATCTTTTGGACTTTGTGTCAAGTACATGGTATAAAAGTACAATCAAGACCATCTCTGTCACAGATGAGACTAATAGGAAGAGGAAAGAAAAGGAAAACAGACTGAGTGAGTGAGTGTGGCCAGATGACCTTCTGCACCTGAGTGACAATATCATAATGAAACTCACCACTATGTGTTATATACCATTAAATATTTTGTGAATGGTTTTCAGCACAGATGGCTAAACAAAACATGGAAGGCAATTGCCTTTATTTCTGATCCTGGGGCTCCAAGTCACAAGAAACAGGACTTGTTTCACTTTAAGTGGAGAAACATATGGAAGAGAAGTGCAGAAAAACTATCCCAGCATTCTCAAGTTACTGTCCTATTGTACCAGGACTCTGGGGATACTTCTTTTGTTTATAACAGAAGGGAGGGAAGCACTCCACACTATAGTCAGCTTAATCAAAGGTTCATTCAGTGCTACAATTTAGTGATGCTTCCCCTCTTTGGATTGAGGTTTAATAACTTATTTGTTGAACTAAAACAGGCTTTGGCAAGTATAAGGTAGTTATGGTAATGTAGGTTAATGGTGTTAAATATTTGGGGAACATTGATTTGTATCATGGCAACATATGAAGATGGTTATCTAGAAACAAATGCCCACATAATTAAATCTAATGTCCTATAATAGTCCTATTATCCATTCTTTTCCCTTTAGATAAAAGTGCTTAGTAAGTTTCTGTACATTCTTTCTAGGGAAGTAAACAGCCATATAAAAAGTAGGAAAGTACAAGAGATAATATTAATTCCCTTCCCCTGTAAAAACAATGGCTAATATTAATTGATGACATTCTTTTGTGACAGGAATTCGGGTGTACATTTACAGGCAGTGCCTACTTATTCTGAACAATAATTTCATAAAGAAAATGTAATTTTATTATCCACCCATGTATGCAAGAGAGAACAAGTAAACTAGGGGACTGGACAGTTCTAGAAAATGATCTCTTAAATGGCAAAAAACCTTTAATTTTGTTCAATTTGACATGCATAATGTTTTTATTAGAAGTCTGCATAGTTTTCCAGTATACTGAAAGCACTTCATTTCCAAAAAATGTATTTATTTTTAAAACGTATATAACATAATAGAAACATAACAATTTTGTGTTTCATTTCTATTGAAATTGTTTGCTATAACTGAGAAAGAGTTTTATTGTAGCTTTTCTTCTTGAAGCTGCCTTTATCTCCAAATCTCTCCATAGAATATTGGATTAACAAGATTTTATAAATTTGTGACACTTCATTAATTCTATTGTACTTCTCTAATGCAAGTTAGTAAAGATAAACTGAAATTTTATTTCTGTAACTGTTTGTTGCCCGTAAGTTTAAACATGTTTCTGTAGATGTCACTGTGAGTTACACTTATGTGACCATAAAATTTTAAATATGTACAATTTTTATGTAATATATATATTATATACACACTAATATTTATAATTAATATACAGAATTTTCCTCTAGAATATATACAGAAGGTTAAAAATATTTCCAAATTTATTAGAATATTTGTGGATATATTATTCTAATAATAGAATAGAATCTAGCATGAATTATAGTTTTTGTTATATTTAATACAAATATGAGTTGAGCTTTTTCAAATTATAAACATGCAAATATACAAAAATACCCAACTATACATGAGATAAATTTTGTAAGATTAATATCTCTTTGTACATTAAAGAGATTTTAACATTATTAATTTGTATATAACCTTGTAACTTTATCCAAAGTCAATATTCAGTTCTATCATGTCTGAAAATGTGTTTGTCCCCATGATTAAGGCAATGCCTTCTCCAATGTTTATAGAATAATAAATAAGGTACTAATATTTAATATTTGAAGATCACTGATACTACACCTTGCACTATTTTATTTAGAAGCGAAATGTTTAAGCTATACTCAGAAAAATTGCATTGGTTACTATTTGTTGATGTGAAAAAAATACTATCACCAAAGCAACTAATGGAACTACGAGTTTACTTTAACTTATAATTCCAGATGGTAAGAACCTAAGTCAGATGAAATAGGTAGGAAAAAATTGGTGGAAGTGGATGCTGAATGCCTACACCTTGAGGCATTTTGATTTGCCACAAGCACCAAGTACTTTTACAAGAGATTACCAAGTACTGAATGAAAGTGGTGAGAGTCTTTGGTCCCTATGAGATGATCCCTGGTGGCATCTTTGCTTCAACTATCCCAAATCTCTCAAACACTGCCTTCAATTGTAGACTGAAATTTTAAGTCATAGAACCTATGAAGGACATTTCTCATCAAAGCCACTGTAATTATTAAAAATATTGATAATTTTAATAAATATGAACCATTAGTATGCATTAGGATAAAATATATGTATACAATATATTTTGGGTCAAATGATTTGTTATCATCCTTTTAATACCCATACTACGATATTAATTTTAGAAAATTTTATATATGTACTCATTTTTCAGTTGGTCTATTTTTACAACCAAATATTGACATACGAATAAATATCCTTTCCTTTTATCCTGAGTGATTAGGCACAGAAAGACAGAAAGAACCAAGATACCAGGAAGTCTCTGAAACAGTGTTCCAAGAAATGGCTAAACTACCAAGACAAGAACAAAGGCAAGAAAAATGGGATGTTAACTCCCATACCTATACAATGAAAAACAGGCAACTAATGACTACAAGGAAAGAAAGAACTAGGCTCTCCCAGTGATGAACTCTCTTAATGGCAATAAAATACAACATGGTCAGCCTTGAAATCAAATATATAAAAACAATAAAAATGAACACACTGGGTTACATTTACATACTTGTGCAAATAATATAACAATAATAATCAAAGCAGAAGACGATATACTTGTATTTTAATAAAAATGTACAAATATACATAGATGCACAACCAAACAATAATGAATGGGATGGGGGAATAAAATTGATATGGGGATAATTAGGGAGAGGAAGGAGTGAAAACGTTCGAAAGGATATATGCATATTTGTAAGTCCTAAAAGATTACTAAAAATATATTAAGGAAAAATATGTTTTTTTTGAAGAAAGAGTCAGCATTAATTTTTTAGGAAGCTCCAACAAAGACTTTGTCTTCAACAAAGACACACCCTTTTCTTTAAGAATGCGTGTTTTGATTTTGTGTTTATATTTTTATTACCATTAGATTGTTTGATGAGAAATGTCTCATCAAGAGCATAGTCTAGGAGCTAGAGATGACTTCTTTTCCTCTAATGGAGTTCTGCCTCAGAATTAAGGTAGGCTTTTAAAATAATCAGTGTAATTTAATGAAGACTGCAAATTAAATGTTATTCCACATCCCTTACAGTTTATTTATTTTATATATACTTTAGCTTATGTTTGATTGCAAAAATTATATAAACTACAAAGTACTCTATTTTAAATGTCATATGTAATGAAGACTGCAAATTGTTATTTCCCCATCCCTTAAAGTTTATTTATTTTATATATACTTTAGGTTATGTTTGATTGCAAAAATTATATAAACTACAAAGTACTCTATTTTAAATGTCACATTTGCTATTAATAAGTGTACAGTAAAAAGACAAAGCCCCAGAATGATTTTCTAGACATGAAATCATGATCTGCTTATCTAAGCCTTCCAAATGCTAAACTTAAAGGTATATACTACCATTCCCTTACTTCTAGAAGCATATGTAAAGTGGTAATACTAATATGTCCATTTGTTTCATGCATCAAATATTTTTAAAACTCAGGACAATTTTCTATAAAATGATTTGGGCTAGATGAACATTTTTTTCCTTAATTTATGAAGCAGAAGTCGTCCTTGTATACTAGAGTAATTGGGAAATGTCTATCATAGATGCTTTTATTGTCTTTTTTTTAGACAGACCAGCTTTGTTTTTGTTTGTTTTTACATATTTGATTTTCTAAAATATTTCCCACAAATTCCTCAAGCCCATCACATTTTTGGAAATCCTTCACATACATACAAAAATTTGTGTAAGAAGTTCACTACTTAAGATTATTTAATTAATTTACAAAGTACCACACAGATGAACTTGTATTGAGTTTGAATATCTTGAATTTTATTAATGCAGAATAATTCACAGAAAAGTGCCCCTCATTCTTTAGTGTCTATAATTATCACAGATCTATTGTTATGTACCTTATTCCATAATGACTCTGCTATAGCTGTGTTAATCTATAAATGTGTGCTTGTATAACATGAGAGATATTTTTCTTTCACACCATTTTAAATATGGAAATAGAGATTAAGCCTCAGGAAATTGTATAGAAATATAAATTCTCAGATAGCCTTACCTACATTTCAATATAGTAAATTTTACTGTAGTGAGGTAATGAATTTTAAAGCAAGGTTTTGTTTTCAACTCATGTTTTGGCTTTCTTTGCTTCTTTAGTTTTCTTATTCCATTTTATAATAATATAATACCACAGCAGTATTATATGATAAACATTTTGGATTCAGTCATTGGGGAAACCTCACAATTTTGTTTTAAAAACGTTAATCATAGTAATTGCTCAAAACTAGTAATGTATACTGAAAATAATCTGGTTGCTTCTGCCAGCGGAATGTCTATTTCTCTCTTGGGAATAGTGCTGTAGAAAGGTCAGAGCAATGTTGGAATAAGGTCCAGAGTACAATTACTGTATCAGATGTCCTAATTGCAGAGCACAGTGTTGTTCGTGCATTAGCATCTTTGGATGGTTCTATAATTAAAGATATTGAATTTATTGTTGGACTTGAGAAATATACAGATTGTGTGAGGGAATACAAAAGGAAGAATTGGAGCCAGAAAAGGGGAGATGGAGGGAAACTTTGGAACAGTTCTTGACTATTTCAATTTTCTAGACTAGCACAACATCAGCAAGACTAAAACTACAACCAATGTGCTATATTGACTATTAGAAAAACAATAAATCTTTTCTAAATTATGCCTTTCCTGTGGTGAAATCATGAAGATTGATGTCATTCTGATCTCATGAAACTAGGTCTTGAGTTTTTCTCCACCAATTTATCAGTAATATTTTATCCTATCATAGAAACACATTAAGAATAAAAGTCTATGAGATACTTGAGCCATGATCCTTAATCTATGTGATATGTGGTCTGGTGATACTTAAGGATATTTAAGGATGTCACACTGAGAGGACTCTGGTGTCTTGATTTCTGCCCATGCATATTACCTTTTGGGCATTATCTTTTTCTCACTCAACAGAGGCAATTTTATATGTTTCATATTTAATACAGTCAAACACCGGAATCAAGTGACTAGTGAGAAACTTGCAATATGAGGAATGTGTAGAAAAGAACATTGCACTATCAGTATACCCTGTGGTAAACAGTTTATAGAATTTATTAGTTGTAAGCAATCTTCCATAGCAGTTATGTGGATGGTGAAGTAAACAAATCAAAAACAAACAAACAAAAAGGTTAAAATGAAACATTTTATGTAGAATGCTTTGTTGTAGATGAACTGATGGTGTGGCCTGTAAACCACTTACTGTTAACTATTTTACTACAAACTTCTTTCAAACTTTATCACTAATGGAAAATGCTCAGTAGTTTATTTTCTTTTGAATGATGAAAGAAAATATTGCACAACAAATAAAACATGGAAGCTCTATTATTGTAATAATTATTGAATTTATGACAATTACTGTAATAATAGATGGAATTTAACTGAAACAGAATGTTGAAAAGTTTAGCTAACTTTTAACTTTTGTATTTTTGAGGTCCAGTACCGGGAATTGAACCTATAGCCTTCTTTGTACACTGCAGATGTTTCATTGCTTGGCCTTATTTTGATGATGCAGTTTATTAAAGATTTACTTTTTACTTTTCAGTGTGTGTGTGTGTGTGCGTGTGTGTGCGTGTGTGTGTGTGTGTGTGTGTGTGTATGTGTGTGTGCTGTACATGTACTGGACAGGTACCTGAGGAGGACAGAATCACAAGTAGTCTCTCCTGGAGCAGGTCATATAGACAGTTGTAAGCAGCTGCTTGTTGTGGGTGTTAGTAATAGAATCCATGTCCTCTGGAAGAAGTGTGTACACTCAGCCATTGAAGAATCTCTCTGGCCCCACAAACTTTTATTTTTCAAACAAATATTGAAGTTATTTTTATGTAAAATGCTTGATTATATTTTATGTTTACAACATGAAAATTTTGGACATATCAGGTATTTGTGATATCACTACTACAGTCATGGTCATCAACCTATTTATCTGTTATTAATTTAAAATTTTTTATTGTATTTCTCATCTTCCTTCTCCCTTTATTCATTTTCTTCCTGTTCTCTTACTTCTTTTTCTCCTCCTCCACTTTTTATATCTTCCTTGCCTTCTTTTTACCACCAGAACACACACACACACACACACACACACACACACACACACACACACACACACTGAGTGAAAGAAAATCTAATTATACATCTTCACAGTTTAAATATAGATGCTTTCCATAGAACACATGGAACACATCTCTAAGCCTGATTCTATTAAAACTTCAAATGTTCCAAAATTGAAAACTTTGAACAATTTCTCTACTTAGCTTCCCTGAAAAACCCAAGATAGCCACAGCAAACATCAGACTAAACAGGCTTAAGCTGCTGCGCTTGCTGCTTTTCTGACAGATGTGATGGAAACTGAACAGTGTGAATCTGGCATAAAACGAAGAATAGAGAGATGCTCAATGGGATACTGACCCCAGCAGTAACTGCATGTAAATGAGGTGATCTGATCTTTGATAATGGTGCCAGGAATGCACAGTGGGGAAAGATGAGTTTCTTAACAATAATACTGGGAAGCTGGATATTCACATGCAAAAGAATGAAGCATTACCCTGTATGATACATAAAAATCAATTCAGAATGGTTTAAAGATACAAGATATCAAAGTATAAATTTCCTGAAATAGAACAGGAAAGAGTCTTAGCAGTGATTGACTCAATAGTTGCACTGGTAGAAAACCATTGTACAGGCAAGAAAATTAAAAATATAAAATTCACAAGGAGAATACACCAAGTTCAAAGTTACTTCAAAACAAAAGAAACAATCAATGAGATTAAAAGAGCACATACAGAATGAAAGAAAATATGCTCCAACTATTGTCTGATAGATGGCTGATATCCTAGGTCCATAAGAATAATTCAACAATATGTTTTAAAAATTTGAACAGCGAGTTCTTCAAAAAGCAAAAATATTTGACTAGCCAGCAAGTATACACCAGAGTCACTGGTATTTTTCTTCTTGCTATTCTTCAGGTAAAGCAAATCTAATGTGTGATGATATATTCCCTCATATTAGTTGGTTTATTGTCCTTTAAAAATTCAGGAGAATGTGGAGAATGTAGAACACTTGATATTATTAAAGGGTATTAATTAATTAATTAATTAATTAATAGTGAAACTTCCACTAAAAAGAGAGCTGTTAAAATACTAGAAGTACCACATGATTTTATAACCTCACTTTGGGCTATTAATCAAAACTCATTGATATCAATATGCAGAAGGGACATCTGCATTCATGTCCTTTCGGTGTTCAATCAGTGTTTGGTTTTGGTTATGTCACTGTGACAAACTACATGAAAGAGTTCATAAGAAAGAAATATTTAATTTGTATTACACTTTGTAGATTATATTTCATCATCTTTTGTTTCATTATACAACCAATCAGAAAAAGGAATTTGTAGAGGAAAGAACATGTCTATGCTGTGATAAGGAAGCAGTGAAGAGATAAATACAAGGTAAGGAGAGGAGAGGAGGAGAGGAGAAGAGGGGAGGGAAGGGAAAGGGAGGGGAGGGGAGGGAAAAGGAGGGGAGGGGAGGGGAGGGGAGAGGACATCAAAAGCCAGGCATCCCAATGTCTCCTGCAACCCTCAACCACATGTCCTAATTTCATCCTACTGAGGCTCCTTCTTTCCAAAGAAAAAGGTTTGTGAACATGAACTTATTATATATTATAACTAACTTCATTACACTGTAATGTATTCATCATATTTTCCCACATGTATGCAATATTTTGGTCACATACACACCTTCGCCCTCTCATGTCCCTCTCCTCCTCTCCTTATTCCCTTTCCTTTTCACAACTAACTTATCTAATGTCATGGAAAAGTTTTGTGACAGCATGAGACTTAGGAAGGTTGTTCACATGAATATCAACACCTGAAGCATGCTCTACCACTGGAAAAAGTCTCCCCAACACTTGTTAATTATTATCTTCATATAAAGTTTTAGGAATTGTTGAAGCTCAATGTTTTCTTCCCGTTTTGAAATCACTGTCCTGTCAGCCCCTATCTTGTTCAGTATTGTGTGGGTAATCAGAGTTGCTATGGGCCTCACATCTTAAAAGCATCTAATATATTTCACCAAGGACGCAGGTTAGTACTGACACATGGCTTTTTAAGGAGCTTTCCAATCTGAATTATACAACATATTGGTCATTATTGTCAAAGTATTCAATATCAACACACTAGCTGTGCATGCAATATGATTCTTTCCAGCCTATAAAATCTAGCATTTCTATAGTCATGGAAGAACCATGTTGAAACCGTGTAAAACATGATAAATCAGTTTCAGAAAGACAAATACAGCATAATCCTACTTATATGATATTTGTAAATAATTTAACTCACACAAGCATAAGTAGAATAGTACAAATGTCACAGATTTTATATTAAATATGGTATAAGACAATGGGAAAATACTGGAGGTATTTATGAGGGAAATTTTCAATATCATCTGTTTCACCATGTTAACCAGTCCCCTAGTTTGTTCTTATATAAGATAGGTGGCTTCTCTCCCTCAAAGATGTATTATTTGGTACAATCTCATTGATAATTTCAATGGTTTTTGAGATTTACAATTCTGCCTGAAAACTAATGTGATTAATAATTTCTAGTGCTAATTAGACTAGCTTAAGGAAAATCCATAGAGATGGCATCATAATTAGCTTCAGTTGTCAATGTGACACACCTTGGAACAGGACCTCAATTAAGGAATTACTTTGATGAGATTTGTTGATACCCAACATATAGGACATTTTCATGATTGCTAGTTGGTATAGGATGAGCCAGCCCATTATGGGTAGTGCCATCCCTAGGCAATAATGCTGGGCTTCCTGTTGAAGCCAGGGGAACCAAGCCAGAAAAGGGAGTTGCTACATAATCTCTGTTTTAATTATTGCCTGCAGCTTTGTTTTGGTCTCTCTCAGTGACTGACTATAACCTGTAATCCAAACAAAACCGTTCCTCTACTAAATTGCTTTTTGTCAGTCTGTTTGTTTGAATAGTAAAATGACCCCATAGGTTTATATATTTAAATATTTGGTCCCCAGTTCGTGGATGTGTTTGGCAGGAATTAGGAAGAATGACATCATTGGGGAGTAGCTGTGAGCTTGTTAGAGGAAGTGCGTCACTGCTGAGTTTCTAAAAGTCCACACCTAAAAATCCCAGTCTCATGTGTTCTGCTAGCTGCCTACAAATGCCATAAAAAATGTTGCTTCTCGGCTCCATCCTGTCTGCCTACCTCTGTTTCCTACCATGATGCTCACCAACTAAGCCTCTGAAACTGTAAGCAAAACCCCTATTAAATGTTTTATTTTATAAGTTGTCTTGGTCATGATGTCTTCTCTCAAAAATAGAACAGTAACTGAGACAGTTGGGGTTTGATAGAGCAACAGAAAGGCAAACTAGAAAAGGTAGTAAAGTATTATTTCCAGATATTGTGATGGAGGGTAGTTATAAGATAGATTGCCACTGGGTCATAAATCCCAAAGAGATATACCTATATCCAGTGTCATCTTCATCTAGGTGGCTGAGAGTCCAGGCTAAACAAAATGATAAAGACATGAAAAAATATCTATCAATATTCTGATGATATCATCTATTTCCAAATATTGCTCACTTTCTCAGACCTTTTATTTTGAAGTAATTAGCCAACAGTTACTTTAGTTTTAAGGTCGTTGAACTATAACTAAGAGCTATGCCAATGGGATTTCAATAGTTCAGTATACACAAATGGTTCAATATACATGTATATTCAATGGTTCAATAGACATATATGTGTATTACTTTATGTTATTTATTTTACCGATATTTTATCAAAAACTGTATAACTGATATTTATACCTGTATATGCACCATCTTTATCTATTTTTATCATGTATATCATTTATTTATATACCTACTCTTATTAGTTTTCCCTCTCTAGATAATACTGACCACTACAACTAGTGACAGATTGTTAGATTTATACATTCAATTTAGACTGGATAATTTAAGGCTGGCAAGTTTTCTAAAATAAAGCCTCCAAACAGATTGATGATATGCTTCCATAACCAGAAAGCAGTGTCTAAAATCTAAAACAACCTTTCCTCTTCATACAATGTTATTATGTAATTTATTTCACACATCTTTGTATTCTTTTTATATAGCTTTTTTTCAATTTTTTAATACACTCAAGAAAGTCCAATTTCTACTTTATATAGTAAGATGAAAAATCAATTCTCCATTTCCTCCATGACTTTTGGAAAACAAAATAGAAATGAGGATAATGGGTGAGGATTTCTTTTTCACTTAAAAAGCCCTTTTCCTATGCAAACTCTCATACATGTGAATATTAAAAAAGATATGTTCATGTAGGGAAAGTCTTTGTTGATATAATGCTTCTCTATTAATGAAGTAATATTCAAATATCAGTATAATATGATTTTAAAAATAACACCATTCACTGGTATCTGTAATACCCTTAAACATACATGCAGAGGAGCAACCTCCATTGGTATCTGTGTGCATGCTAAATCGAGTGAACCATATGAGGGAGCTAATACCCCCTGTATCTTTGCTCAATGGCCACATTAGGTGGGACTTGTACTAACTTCTGAGATAGACTTTCTTGTATTCAGTATTATTATTTTACTTATTACACAGTCATAAGAATGACTGCTAAATTGATAAATATTAACATTTAAAACCTGATTTTTTTTACTCCTTTCCAATCCTCTCTTGCTGTTTATATGAAGTGACAACCCCCCCACCCCCAATTATTGTTAATGGACTAGTTCTATCTGTTTTCTAGCTCACAGGGATATTTCCCCTGGGGAAAATCATGGTTTTTGCTAATCATTGCTGGAGCACTTTACTGCTTTAAAATGCTGTCATGGGGCTTTTAGGTGGTGTCTGTGAAGAAAACTGACAGAAGATTTGAGGCAGCAGGAACAACCTTCACTCCGAGGACAAAGCTGCTGCTCATTATGGGGGATCTTTGCGCAGTAAGCTAAGAGATTTCTTCTTCTCCCTGAGGGTTCCAACAAAGGAGTAGTAAAAGACCTTGAGACTTTACATCTTTTATGGACAGGAAGATAGGAATCTGGAAGGAAATTTTAAGTAAATAAGGAAAGCTATGGTGTAAGTATTCTGAAAGCATGGGTCTCATGACCTCTTTCTACCATTCACCCAGTTCCATAAACTTGGACATGATGAGAAGCAGGTGATGAGGGTCACGTATCCCAGGTCTCTTTTAGCACTCACGCCAGCAGCTGAGTGAACAGATTTGGAAAGGCCAATTCCTTATTTCCCTTGAAAAAATATAAATGTGTTGTTGTATGGCAGCCACATATGGGTCAACTGCTATATAAAAAAATGTTTATATTAATCATTTAGATATTTCATAGAGGTTATGGTTGTATGTTCAGGATTAAGTTTGAGTAAGGAAAATTAGGGAACTTGAAATTACTCACAAACTCATTCTCATAAGCTCAAGTTCTCCGAAGTTTCTCCTTATTCCTATCTACTTTCTTATAAAGTTCCTAGTGGAGCTGTCATGTATAAGTGTCGTCATACTTAACCTAGCTGGGAATGCAGAAGTCATCCCCCAGGTGCACTTTTGAGGCTTTTGTTGGGGGAAAAGATCATATCTGGAAGGGTGCTTGCCGGCAGCACTGGCTGGAGCAAACCTGACACAGGTGGCTTTAGTCCACACAGAGACTGATGTTTATGGGTTCTCTAGATCCACTGAATTAAACATGTACACACAACAGAACATGTGGATAAGATGTGTCCTGTTCACATTCCAGATTACTATATCTACTATGAACAACTGAGTTGTTCACCTGTCTGGGACTCAAAGATCGATCCTTGAAAAATAAGTGGATATTGGGTAAAAGGCTTGGAATACCCACCATACAACCTACAGACCATATGAAGAAGAAGAAGGAAGACCGAAGTGAGAATACTTCAGTCCTACTTAGAAGTGGGACCAAAATAAACACAGGAGGTAGAGGGTGGGAGGGACTTGGGAGGAAGAGAGGACAGAGAGGAGAAAAGGGGGGAAGGATCAGGTATGGGAGGAGAAGGGGGAGAACAACAAAGGGTCAGGAAATTGAACAGAAGTGTGTAGCAGTGGGGGGTGGGGAACTGGGGATAGCCACCAGGAAGTCCCAGATTCCAGGAAAGCAGAGGTTCCCAGGGCCTATTGGGGATGACATTAACTGAAATACCCAACAGAGGAGAGACAGAACCTGTACAGACCATATCCAGAGGTTAGGCACAGCCCCCGAGTCACCCCTACATTTTCAAAATTTTAACCAAGAGTGTCTCCTATCTAAAGGAAAAACAGGGACAAAGAGTGGAGCAGAGACTGAAGGAAAGGCCATCCAGAGACTGCCCCACCTGGGGGTGCATCCTATATGCAGACACCAAACCCAGACACTGTTGCTGATGTCAAGAAATGATTGCTGACAGGATCCTGAAGTAGCTCTCTTCTGACAGGTTCTGCCAGAGCCTGACCAATACAGATTCAGATGCTTGCAACCAGCCTTTGGACTGAACACATGGATCCTAATGGAGTTAGGAGAAGGACTGAAGGAGCTGAAGGAGTTTGCAACCCCATAGGAAGAACAACAATATCAACCAACCAGATGCCCCGAGCTCCCAGGGACTAAACCACCAACCAAAGAGTACACATGGAGGGACTCATGACTCCAGCCACGTATGTAGCAGAGGATGGCCTTATCTGACGTCAATGGGAGGAGAGGCCCTTAGTCCTGTGAAGGCTCAATGCCCCAGGGTAGGGGAATGCTAAGGCAGTGAGGCAGGAGTGAGTGGGTGGGTGGACACACTTATAGAAACAGGGTATGGGGGGATGGGAGAATTGCAGAGGGGAAACCAGGTACGAGGATGACATTTGAAATGTAGGTAAATGAAGTTACCAATAAAACAAGAAACATTACATGAAGGATTCTCCCTCCAGAACAGGATTTAAGTGGTCATTGAAAGGGGAGAAGCTGACTTCCTCAGCACACTATTGTTCTTAATAAAGTTCTTTATTCATCTCTCCTCCTTTCCACTCCTTGATTTGTTTGGTCATCAGTGAAACAAATTTTGTGAGGTTAACATTTATTTTTTTATTAAAAACATTATTACTTATTTTACATCTGGTATTTCTACTTCTCTATGAGCTAAGCCATTTTTAATGTATTTTCTTTTTTATTTAAGTTTTATTGCATTAGGATGAGAAAAGATACATAATTTCAATTTATCTCAATTTGTTAACATTTAAAAACAGAGTAAATAGACATGCTTCTTTCCCTTATGTACCACAAATCCACCCGGAGACTCCCTACCTTTCAAAACCTGCAATACCTTTCATTTTTTATCATATTCTTTAAAATTTATAAAATATTGTAACAATAAAAATGAGTATTATAAAAGTTGTTTGATATAAAACAACAAATTGAACAGTCTTATTCAATGCTTGTCTACAGCAATACTGAAAATACATATGTTTTTCCTCAATAAATTTTAAATAAATCCAAATATATTAACTATGATACTTTAAAATAATATATCACTGTTAGTTTTTTAAATGAACATAAATAGATAAAGTCTTTTTGTTTCTTTGTTTTGCTTTTAGTAGAGCTTAAAATCTTGGCTCTTACTGTGATACAAACACAAAATAAGAACAATTTTTGGACATTGAAGTTCATTGTAATAAGGCTGTCCTTGAATGTCCCTCACATTACCAAAGGAATTTACCTCCATAGTAGATAAGCTAAGAGATGACAGTTCTGCTGCATCAAAGGAATGAATTGTAGGTATGATTTTTGGATACAGATTTTCTGCTATGGTCAAAGCTATTTGACTTGAGTGATTGTCATTATTTTAAGCCTGCAGGGAACGAGTTACATTCATTAAAGAAATGGTATGTGTATTAACATGGTCCATCCAATGAGGTCATTCATCAACTAGTTCAATGAAGAATGGTTCTGCTTGGAAGGTGGCACAGGAGTTAGGTGAGGGTAAGATTCTGGTGAACTGGCAGTGATGATTTTGAAAAGCATACATCTCCGAGTAAGAGTAACTTATAAAGTCCTCTTCTTCAAAATTGATAAAATAATTATAAATATCAAGCAAGGCCTTCAGTCTCACTCCTTGCAGTTCTCTTACAAGCCACATCCCAAATTAATTGTTTACATTTCTTTTGGCTGTATGAACAACTTAGAAATATGTAAGCTGTTCTGAAAACCATAGTATAATGTAAAAACATCAAATAAACAATCCTAGTTATAGAGAGGCGGAGATAGGAGAAGCATGATTTCAAGGCCATTATGTGGCACACAGTAAAGACCCTGTCACTTACAAACAAGCAGAAAGTGTATATGGGCTGTAGAAAGTCAGACTTATTTCCCCCATTACCAAATTAGAGTCCACTGGATGACAGACCACAAATTTCTAATTCCTCATATTTTTGAATTTCGATTGATTAGGGTATGTTGGTAATATTAATTTTCATATTAAGCGATATTAAGGAAAAGTGATTGTTACCTCCTGTAAATTTTCTTGTTAGAGGTGGAATTATGTTTGTGTGGGTTTTCTTCTAGGTTGTAGTTTCACTCCTTGTGTTGGTGTTTTCCATCTATTAGCCTTTGTAGGGCTGGATTTGTGGAAAGATATTGTGTAAATTTGGTTTTGTCATGGAAAATCTTGTTTACTCTGTCTATGGTGATTGAGAGTTTTGCTGGGTATAGTAGCCTGGGCTGGCATTTGTGTTCTCTTAGGGTCTGTATGACATCTACCCAGGATCTTCTAGCTTTTATAATCTCTGGTGAGAAGTCTGGTAAAATCTGATAGGTCTGCCTTTATATGTTACTCGACCTTTTTCCCTTAGTGCATTTAGTATTTTGATTATTATGTGACAGGAGAAATTTCTTTTCTGGTCCAGTCTATTTAGAATTCTGTAGGTTTCTTGTACATTCATGGACATCTATTTCTTTAGTTTAGGGAAGTTTTCTTCTATAATTTTGTTGAAGATATTTATTAGCCCTCTAAGTTGGGAATCTTCATTCTCTTCTACTCCTATTATCCTTAGGTTTGTCTTCTCATTGTGTCCTGGATTTCCTGGATGTTTTGGCTTAGGAACGTTTTGCTTTTTGCATTTTCTTTCACTGTCTTGTCAATGTTTTCTATGGTATCTTCTTCACCTGAGATTCTCTCTTCTGTCTCTTGTATTCTCTAGGTGATACTTGCGTCTATGACTCCTGATCTCTTTCCTCGTATCTCTTTCTCTTTTTTAACTCCAGGGTTGTCTCCCTTTGTGATTTCTTTATTGTTTCTATTTCCACTTTTAGATCCTGGATGGTTTTGTTCCTTTCCTTTGCCTGTTTGATTGTGTTTTCCTGTAAGTCTTTAAGGGATTTTTCTGTTTCTTCTTTAAGGGCTTCTAGCTGTATTTCTTTAAGGGAGTTATGCATGTCCTTCTTAAAGCCCTCTATCATCACAATCATGACCTACATTGTTTGGGATTAATGGTGAGTATCAAGTGCATGTCTGTGTTCCGGCCAGATGAATACTATAACCTTGGACATGTATGCATTCTGGTTGGATCTTATAGACACAGAAGGACTTTGAATGTGATCCCTTGCCAGAGCAGACATGTTGCTGGATTAAAGTTCTTCCACATATTTTAAACATATTTAGCTATTCCTGTATTGATTATATAAATGAATATTCTCAGTTTGTACTTGGCACAAGTTTTGGTACCAACAAAAGCTACTTGAAACCTATAGTGTGACTTTATCTACTGAAATGTGAATAAATGCCCACTCAGTCCAGTAAGGCAGCAATGACAGATCAAAGAAACAATAGCATCCAAGTTTAGCTTGGCTCAATGAAGGCACTACTGTTTTTTTTTTTTTTTTCAATGAATGAGGGTGAAAATTTACTTACATGAGTATGGCTAACTCAAAGGCAGGTTGGACACGCCCATGCCCAACCCAGCATGGGTGAGAACTCACAAAAATCTATGTCCTAGAAGCAATATGTCAAATTGTTTATGATCACTATAAATCTTAAGATGGGGCAGAGTTCTGTCTTACTAATTTGGTTACATTCTAATTTTCCCTAGGTTTCAAGGATTCTAATTCCTTCCTCCAGGGCCAAATGTTTCAATTTAGAGAAAGTATTTACACAATATCTCTGTTTTCAAGTGTGTGTGTGTGTGTGTGTGTGTGTGTGTGTATGTGTGTGTGTATGTGTGTGTGTATGTGTGTGTTCATAGGTCAAAAATAAATGATACTTAGAAAAATAATTATATGGGTAGATGAATGGTCTAATTAAGAGATGTTTAATCTTAAAAGTGACAGTAGATTTATTATTAATCATTTAAAAAATTGAGGTTCTAATTTAATTCTAAAATTTTTCTTTTCTTGTTCCTTCCTCTTGCAGGTTTCTTTCAAATTCATGACCCCTTGATTTTTACTAGTTGTAGTTCATCTATTTAGAGAGTCTTTTGCTTTTGTTCTATTGTTTTTTTTTAAAGAAAATATTTGTAACAGTATTATGGTTGTTAAATTTCCATTTATCATTTAATATGTATAATTGACACATTTATAAGCATATTTCTTTGTAAGATTTTACATTAATCATCATGACCTTATTTGTCTACATGAGAAAAATGTGCTGGGAATCCTCATAAAGGTGAATTACCTGTGAGAAAATTGATGAACTGAGTTTGTAATATTTAACTTGATTAATGTGGGTCTTTATTCTTCATATGCAATATTTTGTGCATAGGTGACAAAGAACTTAAGTAAAATTGTACTACTATAAGTTTTACATTTGACATATTAAATGGGATAAAATATAGGCTAATGTATAATAATGGTAAACTATTATGAAAAATGCCAGTCAATGGTATATCTTTTATAAGCTTGTGATGGTTTATATATGCTTGGCCCAGGGAGTGGCAATATTAGGTATGGCCTTGTTGGAATAGGTGTGTCACTGTGGGTGTGGGCTTAAGACTCTCACCTTAGCTTCCTGGAAGTCAGTCTTCCACTAGCAGCCTTCAGATGAAGATATTGAACTCTCAGCTCTGCCTGCACCATACCAGCCTGGATGCTGATATGCTCTTGCTTTGATGATAATGGACTGAATCTCTGAACCTGTAAGCCAGCCCCAATTAAATGTTGTCTGTAGGCTTGCCTTGGGCATGGTTTCTGTTCAGAGCAGTAAAACCCTAACTAAGACAATGCTTAATACATTTTGCATATTATCAGCAAAATAGAGCTCAATCTCAATTAACTGGAGATTTAATTTGCAGCAGATAGATATGATTTTTTAAAAAAGCATATCCATATAATTCTTGATATCTATCTTATTGTAATCTGTATTTTTATGGTTGAAA
Source organism: Mus pahari (assembly GCF_900095145.1). NCBI lineage: Eukaryota > Metazoa > Chordata > Mammalia > Rodentia > Muridae > Mus > Mus pahari. The sequence continues at coordinate 16,435,007 of NC_034606.1, read as the reverse complement.
ACAATGAGGAATTGAGGCATGTATACCTTGACTACTATTTGAAATGTTTAATGCAGATCTCATAATGATTATTTCTGAGTCTAGGTTGACTAAGACTAAACATTTACAATTTCTACATTGGAGGTAATAAAACTTACCAGATTGAAAACTTAATGCACTGGAGAACATGTTTTCTACTTTCAAGAACTCTACACCTATTTTTTTATAAGGGATTTTTATATTTAGCTTTTCTTGCATAATGTATTTCCAGTATTGCTTTGTGGGTGTCTGAGAAATGCACATTCTTCTGTATTTTGAAAGTGATATAGAAACCATATTGCTCTATAGTCGTTTAATAAAGCGAATTCCTGGAACTCACTTTGTAGACCAGGCTGGCCTCGAACTCAGAAATCTACCTGCCTCTGCCTCTCAAGTGCTGGGATTAAAGGCATGCGCCACCACACCTGGCAAGTTTAACCATTAATTTAACAAAATCTAGATGCCATAAGAAGGTTCTGTAGACATGCCTGTGGGTGATTATCTTGACTAAATTCACTGATATGGGAAAATTCACACAATGTAGGTGGCAACATCCCAGGAAAGGAATCCTTGACTGTATCAATGGAGAAAGGGATGTGAGCAGCAGCATGAACTCATTTCTCCCTGTCTTATGCATCCTCTTGTTTTTCCTCCTTCAGTGTGTTTAGGTACCACTGGGCACGGGACTCTACAGTTGGAGCACAGTCTGGAACAGTTGGGATCTGCAGGATCCCAGTCCAGCTGTTAGTGAGTGTGGGATGACGAGGGCTTCACCAAGGATTTTAGTGTTACAGCACTTTTAGATGAAACAATGAACACATCTCTCCTATGATCATCAGTAAAACACCTGATATACATACACTTTATTTGAAATGGACAAGAGCTATATATGAACCTTAGAGAGTTGGAAGGGGTTTTCTGGGTGAATATAAAATCATTAGCTGGAGCTTAACATACTGGAAATGTCTCTCGGTATGAAGAGATAGTCCAAGAATTTCAGGTACTTCTGGGCAGGTTCTTATTGTACAGAAGAAGTTCACTTTGTAGGTTTGTCAGTGACTATGTGACATTCCTGAGATAGAAAGTTGGTGTTTAGGCTCCCAAGATTGGTCAGAGAAGAAGAAGCACCACTAAGAAAAGGGAGTCCTCAATTTTGTGCCAAGCTCAGAGGAGATATCAGGACAAAGGTAGAGTATGGCCTTAAGTAACACGGTACAACACTTATCTTTAATTTTCAGACCTACACTTAACAGGATACTTCTTCCTTCAGTCCCAATGGTGCTTTGGTTTTTAATGTATGGTCAGCTTGGCTAGAAATTTATCCATTCTCTTAAGTCCAGGAAGGACACCTGGATGAAAAGTTAGCATGTGGTGAGATTGTGTCATCCAGGTATACCAGAAGTTATACTGATAAAGTCTTCGCAACATGACTACAGAAACATGAGCTGAACAGCGGAAACAAGCATGATAATGTAAATGAGGAAAGGTCACAAGTCCTTAACTGTACACAAAGAACTATAGGCAACTAAGGAATGCTGATATTGAGAGAAACTGTCTTCCCCAAGGAAGTGCACACTAACTGGTTATCCAATACCAAATGGCCACCCTGGAAATATGAAAGTAACATTATAAAGATTGAGCAGGTTGTATTTATGTACTTAGTAATATGCAAACACACATGTGTATGTAAAAACAATAAATAAAAATGATGCTATGAATTTAAAGGAGAAGGAGGGGCATATGGCAGGATTTGGAAAGAAGAAAGGGATACAAAGAGTCATATAATTATAAATATTCTCCAAAACTAAAAAGGAAAAATTTTATGAAAGGAAAGACAGAATCAACTTCACTATTACCAATGTTTCATCCCCTTCTCAGTGTGTGTGTGTGTGTGTGTGTGTGTGTGTGTGTGTGTGTGTGTGAGGTGAGTCAACTTCTACAACTTTGTATCCTTGAAAGTTTTATATCTGTTTACCTAGTTACTGAAGCAGACATTCATACTGCAGATTTGATACTTTTCTCTTGTATTACATACTGAATGTTCTCACTTTTTTCAATACATGTTGAAATAACTGTGTGTTATATATTTTGATTTGTCAAAGTTTATTTTTATTTCAGTACAAGATACTGTCTAGCCCCACATGTGGCTTCTTTAATGAGCCAACATTATTTGAAAATTTGCTAAATTAATTTATATTTATTATTGAGTTTAAAAATACCTCATGAGATAAGAAAGCAAGTAATTTTTGTATTTTTATGTATTTAAATGTCATGGCAGTCAGTTTTATCATCAGATATAATGAGCATTTCTTTAGTCTCTTTTTGAGTATTTGCACCTAAAATATTTATAATTTTAATATTTATCCTATTTATAAATTACATTTTGTCCCATTTTCTGCTGGTTGTGATTAGTTCAAATTTTCTGTTTGAGGTAAATGCTTTTTGACTATGGTGATTATTAAAACATCCTTTATTTTCCATCTCTATTTGGGAATTTTCCAAACTTCTTTTTAGTTTTAGTAACCTTGCTTTTTAATGACTTAAAACAGTGTTTGTGTGTATATATATATATATATATATATATATATATATATATATATATATATATTTAAGTTGCTGCATATTCTGAGAGAGATGATCATTTTAATCATGTATAACATTCCTCTACACATAGGGCCATTCTTAGTTCTCTGAAATCTACTTTGATAGCAAAGGAGCCATGAAGAAAGAGGAATGTAATGGCTGATTTTGTTGGAAGTACTGGGCTTATAGTTTTCTCTTTTATCAAAATCAACCTTAAATATATTTCCTATCTCCTTGTGAACATATGCACTTTACTTACTAACTATCCTGAAACTTGTAAGAGAAGGTTAATTAGCCCTAAATCATCCAAATTTCTCTCATTTGTTCTTAGGTTAAACACAGGAAGGTATTGCGGCCTCTTGTGAGGCTATGCCAGTGCCT
>NC_034606.1:16397142-16431765 GCF_900095145.1 Mus pahari | reverse complement strand
AGGGGCGGGGGGGGTAATAGGGAACTTTCGGGATAGCATTTGAAATGTAAATAAAGAAAATAATAATAATGATAAAAAAATAACGTGTAACAACAACAACAACAAAAAAAAAAAAACCCAGCAAGGTGAGAGTAAACATTTGTAAGATTTTCCTATCAACTAAATGCATGGAAATAACTCCAAGAAGAAATTTAGTATTTCATCCAAGGTGTCAAAACCTCTATAGGAGGGAGTGAGGCTACCCTTTCAAGTGGAAGAAAGCCTTTCATGATAGAATCTAACTACATACTCTATGGTGTACTTCTCTAAAGTAAGCCAGACCCTCAGAAACTGAGCAGATAATAGCTAACCATACCACAGTATGGGAAGATGCTTTACTTTGTTCAGTTCTTTGCATACTGCTTCTGTTCTTCCCCAACATTATCCTGCAGTCCTTGCCAGGCTCTGAAGATGGAAGCATAAATTCAGGATATCCTCCTACTTGCCAAGTATGGCCATAATGAATCAATCCACCATTCTCCACCTCTTTATTTGATTCACTATCCTTAACATTTCTGTGGCAATTGGTACATAGAAAAGCCTTCTCTGTTAGAATTCCTAGAACAAAAGTGCTGGTCTAGGACACTGGTAGCAAACATGAACACACCATTTTAATCGCAGTTGATTATTTTAGCAATATATATATTGAGGTATAAATCCAAGTGGCTATCTCTACCTCTGAAGGAGTATAATGGGACCTTACTGCAGTTTCCCATAGCTTCTGTTGACTCTTTAATTTTTATTATTTGTTTTATGACAACATACATTACTATTCTTTTACGCTATCCTATTTTGATTTTTCTCTTTTATTCTTTTTTCATACATTACATCTTGACACAGTTTCTCCTTCTTCCACTCCTTCCAGTCCCTCCCCACAACCCCATCTTCCCCAAATGTATTCCTCCTCCATTTCCCTTCAAATAGAGGGGGGCTGGCCTCCCAGAGATAGCCAGGAAACAGCCAAACAAGTTACAATAAGCCTTTGCACAATCCCTTATAACAAGGCTGGACAAGACAATGTAATAAGAGGAAAATGGTGCCAGGAAGAAGCAAAAGAGTCAGAGACACCAATACTAACACACTTGTAATACTTACAGGATCACAAAGTTATGCAACCATGAGATACACTCAGAAGACATAGCTTGACCCTCATGGTGCCTGTGTTTCTTGTTTCAGTCTCTGTGAGGCACTATGAACCTTACTTCCTTGATTTTATGGGCCATATTTTCCTGTTGTCCTACTCTTCCAGATCCTACAATTCTTCTTTGCCCCTCTTTTCTGGGGTTCCCTTTGCTCTGCTTTGTTTTTTTTCTGTGGGTCTCTACATCTGCTCCTGTCAGTTGCTGATTGAATGTCCTCTGATGACAATTGTACTAGGCACTGCCCTATGAGTATTAAAGAATATCATTAGGGATCATTGTTTTGACTTTTCTCCAGTCATGTTTGGTACTAACCTGAGTTTCTGGGCCATTCCAGCAGTATCAGGAATGGGCTTCCTCTCCTACTGTGCTCGTGAGGTTGAATAGCCAGAAGCTGGAAAGAACCCAGATGTTCCTCAACAGAGGAATGGATACAGAAATTGTGGTACATTTACCCAATGGAGTACTACTCAGCAATTAAAAGCAATGAATTAATGAAATTCTTAGGCAAATGGATGGATCTGGAGGATATCATCCTGAGTGAGATTACACAGTCACAAAAGAGCACATATGATATGCACTCACTGATAAGTAGATATTAGCCCAGAAACTTAGAATACCCAGGATACAATTTGCAAAACACATGAAACTCAAGAAGGAAGACCAAAGTGTGGATACTTCATTCCTTCTTAGAAGGGGGAACAAAATACTCATGGAAGAAGTTACAGAGACAAAGTTCAGAGCAGAGAATGAAGGAAGGATTATCCAGAGACTGCCCCACCCAGGGACCCATACCATAAACAATCACAAAACCCAGACACTATTGCATATGCCAGCAAGATTTTGCTGACAGGACCCTGATATAGCTATCTCTAATGAGGCTATACCAGTGCCTGGCAAATAAAGAAGTAGATGCTCACAGTCATCTATAGGATGGAACACAGGGCCCCCAATGAAGGAGCTAGAGAAAGTACCCAAGGAGCTGAAGGGGTCTGCAACCCTATAGGTGGAACAACAATATGAACAAACAAGTAACCTCAGAACTCATGTCTCTAGTTGCATATGTAGCAGAGGATGGCCTAGTTGGCCATCAATGGGAGGAGAGGCCGTAGGTCTTGTGAAGATTATGTGCCCCAGTACAGGAGAATGCCAGGGCCAGGAACCAGGAGTGGATGGGTTGGGGAGCAGGGTGGGGCGATGGTTTAGGAGACTTTTGGAGAGGAAACTAGGAAAGGGGATAGCATTTGAAATATAAATGAAGAAAATATCTAATTAAAAAAAAAAAGAAGCAGTCATTGGTCAAGCACTCCCACAAATTCTATCCCAGCATTACCTCACCATAGTGACAGGCAGGACAGAGTGTAGGTCAAAGGTTTGGTGGCTGTGTTCATGTCGCAGTTCTACTGCTAGGAACCTTGCCTGGTTATAGAAGATTGCATGCTTAGGCTGCTTCTCCTCTATTACTGCAATATTTTGCAAGAGTCACTCCAGAGATTTTTTTTTTCCACTGATGAAAGGTTCTATTTTACCCCCCACCCCTGCCAAATTTCTCAGTTCCAGTCACCTCTCCCACATGTCTCTCCTTTGGTCTCTGCCCCTATCCCACATGTCTGATCTTTCCTGTTCCCTTCCCTACATGTGCCAATCTGCCCACAAAATGCATGCTATTTCTCCTTCCCAGGGATGAATGTGCATCTCTCCTTGACCCTCCCTTGCTATTTAGCCTTTCTAGGTCTGTGAACTGTAGCATCATTATCCTTTACTTAATAGGCAATATCCACTTATAAGTGAGTACATACCATATTTGTCCTTCTATCTGAGTTTATGTCACTCAGGTTGATCTTTTCTTGTTCCAACCACTTGCCTGTAACTTTCATGATGTCATTGTTTTTAACAGCTGAGTAAATCTCCATTGCATAAATGTACCATATTTTCTTTATTGATTCTTTAGTTTGGGGACGTCTAGATTATTTCCAGTTTCTGGCTATTATGAATAAAGCTGCAAAGAACAAGGTTGAGCAAGTACAATTGAGGTGGAATGGGATCAATTATGTATGCTATCATATAATCTGCAAATAATGATGCATTGATATCTTCCTATCCAATTTGAACCATCTTGATCTCGTTCAGTTGTCTTATTGGTCAAGCTAGAACTTCAGCTACCATATTGAGTAGATATAGAGCAAGTGGAAAGCCTTGTCTTGATCGTAATCTTGGTGAATTGCTTTGAGTTGCTTTCCACTTAAGTTGAAGCTGTCTACAGGTTTGCTGTAAATTTCTTTTTTTTTTTAATTGTTTTTAGTTATGTCTCTTCTATTCTTAATTTATCTAGGATTTTACCATGAAGGAATATGGAATTTTGTCAAAAAGTGTTTTCAACATCTTTTGAGATGATGATGTAGTTTATTTTCTTTCAGTTTGTTTACTTTGTGGGTTACAATGGACTGATTTTCATATGTTGAACCATCCCTGAATCTCTGGGATGAAGCTTACTTGACCATGGTGGATGATCTTTTTTATGCGTCCTTGAACTCAGTTTGCAAGTATTTTATCGAGTACTTTGCACCTATGTTCATGAAGGAAATTGGTTTGTAATCGTCTTTCTCTGTTTAGTCTTTGTATAATTTGGGTGCCAAGGTGATAGTGGACTCAGAAAATGAATTGGGCAATGCTCCTGTTGTTTCTATTTTGTGTAATAATTTGAAGATTATTGGCATTAGATTTTCTTTAAAAGTCTGGTAAAATTCAGTGCTAAAATCATCCGGCTCTGGGCTTCTGGGGGTTGGGAATTTTAGTGACTGTTTCTATTTCCCTAGGGGAAAAACATCTATCTAAATTGTTTACCTGAAACTGATTTAACTTTGGTAAATAGTATTGATTAAGAAAATTATTCATTTCTCTTTTATTTTTCAGTTTTGTGTACATATTTTTAAAGTATGACCTAAGTATTCTTTGGATGTCTGTCTATTGTTATGTCCCCCTTTGTGTTTCTGACTTTGTTAACTTGGATATTATTTACCCACCTTTTAGTTAATTTGGCTAAATGTGTGTCTATATTCTTGATTTTCTCAAACAACCAAATCTTTGTATCCTTGATTCTTTGTATTGTTCTCTTTGTTTCTATTTAATTGACCATTTTCTGTCATATAATCCTCATGGATGGGCTTCCTCTTTCTGTTCTAGAGCTTTCAGGTGTGGTGTTAAGTTGCTAGTATAAGATACCTCCAATTTCTTTTTGTAGTCAATGAGTGCTATGAACTTTCCTCTTAGCACTGCTTTAATTATGTCCCATAAGTTTGTGAATATTGTTATTTTGTTTTCATTGAGTTCTAGGAAGTTTTAAATTTCTTTATTTAATTCTGCATTGACCCAGTGATCATTTAGTAGAAAGTGTATTCAGTTTCCTTGATTTTACAGGCTTTCCATTGTTTCTGTTGTGAAAATGCAGTTTTAATCTCCGGTTGTCTGATTGGGTGCAGTGAGTTATTTTTATCTGATGTGACTTGCTTTAAGACTGAGTATGCGGTCAATTTTGGATATTTTTCTGAGGTGCTGAGAAGAAGGTGTATTCCTTTGTGTTTAGATAAAATGCTCTGCAAATACCTTTTAGGTGGATTTGATTCTTAATATCTGTTAGCTCCAGTAATTCTCTGTTTAGTTTATGTCTGAATGACTTGACCACTGAAGAGCATGAGGCATTGAAATCTCTATCAATGTGTGAGGGACAATGTGTGATTTAAGATTTAATAGCATTTCCTTTACAAATGCAGGTAGCTTTGCATTTGGAGTATAGATGCTATGATTTGAAAGGTCATCCTAGTAAACGTTTATTTTAATGAGCATGCAGTGTTCTTATATGTTTCTTTTGATTAACTGTGGCTTAAAGTTTATTTTGTTAGATATTACAGTATATTGCAATATTACAAGTTGTTTCTTAGGTCCACTTGCCTGGAAAATCTTTCCATTGCTATACTCTTGTGTAATTCCTTTCTTTGATTTGAGATGTTTCTTGTATGTGGAAGAAGATCCCGTCTTTGTATCCTTTCTGTTAGCCTTTGTCTTTTTATTAGGGAATTAAGTTCATTTATATTGAGAAATATTAATAACCACCCAATTACTGTTAATTCCTGTTATTTTGATCTTATTGTTGCTGTTGGTAGAATGTTTGTGTCTGTCTGTATTGGTGTGTGTGTGCACACATGTACACTTTGCTTCTTTTGGTTGTACTGACACAAGATTATATTTTTCCTGTGTTTTCTTGGGTGTAGTTAGCCTCCTTGGATTGCAGTTTTCCTTGTATTCTATGGGGAATTCCAACTCCAGCAAGTGATTTTTCACTGAGTCCTCTTGCCAAATCTCAACTTAGGTTTAGTTAGTCCTGAGTATGGTGACTTTGGGAGGAGGGGGGTTGTGGGCAGGCTGGGTAGGCACTGATGGGGTGTTGGCAGTTTGCAGGGAGGGGGATTAATTGGGCTTCTGGGTGCCTGCCTGGCCTCTGGCAAAGCAAGAGGCTTCTGATGGAGTTGTGGACTTGAATATGGTGATAAGTAGTTGGAGAGCTATTGAGTGTAGGCTGGGCAGGCTCTGAGGGAGTGTTGCAGATAGGGGTTTATCTGGGGTTCTGGGAAGTGCTATGACCCCTGGTAAAGCATGGAGCTTCCAGTAGTAGTGTGGATCTGGATACACCTATTAATTATTTTTATTTTCAACTTTTTTTGTGTGAAATATGTTTTATTTAATAGTTTACTTTAGCTTTAATTTTAAATGCCTTTCTCTGTCCTCTCATTTTGTTACAGCAGGACACAATAAAGGCTGGAGATAGGAATTTTACAGTGACTTTCTACATGTCCTATGCGGTAAAGAGCATTTGGTCTGACTCTTTTTAAGAATTTCTTGCAATTTCCTGAAGCAAGCAAATTGCTTGTTCTAACATTCTACATAGCCTGGATATAGACTGGCGTTAGATTTTCAATGTTGTAATAAAACATTCTGGCAAAAGCAACTTAAGTGAGAGTCTACTTTGATTTCCACATCTAGAGAGATAGAGTTCATCATTGTGATAAGACACAGCAAGATGTAAAAAAGTCAGTGACAAGAGCACCCACATTCAGGAAGCACAGAGAAAACAGGAAATGGAGCCAGGGTAGAAAACCCCTATGTCCTCCTACAGTTACTCAAGTACCCCTGCATGTCACCACTTTCTAAAGCTTTCATAAGGTTCTCAAATACTGCCACCTGCTGGGGACCAGATATTTGGACATATTAGACTGTGTGGGGAATTTCATCCATAACTCCCCCAATGTAAGAGGGAAGCAAAGAGAAAGATTAACAAAATTGATAGTATCTCTTGGCTTCCCTGTTCTAGAGAGAAAACTTCCTGCAGTTTTTATATAAAAAATATGGTAAGAGATCTCATGAATCTCTTTTCCCTGCATCCTGTGTGCATTCCTGGGTTTATAGAAGTCTCTGAGTTGAGGTGGGGAGAACCTTTCTATTTAGAGAGAGGGTCTTAAAATTTTAGTCTCTTTCTTCCTTCCTGCTGGCACAATATACTTTTAGAGCTCTCAAATTTCCCATTTACTCATTCAACTTGGGATTTATAGATGGATTCAATGAGAAAAACAGGGCAGGTTATACATCATCTATTGAACACCACCTGACACTTGAAAGAAAACTTGAATTTTTATAGCGAAGTCCATCCATAATATGTAAGACTTGTAATAATTTCACAATTTCAAGTTTAAAAATAGATTGACTTTTATGTGAAAATAGTATTCCATTCAAATTATGATACTAAAGGGTCTATTTTTTAAAAACAGACTTATATAATAATTATGACCATGTTAACATGGAATAGTCTTACTGACATCTACTGAATGTGCTACAGTTTTCATAAAGTTGGAAAAATTAAGTTGGTTAAATGCAGGTTTGCAATTTGAAAATAGGCACACCTGTGTAAGCTGTGCAGAGTTATACAGTACATATTATAACCCCAAATCTTAAATGGAGTATATACTCACAGATAAAACAATAATCTAGCTATAAGTTGTGAATGCAATAGTAGAAAGGTAACAATTAATTTTAGTCTTAGACACCAGTAAAATTGAATTACTAAATAAACTACATGAGAAAGTTTAAACAAGACTAACATCATATTAGGCAAACTATAGTGAAGTATTTAGTTTAAAACTGTAGTTTAGATATGCATAAACTTACATAAACATTTAAGAATCTTACATTACATAACATTTTGGTTACACGAAGTATTTTTATGTATTAGGCAAAGTACTTTAATTTACACTAAAAAATAAAATACAAAAATAAAATATTTTATTTATTAAGTTTTTGATTAAATGGCTTATTTTCCTATGTCCTACATTTATGAATATTTTCTTCCAATTAAAAAAAATTAGCAGTAAGTATACACTGCCACATTTGGCAATTATACTTGCTGTGGTTCATTTTCATTGTCAATCTGACTAAATTTGAAGTACTTAAGGCAAATGCTTCTGAATATGTCTATTGGAGTGTTTTCAGAGAGGTTTAACTAAATAATAAAGATACATCTTGAACATGTATTACACTGTGGTCTGTGGTTTCACTTTTAATAAAAAGACAAAGAAGGAAAAGCCCACTGAGCGCAAGACTGCAGAGGCAAGGTAAGCAGCCCCTCATTTCCCTAGCCCCATGGCTTTCACAACTTGATGCAGTGAATTACTATAAAGCACAAGTGCAAACTAACCTCCACTAAACTGCTTTTGTTAAGTGTTTCATCATAGAAATGAGAAATTAACTAATTCAAACCTTTATAGATATTCAAAAATTTTCTCCCTTTAGCTTCTTCTATTTAGAAGATGAGTATCTATTGAGTATCTATCAACTCTAGGCCAAATTCTGTGCTTTTTTTTTTTTTATAATGCTAGAATTTGTGCTAAAATAGAACTCTATGATTCCTTTATCGAAGTCTATTTGCATCTTTTTGGCTTAAGTGTGTACTTAGGAGCATCCATGTGATTGCTTTCCTCTTAGATGTCGTCTCTACCCAGTTTATCTTTCTGGCATCTTACTAATATACCAGTACACTAAGTGGATGCTTAAATGAGGTTGTCACTTCCATATGAATCAAAAGTTTACTGCTCTATTCATTACTCTGCCACCAGGGACTTGATGTTTGCTTGCCTAACATGGGGTGCTCAACATTGTATTTTTTGAATTAATCCCAAGGATTTGTCCATGCCTGAGAAGTTCTCAGCCCCTGAACTAAACAAAATTCAGTCCTCATTGGCAAAAAAAAAAAAAAAAAAAGTGACTGAGTCTCACTGTGTCCCCTGCCTGACTTGCAGATTGCTAGGTAGTTTAGAGTAGCCTGATGCTCAGAGATGCATCTGCTTCTGACTCCTGACCTCATTTAATGATTCCCTTACATGTGTGGTTCAATTTACATATGTTGTTTTTCTTAACATGTGCAATTGGTATAAATATAATAATCTAATAGTGACTGGCACTGTAAGACAAATATAGAGCAGTGCCTATGAGGAGGAACTGGATTATAATAGTGAAAGAGGGCACATACCAGCAAGGTTCCGCTGAAGGGACCCTGATATAGCGGCCTCTTGTGAGGCTATCCCAGAGCCTGGCAAACACCGAAGTGGATGCTCACAGCCAGCTATTGGATGGAACACAGGGCCCCCAATAGAAGAGCTAGAGAAAGTACCCAAGGTGTTATAGGGGGCTGCAATCCTGTAGGTGCAACAACAATATGAACTAACCAGTACCCCCTGAGCTTGAGTCTCTAGCTGCATATGTAGCTGAAGATGGCCTAATTGGCCATCATTGGGAAGAGAGGCCCCTTGGTCTTGTAAACTTTGAATGACCCAGCACAGGGGAAGGCCAGGGCCAAGTAGTGGGTGGGTAGGGGAGCAGGGACAGGGAGGGGGTGTAGGGAATTTTCGGGATAGCATTTGAAATGTAAATAAAGAAAATAATAATAAATTAAAAAATAATAATAGTGAAAGAGGAAAAATAGCCTCCTGCTCCCTGTCTCTATTGCCATTTATTTATTTATTTACCTATCTATCTATTTATTTATTTATTTCCTATATTGCACAGAAGGTAATATTTTAAAACTAATCCTTGTTTTAGTTATTAAATTTAAAAAAAGTTCTTAGCTTTAAGTTAGGGGAATCTCAAGAATAAGTGGTTTTTATTCCACTGTAGAATTATTGACAGAGATTCATTATGAAAGGCATCATTTGATGCCTTCTTGGAAAATTATTTAAACAACAGTTAAAAAAAAAAAAAGCAGTTGCCCCATACACTCCACATTTTAAATTTGTTTCTCTACCAGATTTGTGATCGTGTCTATTTTGTTATCTTGCACAGTCTCTAAGAGTTATTGAGTTTTGTTGCACTGTTGTGAGCACCAGAGAGATATGAAGATCCTGTCACACGACTTCATCCTGGCATGCATAAAGTGACAAAGCAACACAAAACAGCAGGCAGTGTTTGACACAGTGATTATTGATTAGGTAACTATGAAGTTTGTGAAAATGAGCTACATGCCTTCCCAGGAACTGTAGATAGATTAAGGGCTACCTCTGCTTTAAAGGAAAGAATTAGTTTAGAAAAGCAATTACAGGAATATAGTACCACTGTACTGGTAGATATAATGATAAACTATCTAGATTCTCCTGCTTTCTTCTCTTTATAGGAAATTTATTGAGAAACTATTTCTGGTGAGCTTTTTGCAATATCCTCTAGAATGCTGTTGCACAAATTTACACAAAATTCAACCTATTCTTTTGATAAAGGACCCTGTATTGACTGCTTTAGTCTGTCAACTTGACACAAGCTAGAGTCATCAGAAAAGAGGCCTCAATCAAAGAAATTCCTCCATGAGATCCAGCTGTAAGGCAATTTTCTCAATTACTGAACAATGGGGGAGGGTCCAGCTCATTGTGGGTTTTGCCATTCCTGGGTTGATGGTCCTTAGTTCTATAGAAAAGCGGGCTGAGCAAGCCAGGGAAAGCAAGTCAGTAAGAAGCAACCCTCAATAGCCTCTAGCTCCTTTGTCCGGGTTCTTGCCCTGTTTCAATTCCTGTATAGACTTCCTTCAGTAATGAACAACAACATAGACCTGCAAGCTAAATGAACCCTTTCCTTCCCAACTTTCTTTTTGGTCAAGGTTTTTGTTGAAACAATAGAAACCTTAACTAAGACAGACTCATACTATACCTAATGAGGACAATCCATTGAATGACTTTCACTGTCACCCCCTTCAGGGTAATTAATGATGCAGAGATGCCATGTCCCTGTCTATAGTTGTTCCAAAGAGACTTACAATAGAGGTTGAAGGAAAAGTACAAAAGATTATTCAATTTGATATGATGCAAATATAAATACACAAATGAATAAATAAGGGTCTAACCTATTGATCTATTGCAATGTGCTCTCTGCGTAGTTGCTCTGGTAATTCAACTTCTTTCCAGGGAAGTCAGTGGACAATGGAACATAAGAGGGCTTTTTTCCAGACTGCCCTTCATGAATAAACCACAAGATATTTCCTCAGATGAACCTAATAAAGTGTTTATAGTTCATCAGCACTCTCAGAAGCTAACTGGTACCTTCTGCATAATCCTACCCCTACTGGAATTTGCAGGTTTATTTTAAAACATCCCAAAACTCCTTAGCTTTTACCCTAAATGTAAAATGTACAGTCTAACATATCAGTATCCTATTTATCACTACACAGATCTTGACAATCCTTTTAGTTTGTTGTGTAATTCCCAGAAAAATGTCATTAATGAATTCATGAATCTTTGTAGGGTTGTAGGGCTCCATCTGCTCACTTGGAAAGGCAGAACTCCGGAAGTTTGACTGTGTTTACCCTATGCCACCACTGGGACTGGTGCTGGGCTGTAGGGAAGCGGTAAGACACAGCTCCTGGGGTGGAAAATCGCATCCCGAGAAGTCGGGGATGGTTCCGAAGTCCCTGGGTCTGTGACAAGTGGTGTTCTCAGGATCTTGGACATGCAGGCGCTGCTGGGAGTCGCAGAAGAGCAGAGAACAGATTCTGGGTCCTGCAGGCTGGGTACAGCATCTAGCCCAGGGCCGGGGGTAGGGGGTGGGGAGTCCAGCTTTTCGCAGCAGAGATGGTCCTTGGCTTGAGAGGTGGCAGACTTGGTGGTGGTTGTGGCTGGGAGCACAGAGAGGCCTTCTGCAGGCAAAGGCCTTCTTCGTGACTTCCCACAGCAGATCTTGATAAAAACAGACAGTCCATGGTTCTAAGCAGTTTATTGTCACGGTGGAAAATGGATGCATAAAACCACACCCCACTTCTCAGGGTGGGCTTGAGATTAAATACCTTTTGAGGGGAGGAATGGTTGGGAATGGAAGTTTATTGGCTAAATCCTCTGGGCCTCTAGGTACCTCATTAGCAGGACGAACTCTGTTTGAGGTCTACATGACCCACATCTCTTTCATGTAAGAAGCAATGGGAGTCACCTAAGACTTAGGTGTGTGCCCACTGATTCTCCGGGTCTCAACCTGCTTTACCTTACCAAACTTCCTGACATGGTTTTATGTCCCACAGATATTAATAAAAAGATTCAGTCAGTATAAACATTAGTCTATCACATTACTGTCTCATCTATATTTAGAACAACATATCCCAAGCTAGCTGAGTATACTTCTATGAAAATTATATACTCAGCTTCTTGTTAAGAATTGGTTGCTCTGATGCAGGACTAAAAGTTCGACCTGCCAGGGGCATAGTACACATTACCTAATTCACCGCTGCAGTTTCTAGCCTTCGAGTAATCTGATTGACTACTAGAGATCCCATGTGGTCTGTGAAGTGCCACTGTGATGAGTCATCTAGTGGGAGGCAGACATTAATCCTCTGCTCCTTTCCATCACGGTTAATTGAGAATTTGCCACCCTATCCCACTATTCTGAGTAGTTCCTGTGAGAATTGACTATAGTCACAATTTCTTGTGAGCAAGTATGTTTATACAAAGTGATTTTGCCCTTGCCTTTGCCATCTTCTGTCTTAGGTCAGTGACTTTTGTCTCCCAAGAAGTAGTGTATCTTCACTTTCATTTATTTATTTATTTATTTATTTATTACTATATTAATCCTGCCAATCCATGAGCATGGGAGATCTCTCCATTTTCTGAGATATTCTTTGAATTCTTTCTTGAGAGACTTGAAATTCTTGTCATACAGGTCATTCAATGGTTTAATTACAGTTACCCCAAGATATTTTATAATATTTGCGTCTATTGTGAAGGGAGCTGTTTCCCTAATTTCTTTCTCAGCCTGTTTATCAGCTATATAAAGAAAGGATACTGATTTATTTGAGTTAATTTTATATCCTCCCACTTTGCTGGATGATATAAAATTTTATCAGTTGGAGAAGTTCTCTGGTAGAATTTTGGGGGTTGCTTATGTGTACTATCATATCATCTGCAAATAGTGATACCATTACTTCTTCTTTGCCAATTTGTATCCCCTTGATCTCTTTTTATTGTCTTATTGTTCTAGCTAACACTTCAAGTACTATATTAAATCAATATGGGGAGAGTGGGCATCCTTTTCTTGCCCCCCATTTTAGTGGGATTACTTCAAGTATTTCTCCACTGAATTTGATATTGGCTGTCTGTTTCCAGCAAATTGCTTGTATTATGTTTAGGTATGTGCCTTGAATTCCTGATCTCTCCAATACTTTTAACATGAAGGGCTATTGTATTTTGTCAAATGCTTTTTCCGCATCTAAGCAGATGATCCTGTGATTTATTTTTCCTTTGAGTTTGTTTATATAGTGGGTTCCATTGATGAATTTTGACATATTGAACCAAACTTGCATTCCTGGGATGAAGCCTACTTGTTCAACAATTCCTATTTGTTGTGGTGAATTAGGGTTTTGATGTGTTTTTGGATTTGGTTTTCAAGAAGTTTATTGAGTATTTATGCATCAATATCCATAAGCAAGATTGGTCTGAAGTTCTGTTTTTTGGTTGGGTCATTGTGTGGTTTAGGTATCAGAGTATTTGTGGCTTCATAGAATGATTTAGGTAGTGTTCCTTCTTTATATTTTATGGAAGAGTTTGAGGATTATTGGCATCAGGTCTTTTGTGAAGGTAATCTGTCTGTCCCTGGGAATTTTTTTTTTTTTTTGGTTGTGAGGTTTTTAATGACTTTCATTTCCTTATAGGATATGGGGTTGTGCTGATAGTTTACCTGCTCTTGATTTAACTTTGGCATGTGGTATCTCTCTGGAAAACTATCCATTTCATCTGGATTTTCCAGTTTTGTGAGTATAGGCTTTTATAGTAGGATGTGATGATTTTTTGAATTTCTTCCATTTCTGTTGTTATGTTTCATTTTTCATTTCTTTTTTAAAAATTTTTTTAAATTTGGATACTGACTCTGGGCCCTTTAGTTAGTTTGACTAGGGTTTTACCAATCATGTTGATTCTCTCAAAGAATCAGCTTTTGGTTTTATTCATTTTTTATATTGTTCTCTTTGTTTCTATTTGGTTGATTTTGGCCCTGAGTTTGACTATTTCCTGCCTTCTACTCCTCTTGTGTGAGTTTTCTTCTTTTTTGTTCTAGAATTCCCAGGTGTACTGTTAAGTTGCTAGTGTAAGATCTCTCCAGTTTCTTTACCAGGACGCTTAGTGCTATGAATTTTTTTTCTTAGCACTGCTTTCATTGTCCCACAAGTTTTGGTATGATGTGTCAATATTTTCATTAAATTCCAGGAAGTCTTTCATTTCTTTCTTTATTTCTTCCTTGATTAAGTTGTTGTTGAGTAGAGAGTTGTTCAGTTTCCATGTGTATGTGAGCTTTCTGTGTTTTCTGCTGTTATTGAAGACCTGCTTTAGGATATATATATAATGATTTTTAATCTTCTTGCACTGGTTGTGAGTAGTTTGAAACCAATTGTACTGGCTTGTTTTGTGTCAACTTGACACAGCTGGAGTTATCACAGAGAAAGGAGCTTTAGTTGAGGAAATGCCTACATGAGATCCAGCTGTAAGGTATTTTCTCAATTAGTGATCAAGGGGGAGGGCCCCTTGTGGGTGGTGCCATTTCTGGGCTGGTAGTCTTGGGTTATATAAGAGAGCAAGCTGAGCAAGCCAGGAGAAGCAAGCCAGNAAAGAACATCCCTCCATGGCTTTTGCATCAGCTCCTGCTTTCTGACCTGCTTGAGTTCCAGTCTGTCATCCTTTGGTGATCAACAACAGTATGGAAATGTAAGCTGAATAAACCCTTTCCTCCCCAACTTGCTTCTTGGTCATGATGTTTGTGCAGGAATAGAAACCCTGACTAAGACACCAATTATATGGTTGAGTTTTGAGAAGGCACCCCAAGGTGCTGTTGGGGGGAATAATAATAATAAAAAATAACTGGTACCATCCAGCACTAAACCCAGCTTCTCTCTGCCCCAGCAGCCTGGCTAGTCATGCAGCTCTGACTCAGAGATCCAAAATCTCTCTACCCAGCTTGTTAAATTCTCACTGGTGGGTCATTGCCACATCAGCCCCATGCTTCGTAACTCCCACAGCCCCTTATGGTGCATTTCTGGTAAACCCATACTTTGCTGCTGTACCTTTCTCGCTGGAACCCAGTTTAACTTCTGCCCAAAGGAAAACACCACACAAAGTTAGTTCAGAAGTCACCTGAGTATGCAACTCATTCCTCCTCCAGATAGCCCCTCCTGAGAAAGCAGAATTAACATCAAAATGAAACATCACAAGGACCATCCACAACAAGGTGCTGAGAAGAAATTGTATTCTTTTGTTTAAGGGTGAAATGTTCTGTAGATATCTGTTAAATTTATTTGATTCATAACCTCTATTAGTTACACTGTGTTCCTGTTTAGTTTCTGTTTCAATGACCTGCCCATTGGTAAGAGTGGGATGTTGAAGTCTCCCACTCTTATTGTGTGGAGTTCAATATGTGTTTTGACGTTTAGTATATTTCTTTTATGAATGTGGGAGCCCTTGCATTTGGGCATAGTTGTTCAGAATTGAAACATTCTCTTGGTGGGGCTTTTCCCTTTGATGAATATAAAATTTCCTTCCTCATTATGCTTCATAACTTTTGGTTGTAAGTCTATTTTATTGGACATTAGGATAGCAACTCAAGCTTGTTTCTTGGGACTATTTGCTTGGAAGACTTTTTACATCCTTTTACTCTGAGATAGTGGCTGTCTTTGTTATTGAGATGTGTTTCTTGTATGCAGCAAAATGCTAGATCTTGTTTGCATATCCAGTCTGTTAGCTTATGTATTTTTATAGGTGAGTTGAGTCCATTAATATTGAGAGACATTAAAGACAGATGGTTATTGTTGTTTGTTTTGTAGGTAGCTTTATGTTTGTACTTTATCTCCTTTTTCCTTTGCTATGAGATGCTAATATCTTTTCTTTGGTATAGTTACTTCCCTTGTTTTGTAATTTTCCTGCTAGGATCCCCTGTAGGGCTGGATTGGTAAATAGATACTGTGAATTTGGTTTTGTCCTGGAATATTTTGTTTTCTCCATTTATGTTGATTGCGAGTTTTCCTGGGTATAGTAGCCTGGTCTGGCATTTGTGTTCTCTTAGTGTCTGCATGACCTCTGACCAGGCTCTTCTTGCTTTTAGTTTCTCTGTTGTGAAGTCTGGTATAATTCTGATAAGTCTACCTTTGTATGTTACTTGGTACCTTTCCCTTGCAGCTTTTAATATTTGTTTTTTGTTCTCTGTGGTTAGTGTTTTGATCATTATGTGATGAGGGGATTTTCTTTTCTGGTCCCATTTATTTGGTGTTTTATAGGCTTCATGTACCTGTGTGGAAATCCCTTTCTTTAGGTTGGAGAAGCTTTCTTCTATGATTTTGTTGAAGATGTTTTCAGGATGTTTCAGCTAGGAATCTTCATTCTCCTCTATTGCAATTATTCTTAGATGTGGTCTTTTCATTGTGTCCTGGATTTCC
This sequence comes from Mus pahari, assembly GCF_900095145.1. Classification (NCBI taxonomy): domain Eukaryota; kingdom Metazoa; phylum Chordata; class Mammalia; order Rodentia; family Muridae; genus Mus; species Mus pahari. Next base: position 16,415,607 of record NC_034606.1, on the reverse strand, counting down.
TTAATATTTTGAATTAGGAGTCTTATTTGTTTGTTTGTTTGTTTGTTTATTCATTTTGATTTTTCTTTGACACTTGTGTCAATTTCTTCTATGGCATCTTCTACACCTGAGATTTTCTCTTATATCTCTTATATTCTGTTGGTGATAGTTACATCTGTAATTCCTAACCTCTGTCCTATATTTTCCATTTTCAGGTTTGCCTCCATTTGTGTTTTCTTTATTGTTTCTATTTCCATTTCTAGGTCTTGGACTGCTTTATTCAATTCCTTCACCTATTTGATTGTGTTTTCCTATATTTCTTTAAGGGTTTTATTTGTTTCCACTTTAAGGGCTTCTACTTGTTTACCTGTGTTTTCCTGTACTTCTTTCACTGAGTTATTTATACCCTCCTTACAGGAGGATTCTATTTCCTTCATGAGGTTGGATTTTAGGTCAGCTTCCTGATTTTCAGGTGTATTAGTGTATTCAGGACTTTATGTGGTGGGAGAACTGGGTAATGATGATGACAACATATATTGGCTTTTGTTGGTTATGGTCTTGTGCTTGCCTCTTGCCATCTGTTTATCTCTGGTGTTTGTTGGTCTACATACTCTGTCTGGAGTCTGCCTCTTTTGGCCCTGAGTTGTTTCAGGTCTCCTGGTAGGTCTATGGCCCTGGCTGTGGCAGACAACCTGAGCATCCTTCCAACGGGGGGGGGGGGCTCTTCAGAGGGGCAGAGAACCTGCTTATCTGTTGCCCCAGCTGTAGTAGATCTCATTGGAGGCCTTCAGACTGTTGTGTCTTCAGAGGAACAGTCAAGCTGTTGTCCTGTCTGAAGCTGTTCTCCAGGGGGAGGGGAAGGGGGGCTATGACTGTGGTTTCTGTCTCCCTGTGTGCAGCAGAACTGTAGGGTAGCTTTCAGTCTGTTGGGTCAGTTACCTTGCATGCTACAGAGCCCCCAGAAGGTCTTCAGACTGTGGTGTCTGTTGCCCAGTTGCCATGTGTACAGAGAACCTCCAGGGATTACTTCAAGCTGTGGTATCTTCAGGGGAGCCAACAAGCTGACAATCAGTTGTTCAGTTGCCCAGTATGCAGTGGATCTCCTGGTATGCCTTCAGGCTGTGGTATTGGTTGTGCTGTGTATAGTGGATCTCCTGGGATGCCAGTTACCCTGTGTGCATCAGATCTCCTGGGATGCCTCATGCTGTGATATCAATTGCCCTGTGGGAAGCAAATCTCTTGGGGATGCCTCAGGCTGTGATGTCAGTTACTCTGAGTGCAGTGGATCTCTTGGGATAGATATCTCAGGCTGCAGTGTCAGATGCCCACAGTGCAACAGATCTCCTGGGATGGCTCAGAGAAGCAGACTAGCTAGCAGTCTGTCCAACCAGAAAGTACCAGGCAGAAAGGGAGTGGTATTCAGTGGGCACAGGTCTTGGAGGGTGATGGGTCCCAAGTCCACTGGGCTCCAATTGGCAACTGTGAAACTTCAGGAGGGTTCTTCCGGGGGATCTTCTGGGATGCCTCAGGATATGGTGTCTTCAGGGGGAGCAGGGTAGCTAGCAGTCTGTCCCAGCAGAAAGGACTGGGTAGAAGGGAAGATTTTTTTTTTTTCTTTTAACTTAAATTTTTATGAAATTGCAATCGTGGAAAGATCAATGAAGTTCATTTGCTTTTTAGAAGATCATTAAAACTCCAATTTTCTTTTGGGTTTACAAACCTCAATTTTCTTGTCCAATTGGAAATAGATCTGGGAAGAATTGTTTAGTAATTATGGGTTCTCTTTTTCTTTTTCTTTTTCTTTTCTTTTTCTCAAGTTGCAGGTTCTGAGTTTTTTTGTATTTGTTTTTTTAAATGTTTTTCCATTTATATGCTTTCGAGAAGCAACTTTATGAAGAGTATGTGCATACTTATGTGATTTCTAATGGAGATATCATTATTAAGGCCCACTTGGAATTTTAAGTACTTAGCTTTTTCCTCATTCATTCATTCATTCATTCATTCATTCTACATCCTGGCTGCTGCCTCACCTCTCAGTTCCCTTCTCACAAAGTCTTTTCCCTTGCTTCACCTCCAATTCTTCTCTGAGAGGGTGGGATCCCTTGAGTATACCCTGACTCTGGCACATCAAGTATCTGCAGGGTTAGGTGCATCTTCTCCCACTGAGGCCAGTTAGGGGCATTGGTTCACAGTTAGGCAACAGCTTGTTCAAGACCCACAAAAAGACTGAGCTCCACATTTGCAACATATGTGCCCCAGTCTGTGTATATCCTTTATTGGTGGCTCAGTCTTTGAAAGCCCAAGGGTCCAGTTTCATAGACACCTTTGGTCTTTCTGTGGAGTTTCTATCTTCTTTATGGCCCTCAATCCCTCTGCCAAGGCTTTCATAGGAGTCCCTGACCTCTGTCCAATATTTGCTGTGGGTCTCTGCCTCCATATCAGTCAGCTGCTGGGTCGACCCTCTCAGAGAACAGTTTTGCTAGACTCCTGTCTTCAAGCATAACAAAGTATCATTAATAGAGTGAGGGATTGATGCTAGCCCATGGGATGGGTCTCAAGTTGGGCTGGTTATTGGTTGACCATTCATACAGACTTTGCTTTATATTTGTCCTTTCTTTTCTTTTAGACAGGACAAACTTTGCATTGAAAGTTTTGTAGATAGATTGGTGCCTTTATCCCTGTACTGGGAGTCCTGCTTGACTACAAGAGCTGGCCTTTTCATGTTCCATACCCCAGCTGCTATGCAAATCATCTAAAGGCATCTGCAATGACTCCTGGGAGCATTCCAGATCCCAGGTCTCTCTGACACTTCCTAGAGATTCTTCTCATATCCTCACTGCTGGCAGCTGCATATTTCCATTCATTCTCCTGGCACTCTGGCCCCCTCTCCTGTCTCTCCCCACAGTTGATCCTGACTCCCACATTCCCATTACCATCCTCTCTCCCACCAAGTTCCTTCCTTTCCTCTGCCTCCCATGACTATTTTATTTCCCCTTCTATGTGATATTCAAGCATCCTTTCTTGGGTCTTCTTTCTTATTTATCTGAAGACCCAGCTATACTGTTCCTGAGCATATAGACAAAAGATACTCCATCATACCACAAGGACACAAGCTCTACTATGTTCATAGCAGCTTTATTAGTAATAGCCAGAAACTATAAACAATGCAGTTGTCCCTCAACTGAAGAATGAATACAGAAAATGTTTATCATTTACAAAATGGAATACTATACAGCTATTAAAAACAAGGACATCATGAATTTTGTAGCCAAATGGATGGAACTAGAAAATATCCTGAGTGAAGTAACCCAGGCCAAAAAGGACATGCATGTAGGATACCCATGCTACAGAACACAGACAAAAAGAAGCTAAAGTTCTTACTTTTTTCCACAGTAGTTATGTCTTATAGCTGAAAATACATTCATTTGTCTTAGTAGATTTTATCTTGAAACCTAGAACATTCAAGTTGGTCATTTTATAACTGTCAAACATTAGATATAACTACCATGATTCATATTCTTTTGCATTAAGAGATGGATTGAATCATAGACTTATGGGTCTATATAGAAAAGTCTTTTATACTAGAAATCTCCTCTCATATCACCTCTATCATAATCTACTCTCCTTCCTTTGACAGCCCAATCCAAATATCAATCTCCTTAATATCATTCACAATGAAGAACATCAGTGTTTTTCTATGCATAATTATTGCAGTTTCATTAACATTTATATGTGCATTTCATTAACATTTATAGCATTTCATTAACATTGTATATGTGCATGTGCTATTGCCCCCTACTCCCTCTGTGTTTGTGTGTGTGTGTGTGTGTGTGTGTGTGTGTGTGTATGTGTACCCGTGCACACAGTCCATGTGGATCTAACTATTCAGTTCTCAAGCCATATGAATTTGTATTTAATCTCTCTGCCCTCCTCTTTCTTGGCCTGAAGTTCCATAAGGAGAATTCCAAATTCTATTAAAGAGGAAACTGCTTGGGCTGCAGAATGGATACCGCTCACATACATTTTCCACTGACTAATATTTAGTGCTCTTCTTCTCAGAATGGCTCTTCCATGTGTATACATTTTCCTGTAAGTCATGAAATCTCAGGCAGATCTAGTGGAGAAAATGGCAAAAACAGGAACATGTCTTCACCCCAACTCTGTTTGTTTATTTGTTTTTTTTTACAGGATCTATGAAAAAGCTTTCCCCATATTTGAAATGTTGCTTGCTTTCTCAAATGTCAAGATGTATTTGCATTGTTGGAGTCTATAGGCTATCTGTTTTAAAACATTTGCTTATCTGCTGCCAAACTCTCCATAAATTAAAGAGATTTAATTAGTACAGTCATTCACCATATTTTTACCAAATGTAAGTGTAAAACTGCCTTTGTGAATCAACATACTTAACTGTGCAACTACAAAATTAGAATTAGGTCAACCACAAAGGTTTTGGAAATCATGAGAAAAATAACCTCTGCTTTTCACTATCCATACACAAAATGAAACTGAAAAGGTTTTATTTCTCAAAACTATTGCAAAGTATTACAAAGTTTGTTCAAAAGCAAAACTTGATATACTGCAGAAATGAGGCCTGTTCATCTTGTTTGTTCTTCATGTTATAGTGTTTGTAATATACCAAAAATTACACAGATTTTAGATTTGGTTAGTATTCAGAGAAGTCAAGTAGGTAAAAACCAAAAAATTGTATAAAAACCAAAATTCATGTTATATTATTACTATTATTTTAATAGCTTCACATTTAAAATCATAAATTATTTGGTAACGTTAAAACTTGAATTGGCCACCAATTGCAATTTCTAAAATAAATTTGTGATATAACATTCACTGAATATCCTGTTATGTGAATCTTATTTTTAACTACATGTATATACTCCATACATGAAAATTTTATAATTCTCACTTTAAATTAAATACTTAAATATGGGAAAAAATCTGCCCTGCCTGCAAGATGTGCTATAGCAATGGTGGCCTAGAGTTTATGAGTGTGGCAAGCCAATGATTTGTCATTAACCTGAGGCCCACACTGCATGAGGGAGTCTATGGCTGACATTGCCTGTGTGACCAGGATTTAGAAGCTGAACAGCTCAGAGACCAAGAGTAGAACCAAACACGACTGAGAAACAAACAAACAAACAAACAAACAATATAATGTCAATGAAATGATTCCTAATCATGTTCTGCTATAGTCAGAGGATCAGTAGCTAGCCCTAGCCTCATTAGATAGGCTTCTTCTAGTAGCTGATGGAAGCACATAGAGAAATACAGAAAGCAACATCCAAACATTAGACAGAGATCAGAAAACTCACCTAAAGACGAGGTGAAAGGATTCTAGGCGCTAGATGAGTCAAGGAACACTGGGAAACTCTGCTTGTAGAATCAACTAAGTAGGGAATCACAGGGATTCACAGATATTGAAATGGCAACCGTGGTACCTGCATGGGTCTGCACCAGGCCCTCTGCACACATGCTGTGTCTGTAGCTTGGAATTTTTGTTGGACTGCTAGCAATGCCTCTGATGTTTTTGACTGCTCCTGAGACCTTATTCTTTGTACTGGATTAGCACATTCAGCTTTGCTATGAGGGTATTTGCCTTGACTTTTTGTTTGTTTTTATTAATTATTCAACTTTTTATTAATTCTTTGTGAAATTTAAATCTTTCACTCCCAATCCCACCTATCTCCCTGTCCTTTTGAACCTGCCCTGTCCTCTTGCAATCACACCAACAAAAGGGGAAAAAAAAAATCTCATTATGGAAGCTTTAGTGTCACAGTGTATCCCACAGTATACTCTTTTTGTCCACACTTTGGTCTATACTGCCTTGCTTGCAACTGTACATTGTCATAACTCATTAGTCTGGATCAAGGCCTCTGACTTCTGCTACACTATCAATACTGGATCCTTACCTGGACTTCTCTTAGATACCCTCTAGTAGCCATGTGTCATGGAGATCCTGAAGCTTTGGATCTATAGGTCTGGCCCTTTCATGTGCTCCAGCCAATCCCAGATGGAGTAGGCCAATTCAAAGTCCTGAATCTGTGCCTGGGAGGTAACTGACCTGACCAGATTACCAGCTCTCCTGTGCCCACACCAGCAGGGTAAGTCTTGTATTAGTCAGGGTTCTCTACAGTCAGAAAACTTATGGGTAGTCTCTATATAGTAAGCGGCTTTGTTGATGACTCACAGTCCAACTCCCCAACAATGGTCAGCAGCAGATCTAGCAGTTGCTCAGTCCCACAAGGCAAGCAGGTGAAGAAGAGAGAACCTTCTTTCTTCCAGTGTCCTTCACCACCCTGGCTAGAGAGCCCAGTGCTGCAGTCAGCAAGGGTCAGAGCCAACTCTCTCACTCTTATTCCTCTCTGTGTGGTCTTGTTGGCGAGAGAGAGATAACCTCCCCCATTCCTGCCATCTATGGCAGTGCAGAGAGGTGGCTCTGACCCTCACCAGCTACAGCACTTGCGAGAGATTTAGGGAGGACATTTGAAATATAAACAAATAAAATAATAATTAAATTAAAAAATTAATTGATTCTGATCCTATTAAATCTATATGCAACGAATTCAGGCTGTTGGTTTTGCCATGCTGAATGCTTATCCAGTTTGATTTTAGAGTGTCTTTCCAGACATTTCTGAAGTAGCTTTTACTACAGGCTTGCTCAGAAGCGTCTATGAGTCACTAAGAAAAACGACATCTTTGTTAATTAACCCCACTAATTGACAATATTTTCTTTCAAATCTAGAAATTATAAAGAAATTTCTATTATGCTATTCTCTTTTTGTAATTTCAAGATGTATTCAAATTAGCTCTTGGCATTTCTTTTAATTAATCTGCCCCCTCCAAATTGGGAATCTGCATGTCCAAATGCTGAAGGTCCTTGTCCCCAATTGGTGTTTGATCAATCAATACAGAGCCAACTGCCAATGGTTGGGCAATTAGGTAAAGGGGTGCTTTTAGATTTGCACAGGCTAGGAAATGGGAGAAAGGAGCAGAATCACCAGAAATGAATGGGATCAGATTTAGAGCTACAGAAGAAAATTTATCCAAAATGTAGGTGGAAAGGGAAAATGGCCCTATGGGAGGGGCTGTCCAGAAGGTAATAGTGCAGCAAAGAGAGAATATAGATTTAGAAGATGTTGATCCAGGAGTACTGGAGAGAAATGTATGCTATTAAGGCAGAGGATTACAACTGCCCTGCCTTTGAGCTAGTCAAGGGATATTAAAATTAACTCCTCTCTCTCTCTCTCTCTCTCTCTCTCTCTCTCTCTCTCTCTCTCTCTCTCTCTCTGTGTGTGTGTGTGTGTGTGTGTATGTGTGTGTGTTTGTGTGTTTCATTTGTCATTTGTAAATCCAGAAGGCTCTGGCTGGTGGCAGGCAATGCAACTCACCAGGAACACAAAGCGGCCTAGCTAAATTTACCACAACAACTTGCAACAAGAACAACAACAACAACACACATATCAAAATAAAAAGAACATTTACATAGAAATATTTATTTCTTAACTTCCTTTTATAGCAGGAAGCAGATATTTCCCTCAAGACTCAAAAATGGAGGGAGACAATAGAGAAAATAGAGAAGAGATGAGATAGATGATAGATAGGCAGATAGGTAGATAATAGATCAATGATACAAGGATAGATATGTTGGTAGGTAGATTAGATAATATCTAATTGTTGATATGGATGATAGATGGCATATGGAGACAGACAGACAGATACATAGATATAGAGACAGAGATAAAAATAGAGGCGATAGAAGGAGGAAGGGAAGCATCCAGTTAGAAGAAAAAGGTTTTGACCACAACGAATGAGAAAAATATAGTCAAATGGACCATGGCATGCTTAATAACAATACCAGTAACTGATGTGACATCAAGTTCTCAGACAAATCTTTAAAATAATGCATGAAAGAATTAATTCATTACCCCCAAAATAGGAGTACAATAGACTAAATCCAGACTACATAATATGCTATCTTAATAATTGTAGTATGTGCAAAAATATTGAATACAAAAAAAAAAAAAAACTAACCAAAGCATATATGACTAACATTCCCTTCTCTGTTTGTTTTTTAATTAATTAATTAATTAATTTTAAACTATAGATTTTTATTCCCCTCCTGGTCCACCCTCCAACTGTTACACATCCTATACCTCCTCCCAGCCCCCACCAGACCTCTAAACTCCCTGAGGCCTCCAGTCTTTGAGAGTTAGGTGCATCTTCTCTGACTAAACATAGACCCAGAAATCCTCTGCTGTATATATGTTGGGGACTTCATATTAGCTGGTATATAGTGCCTGGCCTGAGGTCAAGTAACAAAAAGCATAATATGAAAAGGTGCCCCAGAAAGAGCTATTGTGATTCAATAATTTCCTCTAGCACCTTAAAGAGTTGTTTCTAAAGGCTCATTCTCAAGGCTGCACATAAAGCCCTTCTATAGGCCTCTGTCCTGCCTTTATTCTCTCTCTCTCTCTCTCTCTCTCTCTCTCTCTCTCTCTCTTCTCTCATGCACACATACACACACATGCACACATACTTTCATTCATTCATTTACTCACTTACTCTCTTTTCTCTTGCTCATATTAACTAGGTGGGAAATACCTTTAGATCTCATGATTGGATAAAAAGTGAAGGATATAAAAATATTATTAATTTCACATCATCTACTTTTAGAAAATTGTTATATCTTCAGTTTTTGTGAAACACTGCCAATCAAAGTATCCAGAGTCTTTTTCTCTCCCATTAGCAATAACAATATGATTGAACAATTATTATATGTTCTTACTACTCATTGAAGCTTATCATATTTGTTTGTCTATTTGAACTGTTCTGTAAGCATGTGTTGATATACCATTGTGGCTTTAATTTTCATTTCTTTATGCCATATCATATTGAGCATCAAATTCTCAGTATTTATTTACAAATTGTATGTCTTATTTAAGGAAAAATATGTTCATGTCTTTGAAGTTCTTTGAATTTGTGTTTTCTTCAGAGTTTTAACCCAAAGAATAACTGAATTACTACATTAGTAAGGTGTGGGATGAAGGACAACATAGTACAGAATAATTTGGAAGAAATAACAAAGGCAATTAAATAGAGCCTTCAAACACAACAAAATTCCCAAACACACTGAACCCTCATTCTTTTCACAAAAATCAATGGGTCAATAGGGGGATGACAAATGTAGATGAGAAATGGTTTAGAGAGAAAAGAAAAAATTGGTTCCTATAGGGAAATGGACAGATACAAATCCAAGTGTGGATGACTCCACTGAGTTCTAATAGTCAGTGTGTTCTTAACATCTAATGTGAATGTGATATCCAAGTGAAAAACAAAACAAAACAAAACAAAACAAAGCAACTGACTGACTAACTATCCAACTAACATAAAAAACACAACCCAAATGAAAGAAGTAAAGCTAGAAACTCATATCATATTACAAAAAATTCAGTCTAATGCACTATAGATGTAAATAGAAACAAAAAAAATAAAGAGCACCTAGACTGAGAATTTGAGTTCTTGAAGAGAACTTTACCTTCTGTGCAAGCTTCTACAAGGTTGAGGAACTTATGCAAACCTCTATGATATAGTGAGGCAGGAATGTTGCGAGTCCAGAGCCAAGTTTTCTCATGGCATATTTTGCTTCCTTCATAGTCATCTATTGCCCTCTTCTATATGAAACCTAACATCTGTGTGACCATTAGGTATATCTTTTGGAATGTATGACTAGACCCCCAGTTTTCATAGAATGTTCCAGAACCATTTCCCCAGTGTGACTCAACTTCAGTATCACATTGTACAGATCACTCCCACACCAGCATATTTATCTTGTTATGCTTTGCTACATTTATGTTTATATACCACTAGATCCCCACACACTTCACGTCACACTAGTTTAAGGTGTTTTTGGCAAGGTCCAGGCTTACTCATTTTCTTTCCACTGGAGCTAACATACTATTGACTCAATATTTATCATACATTACTGCTTGAAAAGGCAGTATACTTTAAAACGTAATGAGATAATGAATAAATCCATATATATTGTCATGTAATTTATTTTCCAAATATTAATTCTTCAATTTATGTTAAAGAGACTCTCATATACTATCAATAATGTACTTTTTGCAATATTAAGTACACACTTACACACTTTTTTCATGGTGTATACTCAAGCAAAATCCAAAGCTTGGAAAGTGTGATCCTTATTATAGATGAAGCAGGAAACAAAGTCATGACAAATAAGTACAGACACACACACACCCACACCCACATCCACACATACCCACACCCACACACACCCTCCACACACACACTTACACACACACGTATACACACACGTACACACTCACACACACACACTTACACACTCATACACACTTCTTATGATCTATTTTCCTTCACAATTTCTTATCCTGTGTGAAACTATAAACACAGTAATTCTGCGTGTTCTTTGTAGGTAACATTCAGCATGATTTTAGCTTCAGATCCAGTAAATCTTTAAAAGTCAAGAAATATTTGGATGAATTCCATTAAAATTCTTTTATATTCTTATTTCAAACTTTTCTTTCATGTGCCTTCATTGAAGAAAGAAACCTATTCAGGTATTGCATATAATGTTTGCAAAAACAGTTCTCCAGAACATCCTAAATTTCAAATAATTCATGGCCAAGAATGAAGAATTTGGATACTGACAGGTCCTTGAAACACATAAGACACTATCTTGGTATGATTGCTCATCCATGAGAGTATATCAAAGGCCAAAAGATGAAATTCCAGTTTGAGAGAAGTTTGAAAGGCAGGTAAACTGGGGTAACAAGAATGGCAACCATTGATTTCTGAAGTCACACTCTTAAAAGGAGTTCTAGCAAATGGTAATTTCAAAATATATGCTCAGGATGTTGTTCCTCTGCTCAATCATTTGTGGAAATATTTAGCTAGTATTGTCATGTCTAGGGAATACTTGCCTTCATGTTTAATGATATCTCCAGCATTTTACACCTTAATAATTTGACTTACTTCTATTTCACAGCACTTTCCACAGTTTCCCCTGGCAAACTTCTATGCCTATAGTATATTTTAGAGAATGTGACATTGCCCAACTCGGTTTCATTCTGATCATTTGTCTTTCTTATTTGTCAGTGTGCTTGGACACTCAGCTAACATGTTGTTTGCTTTTCTGTTAACTATGTCCCAAAAGCCACACAGAAATTTCTCTCTTCTTTTCGCCTGGTGAGTAGTATTACATCATGTAATTTGATAATACTTCATCATAATAATACCAAAAGCTGTGCTGAGCACGTGCAAAGAAACTGGACTGTGTTATTTTTAAGAGTGTGCCAAACATGCGTGGATTTTATGTACTTTGCTCTGGTTCAAAATTCCTGGCAGACCCAAACACTGAATATTATATGCAACATTAAACTTTCTGGCATTTCATTGTTACTATAAAAGACTATGTGTTCATGTAAAAACTCAGGTACTTGAGCAAATTTAATTTCAGAGTTTTGTTACTGAATATGTGAAAAGCAAATCTGAGTGTTCTGACTAATGTAACTTCAATTATAGCCTTTTGTGTCCTGGGGATTGTTTGATTAATGTTTACTGAGCTGCTCACCTTAAGGATGTCCTTGAGTGACTTTGGAAATCCTAGTCTTTTCACTTTAACCAGACCTAGGAAGTTAGTTAATTTGTAAGAAATGACATCAGTTGGATTTCCATGTGTGAAGAAAGGGATTTGTTCTTAAGTTGCTGTCAGATTTCTAACAGCTCTTAGAACATGTAGTATATGTTAATGCCCATTTTCCTTCTTTCTATTTACAGGACATACAACTACTATAAAAAGATGACTTTTTTCAGCTTTTCTTCTATCTAGATATAACCATATGGCTAGTGTCAAGGAAACAGGACATTTGACCCATTTTATATGTCAGGCACTGGAATTCTTCCTCTGATACTCTTGTTTACTCTCTCCTTAAATTAATGCCTACAGATAAGAGTTACTTTGATCTAAGAGCAATATACCTTCCCCAAAAAATAACAATGAAAAGAATAGTTCCATGAAATCAATAAAATAACTGACTCCATATACTAATACTGATATCCATTTATTGTTCTTAGACAGTATTAAAATATTTTAATAAATAATTTAACTTGGGGCAAAATTACAGCAAAATATAATCATGTTTGGTTTGATTATTAGATGAGTGACTATATGCTTACCTTTTTTGGAGCCAACCAATACACTAGCCCAATTTTCCATTGTCCCAATAGTTTTTGGTTTCATATCATTTACTCTCTGATCAGCACTCTGGAAAGTGACAAAATTGCTATGTGTGGAAACACAGATTTACTGTAATTATAGGTCAGATTCCATGTGTTCTCTCCTAACAATTCAATACAAATGCCTCAAAGCTAACATAATAGAGATAAGTAGCAGTTGCAGCTTTATTGGTAGCTCTTCATGTGATGATCTGTACCTTGCCATATCATCCTTATTTTTGGGAATCATACATTTTGCTTCTCAGATTGAAATGTATAAAAATGGTTTCTAATATTGGGAAGTTTGAGTTTCCTGGGTATAAAAAACTATGTTTTATTAAAATGCCTGTAAGTTTTATTATTTAGTCTTTCTAGGCAACAATATGTATCTTGGACAACAGTCTTATTAAAGCAAAAATGGTCATTTTCTCCCATACCACAATTATTCAAATAGGGTCAGTATTTGAAGAGCCTTTCGAGATTTCTAAAAATAATTCTGCTACAGAAAGTTAACAAAAGAAAATAGCTATGTGAGTACATAAAGCAAAACAAATACTTGTATCTATAGGTCCAATGCATGGTTGTGAAAGAATGATTTACCTACGTAATTTAAAGTTTCCTATATTTTATCTTACAGTATAATCCCCTGAAGAGTTAATTTATGCTCAATTTTCTGGACACCACAATAAGAAATTCTACTTTTGTGGGCAAATATAGAATCTAACAATGTTGATTTCCAACAAGTACTCAAATGACATTGCTGTTGTGTGTTCAAGTGTTACAGTTAAGAGCCACTGATAAGTCATAAAATTAATAATCACAGTATTGCAGGAGACAAATGCATACAGTGTGAGTTAGTGTGAGATAGATAAGAATATAGTTGTTCTGAGGATCAAAGCACATTTACTGGTTGAAGAGACAATTTCCTTTGCTGTGTAAGAGGAACAACCAAAGGACACATTCCAAGTAGAATAAACAATCTGAGTGGAAGTTGCGTATATTGGGTATATCTCAAATCAAGTTGGATGAAGTAAACTGTTTGTAAGAGAGAGAGAGAGAGATTAGGTTAAGAGTATTGTAACTTAAATTGTGGTGAGATTTAGCAGGAATCATAGAGAGTACTAATCAAACACAGGTATAGAGGATAGAAAGTTCCATGGGCCTTGAATTCAGATTAGTAAAGTTTCCTTAACAGATATTTCTGGTTTTCTGATCTTGAGCAAATTGCTTAATGTTTTTATGAATCTCATTACCTGCTTTAATGATATAGCTTTACTTTTTTATAAAATATGAGAAATATGAACAAATATGTGCTCTTTTAATTAATATGCATGTTATGTGACATCACACCTCTTTTTTATACTTACCTTTGTACTATTCTGATAACCCAGTTTCTCACTGTTGGTCTCTACTTGTGTGGTCTAAACCCCACTTGAGCAGCAGACAGTCTGGTATTTGAAGTTTCATATTATTGTTGTCTTCCAGCCAGGCAGTAAGTCACTATGAGTTAATGCTTATGTTCCTTTTTTAGAAAGAGTAATTGACAAATTTGTTTTCACTTCTTGGCATTATAATCATAATATTTAAAAATATGTTGAGACAAGAATATATGAAATCCTAATTCAAAAGAAGGATCCTACATTAGATAATTTAATATTTCAATTTGGTTAATGGCTATATTGGTGTCTTTGTAGCTATTTAAACTCCCTTCACTGGCTTGTACATAGAGCATTTACCAGGTAAATGGAGGAAACATTTTTAATGAAAAAAAATATTTCTGTTGTGTTCTGAGTGCATTAAACTTAACTAATTTTATCTTTAATCTATTAAAACTGCCAAAATGAGACAAAAGATTTTTACATTTCTTTGGAGTCAGTTGTGCTGAGGTTACATAGGACAGTGGGAGTGGGTTTTCTTAGTATTCTTGAAACTTCATGTTCCAACTCAGCACTATCATAAAGACAAATGACTCTTGACATATGAAAAAAATTAGAAAAATGTTAGCCTAATTTCTTAAAATTATTTTGGATAATATAGCCGAACAGTTGTTGAGAAATTTACACCCCCCACACACATAATATAATGTTTATTCTGGTATAAACATTTGAATCCTTTTTATAAAGTAATTATATTATGAATCAATTATGAAACCAGACACCATAATAAATAATATTTATATTATACTATACACAATAAAGTTATGTGTATAGGAAGAAAGTCGAAGTATCAGTTCATAGTTACTTTCTTTTATTTTCACTCCTATCTATGACTGTAGAACACTCTGAAATTTTCCTCTATTTGGAATGAGTACTGTCCTTGAACTGGTCAGATTATCCACAAAGTACTGTCATGAAATCCTTAGAAGACATGCCCACCTACATTCCCAAAGATTAACAGTGGAAGACCCCATACTATCCAGGCCAATATAATCAATTCTGTTGTTTGAAATTTAGTTTTCCAATTCCTGAGGACAGTGCCAATTCACTTGATTATTTCCAGAGATCAAGCTTTTGAAGACTGACAGAGCTTGTGAAAAATTCTCACTCTTTCTACAAAGTTTCAGGAAATCTACCATCTCTTTTTTTAACACTTATTTTATTAGATATTTTCTTCATTTATATTTCAAATGCTATCCAGAATGTTCCCTATACCCCCTCTCCACCCTGCTCCCCTGCCTACCCACTCCCACTTCTTGCGCCAAATGCAAGGGCAGCCACATTCATTAAAGAAACTTTAGTAAAACTCAGAGCACATTTTGTACCTCACACAATAATAGTGGGAGACTTCAA
This sequence comes from Mus pahari, assembly GCF_900095145.1. Lineage (NCBI taxonomy): Eukaryota > Metazoa > Chordata > Mammalia > Rodentia > Muridae > Mus > Mus pahari. The sequence goes on along the minus strand of NC_034606.1, from coordinate 16,400,566 downwards.
CACCCCACTCTCACCAATGGACAGATCCTGGAAACAGAAACTAAACAGAGACACATGGACACTAACAGAAGTTATGAAACAAATGGATTTAACAAACATCTACAGAACATTTTATCCTAAAAGAAAAGGATATACCTTCTTCTCAGCACCTCATGGAACTTCCTCCAAAATTGATCATATAATAGGTCACAAAACAGGCCTTGACAGATACAAAAATATTGAAATTATCCCATGCATCCTATCAGATCATCACGGACTGAGGCTGATCTACCACCTCCTATTTTCACTTTACCGTTGTGTCCACCAGGACCTGGTGACTCTGGTTTCTGAAGCTTTAAAGACTGCCACACATTGCCTGGGGATGCCTTGGGTTTTCCCTGCCAGACATGGGACCAAGTTCTTCTCATGTGTTTATTTGTACATTCCACTTATCCATCCATCCATCCATCCATCCATCCATCCATCCATCCATCCACCCACCCATCCATCCACTCATTCACCCATCCATCCCCATAATAAACACAGTAGCTTTCAGTGTTTTATTCCTTTAAAATTTTGTTTTGTTTTCCTCCATGTTTTAATCCCCTCATGTGTTTACCCTGAAACTCCGTGCATTTCCACTTCTCACTTCTCAGAATATAGAAGCTTTAGGGTTCTTTTCCAATTAAAAGCATGTACACATGGGTAAACTGGAATTTTGCAAGAGTTTGTAAAATCTGTGTCTCACAGAAAGGTTGATGGATGTTTCTGCTAGAATGTTTCTAGTATTTCCTCAGATATGTCCTAGTTACTATTGCCTAAGCTTATAAAGCGTGTAGACTGAAGGGAGGTTGCAATCTTAAGTAGGAGGAAGTGTTGTTTATGGAGAAAGTTCAGCTGTCCAGCAATATTGAGCAGAAACACACACAGAAGCAAACAATATCAAATATTATGTGTCTACTGCCTGAGCTGCTCTGAATTATTTGTCTGTCTTTTCTAAATAATTCTTGAATTATGTCAGTGACACTTTCATTCTACAGATAAAAATTATGTGAGTTGGATGATATTAGTTAGCTAAAAAATATTTAAGACTATTTGGGATGTAAGTAAAAGGCCAATACACTGGTCTAGATCTAAAATTTATATTTTTCTCTTTGTACTGTGAATAATCGTAAAGCTATAATCATTACAGTAGTGATCATGTCACAGATAGTAACTGATAAAAATTATTATCCAAAAGGTATATCTTAACTGTTATAAACATGTGTGCATAGCACACATACACAATCTATAAACATACAAATATTTTTTCTAGTATGTATAATGTTACTTGTATGTATGTTTTCAGGGATGAAAATTTGATATTTGATAACCAGCTGGTATATCCTTCCCTGAGGATAATTATTCTGTTCTCATCATTTGTTGGTTACTTGTAGTTCTTCATGAAAAACTAAGATTTAAAACAGAGGAAATAGAATCAAAGCCCCTGAAACAGAGTCTCTATAATGATAAGCCAAAAATCATCTTCTTTGTTGGAGAGGCAGGAGGAAAAAGTAGCTTCCAGCCCTATTCATTTTCAGTGTTCTGCTCTTAGCTCCTACAATCCATATAAAAGCGAGAGGAGAAAGTGATTTGCAGATGTAGTCTACTAAAAGCTCTGACCTCTGTTTTTGTACATTGCAGTGTGTGGGTGTGTGTATATTAGCATTGGCTAGTATGTATTAATGAGTAAATCTATTACTAAGGCTTTTTGTGGCAAAGATATGCCCCTTCAAAGGAATGACCAAGTTAATCACATACCCTTGTCAACTAGAATAAAAAAGGTCAGAGAACACATGAGGAACATCTAACAATATAAATGTTATATTTAAATTTGAGGGATGGGGTTAGCTTTTCTGTTATGCACCTTTAAAATTCCCAGTGGCTAAGTAAAATTCAAAAGTATGTTTTCTCTCACAATTTAAAGTGCTATCAAGGACTTAATAATAGTCATTATTTTAGTTCTAAAATTATTTGGAGAAGAAAGTTTCTGGATAGTCTGTTTTCAAATCAGTTCTGTTAAACATTTCAGTTCCTATCAGTTATTTCAATCAATGATGACTGTAGAAAACAAAATCCAACTGTGTGTATGTGTGTCTAGTTATTTTTCATGGCAAAGAGATGAACAAAAATTGCTTATTTTCCCTGAGCACAGAGATGAGGAAATAATTCTTTTATTTACTAAAGATGAATTCTAATTTACACTCAAAAGTTTTCAATTTTTACACAGACAGACTTCTCTATTTTTGGTGAATGCTTTTGTTTTGACATATGTCGGCATAAATTGACTGGTTCTAAGTTTTGATGTGTAAGCGCATTTTCTCTCTATTCCTTTTCAGTATAAGTCTTGCTTCTAAGTAAAAGCTTCAAGCATCACTTGTTTTGATTTTATATCCCCAGGAGGATCTACAATGATCTTTCAATGTCATAGGAAGTACCTCCCGGTTTTCTATTCTGGAGTCATTATTTCTTCTATTACTACGTTTATTTTTTACATTTATTATTGACATTTCCAGTGACTATGACTAAGCAGATGGCAGAGTATTTTATTTAAAAATTTTTTATAAATTTAAACTATTTTATATACTGGGTCATATCTATTTATTTTATGTTAAAAACTATATCTGAAGCTCACAATGTATTGCTTTGAAAGTACTTCACACACACACAGCCAAATGTTTTTATCCAAGTGATATTTCCTGGTGTTGTTAATGCAACAATGTCATCAGCACAAAGCTGGCTAAGCATCATGAAATTTTTGGTAGCCAATCCAATATTCCATAGTTTTCTGAGCTTTAGGTTACCTTGTCTGTTTGTTTCATGCAAGCAGGTAATTGATTGTAATATATGCTGCATCTTGCCATTAGCCATTTTTAATAAACATTTTGATTATGACAGAATAATGTAACTGATTCAAACAGAAAATTGATTTACATTGCATGTATCCAACTACATCGCTTTGGATAAATGCAAAGTGTCCTCAACCTTGGCTTCATGTGGTCATTTGTTGACCACAATATTTGCAGTAGAAGACTTTAAAGAGAAGATGGATCTGGTGGTTACCAATAGCTTTTAAAAACAGTACTGTGGTCATTTATGGCTCGAAGGCATGTGTTGTAAAAATTGTTTAGCAAGATCTTTGGCTTTGAGCCAGTATCCAGAAGCAACTCTCTTTTTCCCAAGTTAGGACAACAAACAGTTCCTTCAGATATTACCAAATGTCTCCAGTATTACTAGGACAAAAATCAGTCTTTCTCTGGTTCTTCTGATTCTCTCTCTCTCTCTCTCTCTCTCTCTCTCTCTCTCTCTCTCTCTCTCTCTCTCTCGCTCTCTCTGTCTCTTGCTCTCTCGCTCTCTCTCGTGTGTGCATGTGTGTGCTCATGTGTGTGTGTGTGTGTGTGTGTGT
>NC_034606.1:16344454-16397072 GCF_900095145.1 Mus pahari | reverse complement strand
GTGTGTGTGTGTGTGTGTGTGTGTGTGTGTAAAGGGGAGGAAAGGGTGAGTGAGAACAAGCAAGTGAGCAAGAAATAAAGAAAATAAATTACTGCAATCTTTACTCTTCACCGAAGCAAATTCTCAAAGAAAAATGATCTTATACTGTCTTTAGACACTGTCTCAAAGATAATATACTTGATGCTTTATTTTCTTCTTGTTATTAAAGACATATAGTGACAAAGTTTTAGAAAGTGGTGACTCAGCATGACTTACAAGGATGGTAATCTAGCTTGTTCTCTATCCAAATTTTGTATGTTTTAGCCATGAATTTCTTCAGTTATAAAGATGCCACCTAGGACATTTTGTCAGTCTTGTCTTCATTATGAATGAATTGCCTTCCATGCTTGTACTCTCTATCCTTGGGTACTACTGAGCAATTCTTACTAATATTGAGAATATCAACTTAATTACCAATAATCCAAATAAACCTCAAAATATAGTTTATATAAAATCACTATTATTTGTATATGAAAATTTGTTTGGGTATGTATGCAATTGAATTCTTTAAAATATTTAAATTATTTACACTTTCCAAATGGACATTATGTAAGGAGAGATTATATTGTATTGGCAAAACAGTGATTATTCACTGTGTTAGAAGTAACTGGGAGTTACTCCATCTTTCTTACAATAGCTTCACATTTACTGAAGCTTAGTAGCTCTAAATTTTTAATGTGTATACTTACAGTTCAAAGCGTATGATAAAGCTTGTTTGCACATATTCATTTCTGAGTTTGAAAAAAATCAAAATATTTTAATAATGAATCAGAGTCTTATACATAGTTCCCCTGGTTAAAAAAAAAATCTAAGATTATGTTTACTGCTAGAAACACATGTAATAATTTTGACATGAAATAATACCGGGAAAGTAGCAATTAGTCATACAAAATTAGATCTGTGTTATGTTAGAAAACTTAATGTATATAAAACTAATTATAATTACTTCCACAGAGCAGGAAATGCAGAGCCCTTATAATGTACATCTTGCTTGTCAGATGTCAGATAATCTAGAATGTAGACTTTCAATTCCCTTGATACAACTATACATATATACTTAGCACCTGAGAAATTTTGACAAGCTACTTTTCTGCCCATGAGCCCAAAGGGCAAGGACAATTCTTTAGAGAACTTCTATTTTTTTAACCCTCAATTAAATTGACTTTATCTTTGTTTTCTCCCTTAACAGTTAGCCAACATGAACAGATAGACCTAGTGACTAATCATTTCTTGTAGATTGTCAGTTTGAGAACCTGTAAAATTCATTTATACAAGTTTTTAACTCCAATTTCATATGACCATAAATAAGTATGGTTAGTGTCCTCAGAACAACAAATCAGACAAACAATAGCAACAACAAAAACCAAAAATCAAAAACAACATTTCCTCTTCAGCCATGTGGTAATCTAGCCAGAACACAAAAACTGTGACATCAGAAGTTGGTTCTGACTACACAGACATGGTGTACAGCTTGACCTTCAGACCAAGGAGAAATGGTTCCTCTTTAAATTCCTCCTCTTTACATTTGTTTCAGTGGTCTGAATGAACTAAGTCATCATTTTTCTTGGTGTGTGCTTTAATTTCTGTGGATAAAATGCTTAGCTAAAGAGGAAAAAAATCACATCTTATATTCAAATATGACATCGATACATCGGGTCACAAGACATATTTCTTTTATTTTTTTATTATTTTTATTACTTTTAATTTTTGCTGTCTGGTTGTTATTCCCTTCATGGTCTTATCTCTCACAATTCCTCATCCCATTCCTTCTCACCCTGTCTCCAAGAGGATGTCCCCACCAGTACCAGGCCTCCCCACTCCCTAGGGCTTCAAGTATCTTGAGGGTTAGGCACAACCTCTCCCACTAAGGCCAGACCAGGCAGTCCTCTGCTGTATATGTGTATGGGGCCTCAGACTAGTGTATGCTGCTTGATTGGTGGCTCAATGTCAGAAATATCTCAGGGCTCTGAGTTATTTAAAACTTCTGGTCTTCCTATGAGGTCACCCATCCCCTCAGCTTCTCCCAGCCTTTCCCTAATTCAATCACAGGGGTCCCTGACTTAGGTCCACTGGTTGGGTATAAGTATCTGCATCTGTTTCTGTCAGCTGATTGTTGGGTCTCTCAGAGGACAGCCATGCTAGGCTTCTGTCTGTAAACATACCATGGCATAGTGTCAGACCTTAGAGCCTACCCTTGAGATGGATCCCAAGTTAGGCCAGTCACTGGACCTCCTTTCCCTTAGCTCTTCTCCATTTTTGTCCCTGCAGTTCTTTTAGATAGAAACATTTCTGGGTCAGAGTTTTTGACCATGGGCTGGCAACCCTGTCCCTCCACTTGATATCCTGCCTTTCTACTGAAAGTAGACTCTACAGCATGGAAACTCCTCTCCCTACTGTTGGGCATTTCAACTAAGGTCCCTCCCTTTTAGTTCTGAGAGACTCTCATCTCCTAGGTCTCTGATTCTTTCCAGAGGGTCCTCCTACCTCCCACCCCTCACCCAGAGGTTGCATATTTCCATTCATTCTGCCGCCCCTCAGGGGTTCTCTCCTGTTTTCTCCTTGCCCTCTCCCCTTTGTAGGCAAAAGGATAGATCTAGAAAATATCATCCTGAGTGAGGTAATTCAAACCCAAGAGTACATGCATGGTATGTACTCACTAATAAGGGGATGTTAGCTTAAAAAGTACAGAATACCTAGGATATAATCCACAGAACTCTAGAAAGTTAACAAGAAGAGCCCAAGTGAAGATGATTCAATCCCACTTATGAGGGAGAAGAAAACAATCACAACAATCACAGGAAGCAGAGGTAAGGAATGACCTGGGTGGCGGGGGGGGGAGGGGAAAGGGAAACAAGACATATTTCTTTTTTAAAAAATTAATTTATTTCTTTCACACCACATTCCATTCCTCACATCACTATCCACAGTCCAACTGCTCCTCATCCCACACCACTTCCCTGTCTCTATGTGGTTGCCACCACCCTCACGTCACCTGACCTCTAAATTCCCTGGGGCCTCCAGTCCCCTGAGGGTTAGGTGCATCATCTCTGAATGAACACAGGCCTGGAAGTCCTCTACTGTATGTGTATGAAGGGCCTCACATCAGCTGGTATTTGCTGTCTGTTTGGTGGTCCAGTGTTTGATAGATTTCTGGAGTCCAGATTAATTGAGACTGTTGGTCCTCCTACAGGATCACCCTTCTCAGTTTCTTTCAGCCTTCCCTAATTCACCAACAGCTGTCAACTGCTTCTGTCCATTGGTTGGGTGCAAATATATGCATCTAATTCTTTCAGCTGCTTGTTAGATCTTTCAGAGGGCAGTCATGGTAGGTCCTTTTTATGAGTCTCTATAGCCTCAGTAATGGTGTCAGGCCTTGGGACCTCCCCTTGAGCTGGATCCCACTTTGGGCCTGTCACTGGACCTTCTTTTCCTCAGACTTCTCTAGATTTCCATCCCTGTTATTCTTTCAGACAGGAACAGTTATGGGTCAGAGATGTGACTGTGGGTTGGCAACCCCATCCCCTCACTTGATGCACTGTCTTCCTGCTGGAGGTGTGCTCTATAAGTTCCCTCTCTGTACTGTTAGGCATTTCATCTCTGATCCTTCCCATTGATTCCTGAGAGTCTCTCACCTCCCCGGTCTCTGGTCTCTGGTGCATTATGGAGGGTCCCCCCAACCTCCTATTTCCCGAGGTTGCCTGTCTCCATTCTTTCTGTTGACCCTCAGGGCTTCAGTCCTTTTCCCTCACCCAATACCAGATCAGGTTCTCTGTGGGAACTAAAAGGGGGCAGGGGAACGAGGGGAACGGAGGATGGCCCACCTCTGGCCAGAATTCCTCCTTTGCTCTGGGCAGGCAGACATGGGAGGGCTGCCAGATGTTTTCTACTCAGCCCCGGGTGGGCATCTAAGCCACTGATCCCACTCAATAGAGGGTGGACAAGGGGGCAGCCCCTGACCGGGGACCCTGAGGCAACACCCTGTAGACCCGGGGTTATGGGAGAGAGGGCTGAGGGAGAGATGTTCCCACACAGGCCAGAGTATGTGCAGTGGACCTTGATGAACAGAGATAGTCTATGGTATTAGAGCTTTATTATAGAAAGGCAGGGAAAAAAGAAAAGGTGGAAAGAGAGAGAGAGAGACTGGCAGTGGCCAAGAGGAGAGAAGGGGGAAAGGAGAGAGAAAAAAGGCTAGAGAATAAGAAGGAGAGAAAGGAAGAGAGTGAGAGGAGAGAACAAGGAGAGAGAGGAGTAAGAGCAAGAGAGCAAAAGAGTGAGGAGGAGCCAAACAACCCCCCCCCCTTTTTTTTTTTTCCCTTTTTTTCGAGACAGGGTTTCTCTGTATAGCCCTGGCTGTCCTGGAACTCACTTTGTAGACCAGGCTGGCCTCGAACTCAGAAATCTGCCTGCCTCTGCCTCCCGAGTGCTGGGATTAAAGGCATGTGCCACCACGCCTGGCCAAATAGCCCCTCTTAATGGTCTTTCCTGTTGCTAGGTAACTGGGGGGAATCTAACAAGAAGGTCAGAAGCTTGGGACATTGCCTACGTAACTACCAACCATGCTTCTCTTGTGGGGGCTGAGGGGGCAATAACTTCAACAGGAGCCAAAGTTCCAGTAGAATAAGGGGACACCTTCCATCCCTTGTAGGTGAAATATCACCACTGGGTTCCGAGGTTTAATATCTAGCCTCAACTGGAAACCAGGCTGTCTATGTGTAGACCAATGCCCCACAGTTCTCCTCTCTCCCCTTTCTCTCCCCCCACCTTGTACTTTCCCTCTGAGGTCCCTCCCTCCCTCCCCACTTGTGATTGCTTTCTTCTCTCTCCAAAGTGTGACTGAGGTGTCCTCCTTGGGGACTGCAGCTTGCTGAACTTTTTGAGTTCTGTGCACTGTATCATGGATATTCTGTTGTTGTTGTTGTTTTAATAGCTGAGTATTTTTCCATTGTGTAAAGGAACCACATTTTCTGCTTCTATTCTTCTGTTCTGGGACATCTAAGTTGTTTCTAGTTTCTGGCTATCAAAAATAGTGCTGCCATGAACATAAGTCGCATGGTGGGGCATCTTTTGGGTATATTCCCAAGAGAGATATATCTGGGTCCTCAAGTAGATCTATTGCCAATTTTCTGATGAACCTCCAGCTTGATTTCCAGAGTGGTTATACCATCTTTTTAAATTGGGTTGTTTGGTTTTTTTTTGTTGATTAACTTCCTGAGTTATTTATATATTTTGAACGTTAGCCCTCTATCAGATGCAGGGTTAGTGAAGTTTATCTCCCCAATCTGTAGGTTGCTGATTTGTTTTATTGACTATGTCCTTTGCCTTACAGAAGGTTTCCAGTTTCATGAGGTCCCATTTAACAATTGTTGGTCTTAAAAGCATGAGCTATTGGAGTTCTGTTTAGGAAATTTCCCCCAGTGCCAATGAGTTCAAAGCTCTTTCCCATTTCCTTTTCTATTAGATTCAGTATATTTGATCTTCTGTTGAGGTCCTTGATCTACTTGTACTTGAGTTTTGTACAAGATTACAAATATGGGTTTATTTTCATTCTTCTACATACAGACAGCCAGTTAAGCCATCACCATTTATTGAAGATGCTTTCTTTTTTCCATTGTATATTTTTGGCATCATTGTCAAAGATCAAGTGACCATAAGAGTGTGGTTTTATTTTGGGTCTTCAATTCTATTCCATTGATCAATGTGTCTATCTCATTGCCAATATCATGCAATTTGTATCACTATTGATCTGTACTAAAGCTTGAGGTCAGGGATAGTGATTCCCCCAGTGCCATGAACCGGCCTCAGTTGATCCCCCCCCCCCGTCCCCTCAATCCACAGGAGAAATCAGAGTTCTGGTTATAGGTGGGCAGGGAGTCAGCGAGAAGGGTGACAAACAGACACGGACACAAGGGAGTGTGTTATCTGAATGTAATTTCTCAAATCAAGCATCAGACTTTTAATACAGAAGAAAATAGGGGAGTTAGGTAACACATCAGCCATGTATAATGAGGTTACTGGATGCTTAATGATTCTTACAAAAAACAGAAGAATGAAAACATTAAGACTGGCAGGAACTGGGCAATAAAACAACTGAGACAATGTCAGCTCTATCTAAGTTCAACTATATTCTTAGAATCCAGGTGTGAGGTCTTTACACTCTCAGGGCAAGGGCTTTCATGCCCAAGCCATGGTTCTAATAAGGGAGTTCCACTCTAGCTAACCTTCTCATGAATAATGCAATATTCTAGTTCCTCCTTAAACCACAGCCTGATCTACTTCCTAAACCATTGTAAATTCCTATATATGGGAGTGATTGTGTGTGGGGACTTTCTACTAATAAGTAATGTGGTCTGCCATACATAACTATAATAAGAATTCTAAACTTTTAGTGGGATGGCTTCGAGTTTCTCTCCATTTACTTTGATGTTAGCTACTGGTTTGCTGTAGATTGCTTTTATTATGTTTAGGTAGGGGCCTTGAATTCCTAATCTTTCCAAGACTTTTATCATGAAGGGGTGTTGGTTTTTGTCAAATGCTTTCTCAGCATCTAACGAGATGATCATGTGCTTTTTGTCTTTGAGTTTGTTTATGTAGTTGATTACATTGATGGATTTCTGTATATTAAACTATCCCTGCATCCCTGGGATGAAGCCTACTTGGTCATGATGGATGATGACTTTGGTATGTTCTTGGATTCGGTTTGTGAGGATTTTATTGAGTATTTTTACATCAATATTCATAAGGGAAATTGGTCTGAACTACTCTTTCTTTGTTAGATCTTTGTGTGGTTTAGGTATCAGAGTAATTATGGCTTCATAGAATGAATTGGGTAGAGTACTTTCTGTTTCTATTTTGTGGAATACTTTGAGGAGAGTTGGAATTAGGTCTTCTTTGAAAGTACCCGTGAGCCCATGTCTCTAGCTGCATATGTAGCAGAAGATGGCCTAATTGGCCATCATTGGGAAGAGAGGCCCCTTGGTCTTGAAATCTTTATATGACCCAGCACAGGGGAAGGCCAGGGCCAAGAAGTAGGAGTGGGTGGGTAGGGGAGTAGGGGCAGGGGGAGGGTATGGGGAACTTTTGGGATGACATTTGAAATGTAAATAAAGTAAATAAGAAAAAAATACAAAAAAAAATGAGAATTAGAAAATTGTGCATTTAAAGTACAGAACCTGCCCAAACTGTATACTTTAAGAGATGGCCCCCAAAACAAGAAGGTCCCATGGGGGGAAAAAAATTCTAAACTTACTTTGCTAAGCTACCTCTATGTAGTAGAGAGTAATACCTGATTTCTTTCACTATCTCTCTTACAATACTAGAGGCAATTCTAAATGTTACTGAATAGGTAACATTCTTACTGAATTCCAAGCCCAGGGTCTTCCGAAGTACTACCTAGGACATTGGTGAAGACCAGGAAGCAAAGTTCAAAATTTGCTTAGGTATTTGTCAAGTCATTGCTTGGAGACACCTATAATAAAACAATACCGAAGGAAAGTAGACAGATCCACACTCTGACTAATGCAAGGACAAAATTGGAGCATATGTGCTATGGGATGTCACAGTCTCAGGAGATCAAATTTGCCTCAGGTTTCTAGGCCTGTCACAGGAGTCACTGCTGGAGTGGGTGTAACACCCCAGTCATTCTTTTATTGTTAAGAACTGTTTTCACTATTCTGGGTCTTTTTTGCCTTTCCAGATGAGTTTGAGAATTGTTCTTTCCAGGTCTTTAAAGAATTGTGTTGGGAATTTGATGGGGATTGCATTGAAACTATAGATTGCCTTTAGTAGGATGGCCATTTTTACTATGTTAATTCTGCCAATCCATAAGCGTGGGAGATCTCTCCATTTTCTGGGATTTTCTTTGATTTGTTTCATGAGAGATGTGCAGTTTTAGTCATACAGGTCTTTCACTTGTTTGGTTAGAATTACCCCAAAATATTTTATATCATTTGTGGCTATTATGAAGAGAGTGTTTCTCTAATTTTTTTCTCAGCCTGTTTTTCCTTTGTATAAAAGAAGGGTACTGATTTGAGATAATTTTATAACTGGCCTCTTTGCTGAAGTTGTTTATTAGTGGAGTTCTTTGGTAGAATTTTTGGGGTTGCTTATGTACACTATCATATCTTCTGCAAATGATAATACCTTTATTTCTTCTTTACCAATTTGTATCCTCTTGATTTATTTTTGTTGTCTTATTATTCTAGCTGACACTTTGAGTACTATATTGGACAGATATGGGGAGAATGGGCATCCTTATCTTGCCCCTGATTTCAGTGGGATTGCTTCATGTCTCCATTTAATATGATATTGGCTGTTGGTTTGCAGTAAATTGCTTTTAATAAGTTTAGGTATGGGCCTTGAATTCCCTATATCTCCAATACTTTTAACATGAAGGGGTGCTGAGAAGAAGGTTTATTCTTTTTGATTTCCGATGAAATGTTCTGTAGGGGGTGGGGGTTCTTACTAACTGATATGTGTGCAGGGGGTCCTCTAAGATGGATAGTGATATGGAGTCTTCATGGGAGCAAACCAACTAGTGGTCTGCCCCAGCAGCAGGGACTGGGCAGCAGGTGATATATTTCTTTCTTTTCTTCTTCTTTTTATTTTTAAACCTTAGGTTTTTTTTTTGTTAGATATTTTCTTTGTTTATATTTCAAATGTTATCCCCTTTCCTAGATTCCCCTCCAAAAATCCCATATTCTTCCCCCCTTCCCCTGATCCTCAACCCACACACTCCTCCTTCCTGGCCCAGGCATTCCCCTATAGTGGGGCATAGAACCTTCACAGAACCAAGAGCCTCTCTTCCCTTTGGTGACCAACTAGGCCATTCTCTTCTACATATGCAGCTAAAGCCATGAGTCCCTCAATATGTCTTCTTTGATTGGTGGTTTAGTCCCAGGGAGCTCTGAGGTTACTGCTTAGTTCATGTTGTTGTTCCTCCTAGGGGGCTGCAAACCCCTTCACCTCCTTGGGTACTTTCTCTAGCTTTTACATTGGGGAACCTGTGCTCCATCTAATGACTGAGGATCCACTTCTTTATTAGTCAGGCACCGGCAGAGCCTCTCAGGAAACAGCTTTATCAGGCTCCCGTCAGCAAGTTCTTGTTGACATCTGCCATAGTGGGTTTGGTGGTTGTTTATGGGATGGATCCCCAGATGGGGCAGTTATTGGATGGTCATTCCTTCAGTATCTGCTCCAACCTTGGTCTCTGTGACTCCTTCCATTGGCATTATGATCCCCATTCTAAGAAGGATTGAAGTTCCCACACACTGGTCTTCCTTCTTCTTGAGTTTCATGTGTTTTGCAAATTATATCTTTGGTATTCTGAGCTTCTGGTCTAATATCCACTTATCAGTGTGTGCATATCGTGTGTATTCTTTTGTGATTGGCTTACTTCACTTAGGATGATATCTTCCAGATCCATCCTTATGTCTAAGAATTTCATGAATTGATTGTTTTTAATTGCTGAGTAGTACTCCATTGTGTAAATGTACCAAATTTTCTTTATCCATTTATCTGTTGAGGGACATCTGGGTTCTTTCCATCTTCTTGCTATTATAAAAAAGGCTGCTATGAATATAGTGGAGCATGTGTCCCTATTAGAAGTTGGAGCATCTTCTGGGTACATGCTCAGGAGTGGTATCACTGGATCTTCCNGTAGAACTATGTCCAATTTTTTAAGGAACTATCAAACTGATTTCCAGCGTGTTTGTACCAGCTTACAATCACACTATCAATAAAGGAGTGTTCCTCTTTCTCCATATCCTTGCCAGCATCTGCTGTCACTTGAGTTTGTTCTTAGCCATTCTGACTGGTATGAGGTGGAATCTCAAGGTTGTTTTGATTTGCATTTCTGTGATGATTAAGGATGTTGAACATTTTTTAGGTGCTTCTCAGCCATTCAGTATGCCTCACTTGAGAATTCTTTGTTGAACTCTGTACCACATTTTTTTAATAGGGCTATTTGGTTTTCTGGAGTCCAACTTCTTGAGTTATTTAAATACATTGGATATTAGCCCCCTATCAGATTTAGGATTGGAAAAGATCCTTTCCCAATCTGTTGCTGGCCTTTTTGTCATATTGACAGTGTCCTTTGTCTTACAGAAGCTTTGCAATTTTAAGAGGTCCTATTTGTTGATTATTGATCTTAAAGCACAAGTTATTGCTTTTCTGTTCAGGAATATTTCCCCTGTGCCCATATCTTCGAGGCATTTCTCCAGTTTCTCCTCTATAAGTTTTAGAGTCTCTGGTTTTATGTGGAGTTCCTTGATACACTTAGACTTGAGCTTTGTACAAGGTGATAAGAATGGATCAATTTGCATTCTTCTACATGATAACAGCCAGTTGTGCCAGCACCATTTGTTGAAAATGCTGTCTTCTTTCCACTGGATGGTTTTAGCTCCTTTGCCAAAGATTAAGTGACCATAGGTGTGTGGGTTCATTTCTGGGTCTTCAATTCTATTTCATTGATCTACTATTTCTTTCTTTATTTCTTACTTGGCCAAGTAATCATTGAATAGAGTGCTGTTCAGCTTCAATGTGTATGTGGATTTTCTATTATTTATGTTGTTATTGAATGTCATGTTATTGAATGTCCATGGTGATCTGATAGGATACATGCGATTATTTCAATATTTTTGTATCTGTTGAGGCCTGTTTTGTGACCAATTATATGATCAATTTGGGAGAAGGTACCATGTGGGGCTGAGAAGAAGGTGTATCCTTTTGTTTTAGGATAAAATGTTCTATAAATATCAGTTAAATCCATTTGTTTCATTACTTCTACTAGTTTCACTGTGTCTCTGTTTAGTTTCTGTTTCCATGATCTGTCCATTGATGAGAGTGGGGAGTTTAAGTCTCCAACTATTGTGTGCGGTATAATGTGTGTTTTGAGCTTTACTAATGTTTCTTTAATGAATATGGATGCCCTTACATTTGGAGTATAGATGTTCATTATTGAGAGTTCCTCTTGGTAAATTTTACCTTTGATGAGTATGAATTGTTCCTTCTTATCTTTTTTGATAACTTTAGGTTGAAAGTTAATTTTATTCAATATTAGAATGTCTCCTCTGGCTTGTTTATTGGTACCATTTGCTTGGAAAGTTGTATTCCAGCCTTTCACTGTAAGGTAGTGTCTGTCTTTGTCACTGAGGTGGGTTTCTTTTATTCAGCAAAATGTTGGGTTTTGTTAATGTAACCAGTCTGTTAGTCTATGCCTTTTTATTGGGGAATTGAGTATGATGATATTAAGAGTTATTATGGAAAATTCATTGTTGATTCTTGTTATTTTTGTTGTTAGATTTGTAAATTTGTTCATGTGGCTATCTTCTTTTAAATTAGTTGAAAGATTACTTTCTTGCTTTTTCTAGAGCAGTGTAGTTTCCTCCTTGTGTTGGAATTTTCCCTTTATTAACTTTTGAAGGGCTAGATTTGTGAAAAGATAATGTGTAAATTTGTGTTTGTCATGGAATACCTTGGTTTCTTCATCTATGGCAATTGAGAGTTTTTCTGGGTATAGTAGCCTGGNCTGGCATTTGTGATCTCTTAGGGTCTGCTTGACATCAGCCCAGGCTTTCATAGTCTCTGGGAAGAATTTAGGTGTAATTCTGATAGGCCTGCCTTTATATGTTACTTGACCTTTTTCCCTTACTGCTTTTAATATTTTTTCTTTGTTTTGTCATTTGGTGTTTTGATTATTATGTGATGGGAGTAATTTCTTTTCTGTAGGCTTCTTGTATGTTCATGAATGTATCTTTCTTTAGGTTGGGGAATTTTTCTTCTATAATTTTATTGAAGATATTTACTGGCCTTTTAAGTTGAAAACCTTCCTTCTCATCTATACCTATTATGCTTAGATTTGGTCTTCTCATTGTGTCCTGGATTTACTGGATGTTTCTGGTTAAGATTTTTGGCATTTCACATTTTCTTTGATTGTTGTGTCAATGTTTTCTATAGTATCTTCTGTACCTGAGATCCTCTTATCTATCTCTTGTATTCTGTTGGTTATGCTTGTGGCTATGGCTCCTGACTTCTTTCCTAGATTTCCTATTTTCAGAGTTGTTTCCCTTTGTGATATCTTTATTGTTTCTTCTTCCCTTTTTAGATCCTGGATGGTTTTGTTCAATTCTTTCACCTATTTGGATGTGTCCTCCTACATTTCTTTAAGGGAATTATTTATTTCCTTCTTATAGTCCTCCATCATCACCATGAGAAGTGACTTTAGATCCATATCTTTCTTTTCTGGTGTGATGGTGTATCCAGGACTTTCACCTGTTTAAAATTGCCGTTTCTGAAATATTTTATGCAACTAATTTTAGTAAAGCATTAAGGATGTTTCTGAAATGATGTAGGTACTGAGTGAGTAGGTTTGCTTCCAGAGTTTTGTGGTATATCTCCCTTCCTATCTTTGTCCCTCTCTTCTGCTCTTCACCTTTCTAATACAGAGACCTGTCTATTACACAGCGCAGACTGTCCTTAACCCCACTATATTACCCAGACTTTTGAACTTGTGATAACCTACTTCAACTTCCTGTGTTCTATGATATGTGGAAGTATGGCCTTGCCTGCCTGCCAAAGAAGGGGGCTGTCCAGGAGGGGGATTGGAAAAGAACACTGTGAGAGAGAACTGGGCATGGCTGTAAACATTGGGGATGTAAATAATATGATAATTAATAGTAAAAATATACTTAGAGTAAAATGTTCAAAATTTAAAAACTTGCTATAAATTTGCTTTGTGATCTTGAAGAATGTATTTCACATATGTTGTTAAATTATTTCCTTATTTTTAACACCAACCACCTCTAACTTCAATATTTTACTAGTGTCTGCATTGCAATCCTAATGTATGTTACAAATATTTTATAAAATTAAAGTGTTTTACCATATAAGATTTAATATACTTATATTTGAAACATTCTCATTGTGTAGCTATGAACTGTATTTGCTGCAACGTATGTGTTGCTTGGTAATATGCAGTAAGCTGCGATATGATATCATGTAGAATTTTAAATCTTATTATGTTATGAGACTGTAAATGTGCTATTGTTATTGTGTTATATATGGATTTTGGTGATTGATAAGGATTAGAAATTAAAATGTCAAATTTTTGCCTCTTATAAAAATTCATGAATTTCAATACCATTTTTTAAACTTCTACCAAATATTTTATAAAACTTGGAAAGTTAATGATGAAATTTCTCATCTTTAAATCCAAATCACCTATATTTACATCAATAATACCAATACCAGTACCAATATTATTTCAACTATAATTTCAGAAAGTTTGGGTAGTTTTGATATCTGTAGCTTTGCTAAAATATGTTTGTTTCTAGAAATGTAAATATATTGAGATTGTTGTCTGTCAACATTTTTCAGTTATGAGTAAAAAACAGATTTGTGTGGTCAAATGAGCATGTTGTCATGTACAAACTATAGCACTGTTTTGAGTATCACTTGTAACATTCTTGTGTCATAGCATAGACAATAACATTATTCTGACAGAAGTATAACTATATATGCAATTTTTTGATAGTGAGTAATACTGCATCACAAATAGGAGGAATAATTGGAGACCTGAAAATTGGATTATCTAACTTGCTGCATTTTTGTGGAAGCTTGATGAAAATAAATACCAGGTTAAGTAACAAGATCATGTCCTTATTATTCAAATGGCAAGGTAGTCAGTCCATTACACAAGCAATATTATATAGTTAGTGGATATCAGTGCAAAATGTTTATTTAAGATGTGTGTGTATGTATATATCTATGTATGTATGTGTGTTTGTGTGTTTGCATGTATGGGTATGTGTATGTGTCCCTGGGTGCTTGTGGAAGCCAAAAAGATAGGTGATTGCTTGGAGCAATATTTTCAGAAAGCTATCTGACCTCTAAATACTTAATATATGGTTTTGTATCTAAGAGAGTTAGTTTCTATAACACAACTGCTATACTTTACTGACTTTTGTTGTTGATCATTCTGACCATGATGAAAATTTAGTGTGGCTTTTGATGCAACTCACCATAGTAGTTGCAAGCTACTTTCAAATTTGGTAAAAACAAACAAACAAACAAAAAAAAAACACTCTTTCCTGCCATTTCTGTCATATTTTACATGGTTTTGATTTCCATTGTCATATGTTCTCCTACATCTACTACTCTTCAACCTCTTCCTTTTTCCTCCTTCCCATCTCTCCCTAAGCTCATCCTTCTCTTTCTCTATTTTTCTACCTTTATGTCTATTTTTACATATTTCATTTCCCTTTTGCTTCTAAGATCTAAAACTATGGTTCATTAATAGATTTGCATGCTCATACTTTACTATGAGGGAAAAACGTCTTAAAATAATCAATAGACGATTGAAGGAGAAAAAAAATCAGAGGGCTTTCTTAGATCAAGATTTTCTGGTCAATGTGAAAATGGTAACAGGATAATTATATATGTTAATGAAATACAACAGAGAGCCGAGACATAGACACATATAAAATTAGACAACTCTTTTTGAAAATGCAATGAAGGCAATACATTGCCCGCAAAACAGAATTTTCAGGAAACAATGATGGGGCAACCCTATATTTACATATAACCTTCCAATCAACAAAACATAACAGAATTAAATGAATTACTTTAATTGTGTATCCTAACAAAAATTCATTCAAAGTATATCAGAAACTATGTTGAAAATGTAACAGTGCAAAACACATAGAAGACAAGTATAGATATGCCTTATTATAGACAACCTTTAAATTCAGTAAATGAATAAAGCAGTGAGCAAATTATTTTCTTCTGCTCTAAGAAAGGCATGGCTAAGAGCGTGATAAATACACTACAAAGTTGGAGAACATTTTCCCAATAGACTGACAATAAACTACTAATCATAATATACCAAGAACCCACCAAACCCAACAAGGAAAAAAATAGTACCTTATTAAACGTTGTATTTAAAGACTTCAATAGATAATATTCTAAAGAAGATCAACAATCTTCAGAAGAGGTAGTCCATGTTTCTCTCATTGGAGAATTAGAAATTTAGACTGTGTTGATATAAAATAGCACAGCGTTTTATAGTTGTCAAAACCCAGAACTTGTACATCGCTAAAGACTAGAGAATGTGTGAAGCCAAGGAAAGTTCAGTTGTTAACTCTGTGAATGAAAAACGATGAATTGACATTGTAAAACTGGTAGCCCTGTAATAACTAATTAATTTTACTCATTTTCTCATGATTCAGCTGCCACGAACTTTTGTAATTGCCCAATGATTGTGAAGGTTTAGGCACACCGAACCTGCATGTAGATTCTTAAACAAGTTTTATTTGTAACTATAAAACTAGGAAGCAGTAAGCATGGCCCTTAAGGAACAAGTGCACACTTGGAGGCTCCTCCACACAATGAAATATTGCCTCATGCTACAAAGAGATGAGTTGTGGTTATGGGAAGACATGAGAGAAAGGAAAATGCTGGTGTGCGCAGGCTAAAAATTACAGTAATCCAAAACCAGAAAGCTCTAGAAAGAGCAAACTTGCAGATCATAAGATCAGTGTTTGCTGTGGGTACATAGGGGGTGAAACTGAGTAGGGAAATCAAAAAAATTTAATACTGAAGCTAATCTCTTTGAATATTTTATGGTGAGTCATCTCATGATGAATTTGTTGCAACACACAGAATAAAAGAAGAGTGAATTTAATGTGTAGTATATATGTTGTCAGTAATATTTATCCATTGTATTTTCCTCAATTGAAATAATTATATTACTCTTGTAGAACATTAGTAGCTAGGAAGATCATAGGCAGGAGCCAAAATACACAGGGGATCTTTCCACACTTTGACACAATCACACACACACACACACACACACACACACACACACACACACTTCCCTAAATAAATCTATTTAAATATAAATAACATATTTGAATAATAATTAGCTTTGAAATTTGAGATTTTTATTTCTCCTAATGGTACTTGCTTATCTATTTATTTTGTTTATTTTTCCTCTGGTCACTTATAAATAATCATTACATATTAATATTGTCAAAATAATATTTGTTATATGCAAAATTTATCTTACTTTAACTTATAATACCCTTTCCACTAAATGTTCTGTAACACAGTAAAAGCTTTCTTTTTGTTCCACATTTTGAATGTGCCAATATTTTCTATTTTTTAAGATATAAATACTTCTAAGATGTTCAATGTTTTATGATTTCCTCAAATTGCATTGTTAGACACACACACACACACACACACACACACACACACACACACACACATACACACACACAGGCATTGTTTGTTTGTTCATTTGTTTATTTCATTTTCTTATTTTTAAAATGTCATTTTATTCGTTTACATTTCAATTAATATCCCTTTCCCAGTATCCCCTCCAGAAACCTCAGTCCCATCCTCCTTATCCCCCTGCCCTTTGCTTTATGAGTGTGCTCTTCCACCAACTCACCCACTCCTGCTTTACTGCTCTAGCATCCCTCTACACTGGGGCATCAAGCCTATACAGGACCAAGGGCTTCACCTCTCACTGATGTCAGACAAGACCATCATCTGCTAGAGCCCTGGATCCCTCCATATATGCTCTTTGGTTTATGGTTTAGTCCCTGGGAGCTCTGGGTAGTCTGGTTAGTTAATATTGTTCTTCCTCTATGAGGTTGCAATCCCTATTAGGTCCTTCAGTCCTTCCCCTAGCTTTTTAATTGTGGTCCATGGGCTCAATCCCATGATTGGTTGCAAGCATCCACATCTGTATTAGTCAGGCTCTAGCACAGTCTCTCAGGAGACAGCTATATGAGGTTCCTGTAAGCAAGTATTTCTTGGCATTAACAATAATGAGGTGATTTGGTGTCTGTAGATGGGCTGGATCCCTAGGTGGGGCAGTCTCTGGATGGCCTTTCCTTCAGTCTCTGTTCCATTTTTTGTCCCTGTCTTTCCTTTGGGCAGGAACATTTCTGGAATGAAAATTTTGAGATGGGTTGGTGGCCCAACCATCAATTATGGCCTGTGACAGGCAGTGAATTTTATGTCTCAGACCTGTAGCTCCTTTACTAAAAGGTTTTCAGTTTATGGATTCTGTTCTCTTGTTTTCTGCCTGAATGCTTATGATATTGTTCAAGATTATAAATCCTTTTTATTTTTTTATTTTTATTTTTTGGTTTTTCGAGACAGGGTTTCTCTGTATAGCTCTGGCTGTCCTAGAACTCACTTTGTAGACCAGGCTGGCCTCAAACTCAGAAATCTGCCTGCCTCTGCCCCCCAAGTGAAGGGATTAAAGGCATGCTTAGTAACAAATTTAAACATATTTAATTATTTAGTTATTGAACTGACAAATGAAGGATATATACACACATACAAGGAATGATTTATATACATATTAAACATTCATAGATTTATACATTGCCATCATCAAGTTAATCTAGATTATCACACATATGTATTTCCTACTATTTTCTGCAATTTCATAACAATTTAAACATCAGCAAAATTATCATCATATTTGCTAGATAGCAAAATTAAAAGAAATAGCCAGAAACTGTTGGGATGCTACAAAGAAGGAGCTGACATCTAATTACCATTCAGGGATGAGCTATATTAGGAGATAGGCTTCAAGAACTGAGGTGTCAGGATTGGGCCTTTGGGTGGGAAAAGAACACTGCATGAAATCAGAGAGAACATGACAAGGCCTCCGCGACTGAGGGATTTCTCTTTAAAATCTGGAGAGGAATTTCATTAAGAAGAATTACTTAAATGAAAAGCAAGAAAGCTACCAGTCCTTTGCAAGATGATGGATGTATGGAGAGAAAACCTGAGAATTAAAGAAAATATATAACTTTATATCCTATAATCACATGGTAAGAATTTACATACAATGTCAATTCAACATAGTCTATAAAAAAATATACTATGGATGAAGGATGTACTGACTAATGACCACAGAATGAGACTACAAAAGATGTTTTAACTTGATGGGGGGCAAGGGGAAGAGATACAGAGATACAGAGAGACAAAGAGACAGAGACAGAGAGAGGTAGAGTGTCTGAGTTTCACCAGACTATGAGCTCTAAATGTACATACAAGTAAGATTTTAAAAGTTAAAAGCCTACAATCTAAGTAAAATGATAACGTCAAAGAAGGTAAAACACCTTCAACTTACCAAAACCTTGGCTGATCATTTATAAACATGATTTTACTCATTCTTCCTATAACCTAGTAAGAACAGATGGAAAAATTGTCACTTTAAGGAATTAAATAACCTCATCTTTGTAGGATAAATGGGACTCACCACAGTATCTCTTGTTCATAATGGTTTTTCTAGCCATTATCTTTTTTTTTTTTTAACTCTGTTGTAATATGCAATGTTGGGTCCATTCAGTCTGTACATTCAATTTTATTGTGTCTTTGGATATTTTGTCAGGATTTATTTGCTCCTTTATTAAGCAGCATTAATTATTTACATATTTGATTTCTCTTTGCCTTTAACTCCCTTCATTATTTTTCTTTTAACATTCTAGCACCACTCTCCTCATTATCTCCCTGTGCATCTCTAGATGATATGAATTTGTTTTCACCTTAGAGTTTTCATGCATGAAAGTTAAACTATACATGATAATAATTTATATCATAGTGTGGGCTTGATATTTACTAACAGTAAAATACTAGATTATGCCAATGTTCAGTTATAATATGTCAGAAGATTCAATGTTATAGAAAAGATGAATATAGTGATAAACAATATTCAAAGATAAAGTAAATGCTTTGTAGCATTGTTAAGCTACTGCATCTAGGTAAACTAAATATATATATATAATCCTATTTTCTACATGAATAAATAAAAAATATACATTTGTAGTGATCAAAGAATAACGAATCAAAATTTAAGATATACTGCAGTTTTATTAGATCATATTCTCATGTTCTAGTTGTGTGTGCTGATAATTGTTTGTGAATGAATTGTTGTTCATATAAAATGGAAAATGTGCTAGCCAGTATAGTGTTTTGAAAATAAGAAGCTTACAAAAAATTTTAAGTAGTAAGTATATAAAGCATATCACCAAGTAGTGTGACAATTATTTTGACATAACATTTAACATCTGTATTGTCAGCACTTAGAGTTTTAAATCTTTTCGTAGCTACATCAATTTATCACTGTTGACTAAAAATGTGCTTCACCATACTCTATAGAAAGTTTTCACTGGTATTTTTCTTTTGAAATGTGTATAAAGCAATAAAAGTCTCCTTTTTCAAAGCTTAGGAAAATTCCAAAATGCTGTTCCTGATATGCAGATGCTCAGGGACATGTTTCTTAATCCAGACCACTTTGCATTGAAGATAATGATAATTCTGGATGTAGTGCTGGGACTTTATCCAGTGACTTCTGCCATTTCATCAGCATAAGGTGAAGCAGAGCTTAAGACTGTCTTTGTGGCAGTTAGCTGTAGCAACTCATGAATGTGGACAAATTTATGCAGGGTGACCTTCATGACTCTCAATGTACTTGGATGCTTTGTGATTTCCTCTGGGGTTACTAACTGGATGTTCCATTGACAACTAGAATGAGTGTTCTACCTGGCTGGCATTTTTAGAGCACATCTTTATGCATCAGAAAACCTCAGACATGCACAGGTCTACTAAATGCATTTTTCAGAGAACAAATTTCATTTGCATACTTGTCCACTATCTTTAACCTCGGATCATTTTCCCATATTCTTGATAAATCACTTTTATGACGAACATACAAACCAGTGCTTAAAAAATAATACACAATAGCTTTAAAGATAGGGTCTCATGGATGCAGTGTCCCCTGTTTCCAAGGAGTTTTAGAATGAGTCTTCAGGACATTTACTAGTCTCCACAGCAAAAAAATGCATGTATGGGGCATATATGCACACACATGCACACATACACACATAATTAAAATTAATAAAATAAATCATAACATGAAAAAGTTAAGCTATTAATTATGCCCTTCCCCAGCCTTTAGCAGTCTAATCAGACCTTGTTTTCCACAGTAGGTCTTCCACTGAGCTATCCCACCTAGGGTGTAGTCTTCAGATCTAGGTAAAAGTCTCCTGCTTTGCCACACATGCAGTGTCCTACAGAAGTAGACTGCCCACTGAGCTGCTGTGCTTGTTTTACAACAGAACCCAGCTGAAACAAAGGAACAGAACTCAGCTGAGACAAAGGATGGGTCTTTGGGTTTCCCCTATATAAACACAGAGTTGAAAATTAAACTTTGAGCCTTGATCAGAAATCTTGTCTTGGGTTCATTCTTCTTTTGCTTGCCCATCCTATTTCATTCCCAGCCTCCCTTTCAGGTTTACCTAGTTCTCCATGGCTGCTGGACAGCGACATATGGCTCCTGAAGAGGTGCTTGAAAACAGGAGGACCAACTCAGGAATGCTGTCTTTGGTGGAGCTCCACAGAAAACAGAAGAAATTATGATATCCTGCATGGTAAGCTACATACAGCATTAATGTGAGTGCTATAAATTTCATCTTTTAGAGGCTGATTTTTGTAGGTGTAAAAGGGATACAAACTAGACTGAGTCAGCACAGGCTCAACACTGATATCTAGGGTATGAGAGCACATTGGTTTGGGGAATTCTACAAAGGCAATTGTCCTCAGCCAAGAGCTGCTTCAGGCAGAAGGAGCAGGGTTTAAAATAAAATAAAATATAAAAAGAGTAAAAAACACACAAACAACAACAACAACAACAGATGTTAGAAAAACTCTTTGCTCAAGTATATTTGTATTGTGAATGGTTCTCAGTAGTAGAAATGACAAATATACATATGACAAGAGAAAGAGAAAGAATAGTTTTCAGAAAAGCCTTGGTTCCTGGTCTGGGGCACATTAGCATAAAAAGAAGGAAAATGGAGTTCAGAGCTCTCCAAGGGACAGGAGGAGGTCGGGAGATATCCTGCTTCCTCATTGGCTGCTACTGGAGACATCCTTAGCAGTGGTTACCTCCAGTTCTCTTCCCTCTCTATGTATCGTCTGCCTTTGGTGCACCAGTCTGTCCACATATCAGTTTATGTCTGTTTTTGTTTTGTTTGAATAAATATTGTTCCATGTTTTAAGTTGAAAAGAAAAAAAAAGGTTAAAACTTCATCTGCTGGCTATCCATCCCTTGATGTGGCTTAACTTGTAGAAGGGAATCTCAGTTTACACAACAGAAACTGATAAGTTACCTTGCACTGTAGCTGGGAATCACACACAACTGAAGAAAAAGCTACTTTTAAAGGGGCCAGCACCTTCTCAAGTTCTAGGGTGAGTAGGCTGATGGTTGTTTTTTCCTAAAAAAAAATCTCTGCAATTGTGATTATCAGGTTTAGTAACTGACAAGGTGCTTTTTCTCTTGAAAATACAGCTAGAAAAAGTAAAAAGTTTGCGTGGCCCAAATATATAAGATTTCTGTAGCTGCTTCCTTTTTTTTGTTTCTGATTGATTTTAAAGGTATAAATATGTTCTGCACATCTTAGTTATAGAGTATGGGCTGGTAAGTTATTGGGTATTAAAATTTTTGTAGCATTTGTAACAGAAAGTTAGCTTAAAACAGGTGACTCAGGGTTGGAGTCATTTTTAACAATAACACATGCCATGAACAAACCCAGGAACACAGGTCTCTAAACATACTTCTAAATTGGAATAATATTTTTTTGTAATTCTTATCCTAGAAGTAGACTTATAAGGGATCATATTTAAAACAATGTCTCTTTAATAAGGTATTAAAAGCTACACCATTGGGCACAGGAATTGGCAGCCCAATACTTTGTAATGTGAAAGTAATGCTTTTGGCATTAATTTACAAAAGAATAGATTGTTTAAAATTAGGTTTTGCTTTCCAAAGTTATGGTTATGCTCTAATATTGCAAGAGAAACTTAGAAATCATGGCTAAACTGCCATTATTCCATTGGCTGCAGTTTGCAGTTTGATCTCAGGCTCAGGATTTTTTAACTTTGTAATTAAAAAATTCAAGCAAGCAGAGGCTGCTTCTTTGCTGGAGATTACTGTAAACATTTACATTTGAGTTAATGCAAAGCTCACAGCAGCCTCAGCTGAGGCTTGTGTGCCATTCCTTTTGTCTTGCAAACCCTGCCTTGGGGCCTTTGGGGCCCTTACTCTTAGGCCAGAATGGCATTATTACACATCTATCCAGGTGTTGTTCAAAACAAGGTTCAAACTTAAGATTTATGAAAGGTTAATGAGGTTATGGAACTTGCAATTTGGCCTGCCTGTTTCAGCTGACATTCCAGGAAATGCAGATAGAATTATTATGGTTTGTAAGACTGCTTTTATACTATCCCTTTGTGTCCTGGTTACCATGGGAGGTTTACATCCAGTGAGCTTGCTTGTAACTTAAAAGAGCCCATGACGCTTTATCATTGGAAACTTTTGCCTCAAGGAATGGATAATACCCTTACATTATGTAAAAAAAAAAAAAAAAAAAAAATTTTTTTTGTTTGGTTATTCGAGACAGGGTTTCTCTGTATAGCTCTGGCTGTCCTGGAACTCACTTTGTATGTAAAAAAAATTTGCCTCTGCTTCACTACAAGAAGTTAGGACTTTGAATCTTTCAGTGTATATAATTTATTATATGGAAGAAATTTTATTAGCTGATCCTTCTGAACGAGTTTTACTACAAGGCTTTGCTTTAATATTTTGGAGTAGTTGTTGCGCCAGAAAAGATTCAAAGGCAATATCTTTTTCAATATTTGGGGTCTCAGATATATCCTAGAAAAACTCTGGCGCAGAAAAATCAAGAAAGAAAAAGATGATTTACTTACTTCAAATTATTTTTAAAAACTTTCGGGAGATGTTAATTGGCTAAGACCTCACCTTAACCTCACCACAGCAGGACTTAAACCTTTGTTTGATAATCTCAAGGGGGATGCAAATTAACTGGTGAGAGATGAATTGTTTTTCAGGGAGTAGAGAAAGCTACTGTAATTAATTGCTGGCTGTTTGTGTTATGTGCCCAAACCAGTTCTTTGGCAAAGGGAGCATTAATGTGGATTCATCCTTCTTCATCTCCAAGTAAAGTTTTAACATCATATTATAAAGCTGTTGAAGTGTAGGATAGAATCATGAAACATTTTGAAAAGAATATCTTAAGAACCTGAAGAAACATTTATTCCTTGTTTCAAACAGTAATTAAATTGGTTATTGCAGAGTACTGATATGCGGTCTATTGCATGACAGACTTTTAGGCAAAATTAAGTCATTATCCAAAAGATACAATTTGTTTCTATGAATCCTTTTGTGTTTCTTGTAAGTTTTTATATGTAGCCAATAGAGAAAGTACTTACTGTACTTACAGATGGCTTATTTGATGGGAAGGCAGTATATGTTAGTGGATCACATGTTTATTCTCTTGAGTTTCCACGTTTCAGCAAAAATAATTGAATTATGTGCTATAGTCACTGTTCTTAAAATATTGAAAAATATCAAGCTTTTAATTTGTATACTGATAGCCTATAGCTCAAAGCTTACAATTGCTTGAAATTGTTCCTTTTTAGATATTGTTAATTTTCAAATTTTAAAAATTTTTATGCAAATACTACTCAAGTTAAGAGAAAGTACTGTTCCTTTAGAGGACTGTCTTTGGACATTTAAAAGCTCATACTGGATTGCCTGGACAGATCCCATAAGGCAGTGCCACCACAGATCTCTATACGAGGCAGATTATAGGCCTTACACAGGAACAATTGGCCATACAATCTTATTCTTTACATCATTAAAATAGTAATGGATTGAGACAATAATTTGGTATTTCTAGAGAAAGTACAAGTCAAATTGCAAAGACTTGTCTCAGTATCCTCAGTTCCTACCTTTACCACATAATGGTGTTAATCCTCGATGACTTATACTTAATCAATTATTACAAATGGATGGTAAATTAAAATATGCATATGTGACTATTGATACTTTTATAGGCTTTTAAGTTGCAACTACTTTAACAGGACAAGCAACTTAATGTGTAATTAGTCATTGCCTGCATTTTTTTTTTCTATTCATTTATTTTTTTAATTTTATTTATTTTTTTATTTATTATTATTTTCTTTATTTGCTATTCAGAAAGTTCCCTATACTCCCCCACCCCTGCTCCCCTACCCACCCACTCCCACTACTTGGCCCTGGCCTTCCCCTGTGCTGGGTCATATAAAGTTTACAAGACCAAGAAGCAGATAGTGGAACTGGCTATTAGAGTTAAGCATTTGAGATATTTTGTAGACAATTTATTATTAACAGTATTACTGGGATTCTTTATAACTCTCAAGGACAATGTATTGTGGAACTTTAAAATAATATCTTCCTTAAAAAAACCAAAAAGCAGGAATTATATGTGCATACTCCACATTATTTAAGTCATGTTCTTTTTATTTTAAAAAATTTTAAATTTGGAATGCCAAGGAACTCTCTGCTGAGTGTCTCTGAGAGCTAGGCATACTTATGCCTAGGTGATAATGGAAGGATCCCCTTACTGGCATACAGCATGATCCTGATCAGGCATTTAATATGGTAGCAAGGTTCTGTCTGTGTGTTTCTGTTTGTTTGTTTGTTTGTTTCACAAAAAGAAAATGCAGCCAGAAGGCTGCCTGATCCTTCTAGCAATTATGATACCAATGAGGAAGACAGCTCAAAATCCCTATCAGTCAGTCAAAATCCCTATGAGTTAATTTCTCAAAGCCACCTTCCTTACACCTGGTGGCCAGACTTTGTGTCTGATCTTTGCTAATTAGCAGCTGAATTGAATACCTGGGACATTCCCCAAGACAACTTTAATCCTGTTGCTTTTAACCTTTAACTTTTTTTTTTCCCAAAACAAGAATTTATTTAAAACAAATACCCACTAGAAATGGGGAAGTCAGTTTCTGCTGGAGAGTCTCTCTGTGTAGATCAGGCACATGCTCAGTAGCAGTTGACCAGCAGGAAAGTGACTTTACTTTTTATTTTTCTTCTGTTTGTTTCTTCTAGGTATTTTTTTTTTTATTTTCATTGTTTCTGTTTTTTATTTTTATTTTTTATTTTTTGACATTGCTCATTATAGATTTATTTAAAATGTTTTTTTATTATTATTTTCTTTATTTACAATTCAAATGCTATCCCTAAAGTTTCCTATACCCCTCCCCCCCACCTCTGCTCCCCTATCCACCCACTCCCACTACTTGGCCCAGGCCTTGCCTTGTGCTGGGTCATATAAAGTTTGCAAGACCAAGGGGCCTCTATTGACTTTGTATCTCAAGCAGATTAGTTGTTTTCACACAGGATCGCCTTCAGCAAGCTCAGTTATTCACCATGACAGTTACTCATCAGTATGAAGAAATCATTGAGTGCATATTCATATGTCCTTCGTGGCTTTAGTCTGAATGGGGGAAAGATGTGATTATGAGGAGTGGTAGTCAGAGATGGGCAACTGGCATTCTTAAGCTCCAACAACCTAAGACAAAGACAAGCAGCAAAGCGCCATGTTTGTCCAAACAAACACCAAAGAACTGTGCTTGTTCCTTGAGATGGGTAAGAAGGAACAATATAGATCCAGACCTAAGGCAGACATGGCCACCTAGCCACTATATTCCCTAGACGGGATCATCGAGAGCAAATAAATCTTGTGCCACCCACCCAGCTAATCTTTAAAACATAAAAAATAAAAAAAGGACGAATTGTGCCCTTTCCCTAGCATGGAGTAGGCTAATCAGACCTTGATTTTTTACCACATGACCTAGCCCACCTAGGATGGAGTCTTCAGACAATAGTGGAAGTCTGCTTTGCCACACCTGCAGTTCCCTGCAGAAGCATACTTCACATTGAGCTTGTTTTGCAACAGAACCCAGCTGAAATAAAGGAACAGAACTCAGCTGAAACAAAGGATGGGTCTTTAGGTTTCCCCTATATAAACACAGAGCTGAAACTTAAATGTTGAGCCTTGATCAGAAATCTTGTCTTGGCTTCATTCTTCTTTTGCTTGCCCGTCCTACTTTATTCCCAGCCTCCCTTTCAGGTATGCCTAGTTCTCCATGGCTGCTGGACTGAAACAATTAATAATCCCCAATTGCACAAGAAGCAAGACCAAGAGAGTCAGAATTAATAAGGAAACTAGCAGCATTTTCATTGAATTTTTCCTGGTTTAGCTTTCTGTAATATTTTTCAAATGATTTAGTATGAACACTATCACAACATAATACCATACATAACACTTGTTTGATGAAACTTGATGGCTGGTGCCTTCCTGTCAGATGGCAAGTTGTAGGCTTAAAAAACTAAATTTTCATTTATTCTCATTTAGTAATTCTAAAATTAACACACACTCTGCTGTATTTAGAATTCATTGTTTATCCCTGTCTTGATGCCTTAAGAGTTCTAGAAAATTTTGCTCCTTTTATTAAATTGTTTAAATGCTGTGCTTTCTGTAGTACCAAATATACAAAAATCTGCCTTTACCTTCAGACTCCTTTGTAATCCTTAAGTTGTTTTTAATTGGTATAGCATAGCAATAATTTTAGAGATACAGTATATTTACATCTATTTACCCTTCATGTTTTTGAACAGCTTTTACATTAAATTTTTTTTCCTTTAGCTTCGTTATTAATACTTGGTAAAATATTTTTTTAACTTATTTTATTAGATATTTTCTTTATTTACATTTCAAATGCTATCCCGAATGTCCCCTATACCCTACCCTCACCCTGCTCCCCTGCCCACCCACTCCCACTACTTGGCCCTGGCATTCCCCTCTATGGGACATATAAAGTTTGCAAGACCAAGGGGCATCTCTTCCCAACGATGGCTGACTAGGCCATCTTCTGCTATATATGCAGCTAGAGACACGAGCTTTGGGGGTACTTATTAGTTCATATTGTTGTTCCACCTATAGGGTTGCAGACCCCTTCAGTTCCTTGGGTAATTTCTCTAGCTCCTCCATTGAGTCTCTGTGTCCTATCCTATAGATGACTGTGGGCATCCACTTCTATATTTGCCAGGCATTGGCATAGCCTTACAGAGATAGCTATATCAGTGTCCTTTCAGCAAGATCTTACTGGCATATACAATTGTGCCTGCATTTGGTAGCTGATTATGGGATGGACCCCCAGGTAGGGCAGTCTCTGGATGGTCCATCCTTTCATCTTAGCTCCAAACTTTGTCTATGCCACTTCTTTCATGGATATTTTATTCCCTTTTTAGGGAGGAATGAAGTAGGTAAAATATTCTTATTGCACTTGTGCTAAGAGTTACTTCTGCAACTTTTACACATGAATAATTTTCTGATCTGAAGTATTGATTAATATTTATATAAATTTAATTTCCATTTTGATAATTTATCTTTGGAAACATTATAAATAAATGAGTTAATATTTCAACTTCAAAATTAAAATGTTTTATACTCAATATTTTTAATGAATTCATAAAATTTTGCTTACTCAGAAAAAACTTCCTCAACTTACAACAAATGAATATATACTGTCTTCCTTTATATTAGTGGTATAATTTAATTGCATAAATTTATAATCTATGTCATGGTAATCTACTGTATAATTCATTATAATCTAACAAGAAAAATTTTCATTGGATGTTTTGATGTCTTGATCTTTTCTCCTCATATTTTCTTTCAATAGTTGCATACTTAAAAGCATTTCATCAATTATTTAATTGATATTTATTAAATGAGCAACAAAAGTTAAGCTTTAAGTTTCTGGATGTTAGTATCCAGGTTTTCCATGATCATTTATTAAAGGCCTGCTATATTCTAAGGTATGCTTTGGAATTTTTTTTTTTTGTTAAAACTCTGATAATCATAAATAGATATAATTATTTGTTTGATTTTCCTCTGATTTATTTTTTTAGATGTCTGTTTTAATAAAAATGCTTTACTGTTAAGATACCTATACATTTTTATTATATTTTTCTTCAAGTTGGAAATATAATACCTCAGTCTGTATTTTTCTTTTACTTATATTATTTAATAGTACAATAATAAATAATACTTGGTATTGTTTAAATGTTATTTGCATTGATTATTTCAATTCAGTGTTTTGACATTGTAGGCAAAAATGATACCTGTAATCCTTTTCTTATTGAGTCTTGCTTTCATGCATAATATATGATATATGTTAGTAAATATCTTATGTGTTGTTAAATATAAGGCGGAGACAGACATCCTTGTGGAGATAGGAGTTGTGGAGGAGGTATTGGATGTAGAACAGTCAGAAGGTGGACAGGAATAGGAATAAAATCTGGAGTGTGTAAAAAAAATAAATGAAAAAAAAAGAAAGTAAAGAAAGAAAAAAAGAATATTTACTCATGCTTGCTTTGTGTGTTTAAGTGTTTGTGTGTGTATGTGTGTACGTGTGTTTGCCTGTCCATTTTTTTTTCACTTTTATTTTCTATAATAGTATTCATATTTGTGTTTTACTGGTGTGAGTTGCCTGTAGATATCTCTTTGGTAGATATTACTTTTGTGAGTCATTCGACTCACATACATACATTTTTCTGTATTCTTTTATTAGAGCATGAAATTTGTTTTTAATTGAAAGATTTTCATAAAAAACAAACAATAAGTGTTCACCCTTCTTATTTTGCTCATATTACTCTCTTTGCTCTGATGATACCCTTTGATCTGTCCTTCATTTATTTACTTTTGTAACAGTATATTATTGTATTAACAAAGTTTCATTCATTTTAATTTATCTTTGTGAGTTTGTTCTTCTAGAGTAGATTATACTGTCATAATTTTTATGATAAAAAATTTCTAACTTTTGTTTTTAGTTTTAGGGCTGTAGGCTGCATTTTCAGGAAAAGTTGCATGATATGATCATGTTAATTTATTTTTTCTCATCTTGAAAATGTTTATGAAAGATAGTTTTCTTATGTATGATGTTCTTTTTTGATATTTGTTTTTTCTCTCAGAACAAGTGTAAGTTATTCCTTACTCCTTGACATGTAGGGGATTTGAGTTCTCTCCGTCTCTGTTTTTCTGATATGTAGTTTAGCATACTGAATGCTTTGGATACAGTGAGCACAGATGGCTATCTTTTAAAGGAAAGTCTGAAGGTGAAGTATCCTATCCTACTATGGTGGGATGTCTGTGAGAACTGAACTATGAGAATATGCAGAGGCATCTGAACCCAATTGCAATATTTTCTTTCTTATAATGCATTGAGCTACACTACTAGGAGATGTTTATTTTGAAGGGAGGAAAACTTAAGAAGTTTGCTGTCTTCCAAAAGATTCCTATTCACACTTACAGATAGCTCCCTTTAGTGGGTTTATGTCTATGAATATTGTGGGTATTTCTTGTGATATATATGTGGCTCTGGTTTGGCAAAAGTCCACCATTCATTACATGTCTTCAAATGGTAATAATTTCAGTAGAAACATGTGAACTGGTGCCCCTTCTTTCATTTATAGCCTCCCACCTCACATTTCTGAGTCGTAGATTGTATCTTTTCTCCTTTGAGTTTAGATGATTTTTTTCTATGAAAATCTATCAAAATACATTCATACACCCACTGTTTTGTTTTTCGGGAGAGAAGGGCAAGCATAAGATGGTAGTGTTGGATATAATTACACCTAGCCACATTTCTCCCCTTCAGGTTCCTCTAATTCCCCATAAACACACTGCTCTCCCAGCTTTATTCCTTTTGGTAAAACATTATTTTAATGGCATTTTTGCTAGTAATAATTACATATTCTTTGAGCAAAGAAGTGACTCCTCCTATTTGGCAACAGTATGTTCTTCTGAAAAACACTGACCATCATTTAATATATCTTTGTATATCTTTATTTTTTACCTTTCCTCCAACTAATTTCCTATAGCCAGTATGTCTGGTGGACAGTAGATTGTTTTGTCTTCAAGTTGTTTTAGAATTAATCCCTATTTTTTTCTATAGACTATCATGTCTCAATAAATATGACTTACAAATAACATTTTGCCTGTTTAAGCCTTCCTTCTTTTTTTGTCTCCCCATTTTTATCACATTGTCTATTTATTTACTGACCATTTGCTTGAGCAAGTGCATGCTAATAATAGTCTCAAGGGCTGTAATTAAGCTGAAAATTGGATGTTTGTGCCTATTAGTTTATCAAGTTTAGTATTATTACTCTTCAAAAGAAAACCATAAAATACTACAATTACATGTTGGCAACTAAATGTATTCATCTCAATTTCTTTAGACACTGTTTGGAGACATGATTTAGAAGTTTGTCTTCTAATTATTATTTTTCACATTACATAAGGCCCATTCAATGCTGTCAATTATGATATATTTCAAACTAAGGCATCCTTTGTGCATTATTGTAGTTGCTATCTCCAATTAATTACAAACAACAGCCTTTTTATGACATGCTTTTATATTTGGGGAACATATTTACTTTATTGATTACATAAAATAAACCTGAACTTTTTGTATGTAGATACCAAATATTATTGTTCTTTCCTATATACTTGTGGTCCCTATTAGATATAGTTATTTCCTATGAGAATTCTGGATGACCTCCTTTAGCTCCTGATATAGAATACAAATGTCCTGAGATCATTCTGAGTTTAATTTCCTTAAGTTACTAATTTCTTCTACTTTTACATATTACTGGTTTCTACATTATATATACATTTCATTCAATTTATATTAATATTTTTGTGTGAAATTTCACTTACTCTTTTTCCAAAACAAATAATTTTTTATAGATCTCATTAGTCTTATATATTATTAGAATGGCTTTGAAAGTTTTTATAGTATTACTTTTCTTCTTTTAGATTATTTCATGAATATTTATTATATGTGGTGCTAGGTTTATAAGGACATAGTCATACAAGAATACTGTGGTGGTTAAAATATACTTGGTCCAGGGAGTGGCTGTATTAGAAAGTATGGCCTTGTTGGAGTAGGTGTGTTCTTGTTGGAGAAAATGTGTCATTGTTGGGAGTGAGCTTTGAGATCTTCCTCCTAGCTACTTGGAAGACAGGCTTCCCCTGTTTGCCTTTGGAACAAGATGTAGATCTCTCAGCTTCTCCAACACCATGCCTGCCTAGATGCTGCTCTGCTTCCCACCATGATGGTAATAGACTGAAACTCAGAAGTAGTCAACCAGCCACAGTTAATAGTTGACTTGGTCACGGTGTCTCTTTAAAGCAAAGAAAATCCTAAGACAGATATGGTTTCTATGTCTTCCTTCCCTATGTACCCTCTTTGTGATGACCGTATCTTTTCATTTAATTCTTCTGTTGCATGAAATATTAAAAAAATGCAACCCACACTATGCTGATAGGCCCTGGCAGGTATAGCTGGCCTCTTCTCATCTTGTGGAGACTCTCTGACTCAGAGTTATGAAATCTCTCCACCCAGCTCGTTAAGTTTCCACTGACAGGTTGTTACTACACCAACCCCACACTTCAAAATTCCCACAGCTTTTTGAGGTACACTTCTTGCAAACACAAACTTTGCCACTATACCTTTCTTTCGAGAACCAAGTTGAGCTACCATATGAAGAAAAACACCACACAAACTTATTTTTGAATCAATGGTAACTCAATTTCTGGGCACAAAACTAACATCCTAATTTATTAGCCATGCCAAGTTAAATCCTTCGGTTGTGGATCCAAACAGATCCACCACCTGAAACAGGGTCTCCACGATCTACATTTTTGCCTCCTCTCCCATCCTTTCCCACTCTCTTCTCTTCTTCCACTCTCTCTGTCCAACCTGGAAGGCTCATCTACTTGCCCAGTGATTGCTTTCTTTATTCACTACAAGAATCACATAAAGTCCTGAGTAAGTGATTCACTCCTCCTTCCAGGCTGCTTCTCTTGAGGAAGCTGAATTATCATCAAAATGCTAACAGCACCAGGGCTATCCACAACAGTCTTCCATTCAAGTTGCTGTCCCTATCATCTTTCTTTATAATATTTGTTAATACTAGGTACATAATTCTCTTTCTTCATCATTATAATGTATTTTCTT
The DNA here is from genome assembly GCF_900095145.1 of Mus pahari. Lineage (NCBI taxonomy): Eukaryota > Metazoa > Chordata > Mammalia > Rodentia > Muridae > Mus > Mus pahari. Next base: position 16,365,080 of record NC_034606.1, on the reverse strand, counting down.
CCCATCTAGAAATCTGTTTATTGATAATTGGAATTTCTCAATTTATTCCTAATTGCTTTGACTTGGTTGTTATTCTATTGTGTGATGTCATCACAGTTTCTAAGCATAGAATTTTTATTTCTAGAATCTTATATTCATTTTGATAGATTTATGCATGGAGCTTAAGAAAATAAGAATTTATTGACATCATTTGGACAATGTTAAAAGATAAACTTTGACATTTGAAAAATTCTAGAGAAATATTCCTTAGCTGGCCAAGAAAGGTGGATATGACAAAGATGTGCTCTTTATCATGGTTAGAAGCAAGCATGTGAGGTGTGTTTATGTCCTCTCCAGCTTAGGGAAATGTCAATTTTTAGTGACAGATGTAAATTCTACATTTCCAACTCCTTTCAGCTCAGCCATTTTGACGCTTCAACACTGAGATCTGTCGGCCTAAAAAACACATTCTTTAAGCACACATCCTGTCATTTTAAAACTCTGTCATTCAGAGTTGAAAGGAAGTGCTCAGCACTTTAAGTTTGCATACTTCCAAAAGTCACAGGTGCAAATGCAGATGGAGTTAACTCATAAAGTAGATAAAATATCTCCCATGCAACTGCCTCTGTAGAATTCATAGGTACCAAAGTCAAATCTTGACTTTGCTGACCTTTATAATCCAAGATCAATTTTCCTAATAAAAGGGAGACCTTTGCAAAATCTCTAAAAAGTCATTGAAAACCTTTACCAAGGAAGAGGCCAGATTATATGTCCCAGTTATACTCAGAGGAATAAAATTTATTAGTTGACATAAAAACACCAGCAGTAATATCTGCTTCCTTCCCTTGTGACAGCAACCTTTAGAAATGGTGAGGCAATTTCTGTCGAATATGTTATTTAGAATTTGGAAATTGTCTAACTTCTAGCATAGTATCAATATTATGAATAGCTAATACTTTGAACAAGCATTGTTTTTAATTGGATGATGCTATTTTAATTTTAAAAGTAACCAGAAAGTTGTTGTAATTACCACCAACATATTACCAGACATGCTGATTTAGGCAAATAAATACCTTGTTCAGGTCTACTAGTCTGGAAGGAGTCATTTAGAATGCAAGCCAGAAGCTCTGACTCCAGAAGTATAAGCCAGCTGCTCTTCTGCATTTTCTCTATATATGATTAAAAACATAAGCATTTTGTTTGAAAAGCAGTTCTTGCTTTGGGCATACAATACCCATTTTATATTAAATTTGCAAAATGTACATTTTTAATCAGTGGAATTGGCTCTTTGTGTGCATCTCATTTTCCTTAAAGAATAAAAGATGTCATCAAATATCCCTATATTTTCATATGCACTACTGACAAAAATCCAAGACTGTTACAAAAAGAGTTGAATTGCAGGCAGAAGGCATTATGCTACAATATATACCTATTTGCATTATACACCTACATCAGAATTAAGATGATTTAAAAATGTTATTATGTAGTGCTAAAACAGTAGCAAAGTTACTCTAATTCAATACAAGTACATCCCTGCTGTTAAATTACAGATTTATTTGATGTATGGAAAGGGAAATGTACATGATTTGAATATTCTAGAACATATTTTTAATAAGGCAAAAAGCTTTAACATTTCAACCAGTAGTACTAATGCCAATGTATTTATCTATGAGTATGAACTATGCTTGTCTTTTCATTTCAAAGAATACTCAAGGTTAACTTTGCCACATAGTTCACTGTTCTTCCATGTTCATGGCTCTGTGGTTCCATGCTTAGTCTCACCACTGGGGTATGTGAACTCTGCTCCAGCAGACTAAAACCTGAGCTAGTAGGATACATTTTACCCTACACTGCTGTCTCTTGTTGGGCTCCCAGGAAGCATCAATACACCATTCAGGGATCGAAGAGCAGAGTCTACGCTGAGAGCCCAGCCCAGGTGAGAACCGAGGCCATTGAGTTGGAAGGTTGGGTTACCTAACTCCTGGATACCAAGTTGCTGCTGGAAGCCACATGAAGTTGGGAACAAAGAGGGCCAGAAATGGCCTGTGAATATAAGTCTGGGGATGGGGGTCTGGAGTGTATATACTATTTTAGTGGTTAGTGTCCAGGAGCAGTAGACGTAGGCTGCTCAGTTCTATATGATGAATGTTTTTGCCCATGGTAGTTCTTGATAAGAGAGACAATCCTTGGTTACAAACTGTTTATTGATTTTGTTTTTCATCATGGAGAATAGGTGCATACAACTCAGGGTGGACTAGAGATTAAATACTTTTGCAGGAAGAAAAGTCCACCAAGGGAAGCTTATTGGCTATACCCTCAAGGCCCATTGGGATACATTATTAGCATGGAGAACTCTGTTATATGCTATGTGTCTAATGTTTAGGTTCTTTATATGGGGATTCATGGCCACGTGTTCTAAGGCCAAGATTCTGCTTGGGAGTAGATGAAACACCTACCGCCCTCAGGAATGAGGGTACTGCAGATTTGGAATCTACTTGGCCTTACAAAGTTTTCTGGCATTGTCCACAGCCCCACATAGTACCTTATGAAGGTTTAGCACAAGACATTGCTTGATTGTAGGGTGTTACTTCTAGAATGTTCACAGTATATATGGGACTTATACTCAAAGAATGGGTCTATAACTGGTCAACAGATAGATCCCCTTAAAAACAATTCTGAGTGTTGCAGAGTTTCTAAAGGAATGTTATAGAGTTCCTACCAGTTCTACTGGGATTGAGAGTCCACTGTCCATAATCATACCTGAAAAAAAAAACCCACCAAAATTCTGTGTATTCTTGGGACACCTGCCTATATCTGTTGCTTTTTGCTAAAATATTCTGTTCCCATTCTTTCTGTGTTTGTTTTTCTCCATCCATCTATACTTTAGTCAAAAAGTTAAAACTAACAAGGATTTTTTTTGCAAGGGTATTTTTTTTTAATCCTCAAACTGAGGTTGAGTTTTCTAAACCTTATCCACTTGTGATGCTTCTGTGCCCAGAAAACTTTTACCTGATCCCAAGCATATAGGCATATGAAATGTACATAAAAATAAAATATTTTTGATAGTAAAATATAAAGAAATTTATTAAAACAGTTCTTTGGTATATATACTTGACTTGGTTACTTTTCCATTATTGTGAAAGGAAGCCAGAATAAGGGCAACAAATAGAAGAAAGAGTTATTTGGTCCTTACCATTCAGAAGGTGAGTCCAAACCCATAATGTTAGAGAACATGGGAGCTGGCAGGCAGCCATGGCTCTAGAGCAGTATCTGATAGTTTACATCTGAAGATACAATCAACAGGCAGGGAGTGAACCGAAAGTAGCATGGACTTTTGAAATCTCAAAGCCTGACTTCAGGAATATACCTCCTCCAATAGAGTTGTACCAGCAAGTGAGGAACCAAGCATTAAACTATATGAGCCTATGGAAGGCATTTTTATTCAGACTATCACAATCTATATTTAATTACAGCATAATTTTTAAGGAAATTAAATCTACACAATAATAACATTGATGTACTTATAATTTTAAATTTTTAAATCTTAGCTCATCATTTGTCACTGAAGAACAAAGACTTTCTCAAGTGTGTTTTAGATCTGATGCATACTATCATGTTATTAGCCCCAGTGCTCAGAATACAACTACATCAGCATATAGTATGTTAGGGCCACTTAAGAAGTGTTGAAGGTTTTGCCTTAATATCAGGCCAAAAGTCATTTAACACCACTTCATGAAACTAGTGAGTAACTCAAGTAGTAGTTTTAAAATGATGCCAATTGACAAAATTGAAAGATACACTATTTTGATATTTGTATGTTCTGTAATGACAATGAGACATTTTAAAATAAATATTTTCCATAAATGAGCTGCTACATTCCCATAAGAACAGAGAACTTGGTATGGGCAGTAAAAGCATGACACTTTATAACACTCAATAGTCTTAAATCTGAATGAATGTGTTGCTGGTGACAATGGTTAGTCTAATGAGCCTTAACGTCATATGTAGTACAAAATGTGTATATTGTGACATCTGAACCAAGGTTATAATGATATTACATGATGAATCATGAATAGATGCTTCCAGAAACACCACTTCTTCATTACATGTTTAATTCAAAGTAATTTTTGGTTTTGTATATTCAGAGAACATTTCTCTCAGCCACCAGATACTGAAGCTGAGCTCTAAAGTAGAAATGCCTGTAAACTCTTCCCACACTGTTTATGCTGTATTTATTATATTTTTCTTCCACTGCAGTATAAATGCTGGGAAAGCAAAATCATGTCTTCCATATATGCAATACTATCTTAGAACTCATTCGAGGCTCAATAATTATTTATTGATTGATGTCAGCAAAAGCTGGGCTGCTAGAAATCTCCATATCAGCAGATAAATAAAGAAGTTCAAATACCTTTGCAAGGGCTCTCTAGAAATTAAAGATTTTAGTTGGAACCTCAGCATGCACAGAGGTCAGAATATGTGTGATGCACCTAAACTGTTAATAGCCTGCCAAAATCAAAGACTGTGATAGGACACAAAATTAAAGATACAAATAAAATGTACCCATCAAATCAAGATCTGGAATTTTCCCAGCATAAATAAGTAGACAGTGAATATCAGGGACAGATGAAGCAGTTTTAAATATTATAAGAGGACAAAAATCAGCCGATGCAAAGATAATTAATTTTAGCTGTTGTAAAAATATTCTAGAAATTCCTACAACTGTGCAAACTACTCATGATTTAGAAGAATGAACATACATGGAACTCAAAACCACAGTTGAATAAATGTAGTGTTAAAACACACACACACACACACACACACACACACACACACACACACACATACACACACAAACACATTTTGATTTCCATTTCCGTAATGATTAAGGGTGTTGAACTAGGAGAAAGAACAAGGATTGGTGTGGTGGGAGCATCCCTGAAACAAACTAGAAACAGAACAAGGGAAAGTCGCAGGGATTTATGTCTCTGACCTTACCTAAGACTTTCAGCAATAGGCAATATGGAACCCAAAGTGGTCACCTGTAATCACACAAGATTTCCAATGGAGTGGCAGGGGTGCCAACTCAGCTACAAAACCTTCTTTGCACAATTTTTCCTGCCTACAGGATATTCGTGGGAGAAGACGGAGAAGAAATTGAGAGAATGGCCAACAATTACTGGCCGAACTTGAGATCTCTGCCATGAAAGAGCCTACTCATGACACTATTAATGATATTATCTTGTACTTGCAGACATAAGCCCAGCATAACTGTCCTCTGAGAGGTTTTACTGAACAGCTGATGTAAAGAGATGCAGAGACCTATAGCCAAATATTAGGTGGAGTTAGGGGAATCTTGTGGAAGAGGGGGAAGAAGGACTGAATGATTCAGAGGGGCCAATGACATTTTTTATAAAACCAACAGCATCAACTAACCTGGGTCTATAGGGGCTCAAAGAAACTGAACCACCAACCAAAGTTCATGCATGTAACCTAGGTCCCCTACACAAATATAAAAGATGTATATCTTGGCCTTCATGTGGGACCCCTATCAACTAGAACAGGGTTATTTCTAACTCTGGCACCTGCCTTTGGACTTCTTTCCCCTAATTGGGTTGCCTCACTTAGCCTCAATAGGAGAAAATAAACCTAGTCCTACTGCAATTTGATATTCCAAGACAGGTTTATATCCAAGGAAAGTCTTTCCTTATCTGTGGAGAAAGGGACTGGGATATGGAGTGAGTGGGGGAAGGGGGCAAGAAAAGGACTAGGAGGAGAAGATGTAGGGGAAGATGCAATTTGGATGTGTGGTGGTTTGAATCTGCTTGGCCCATGAGAAGTGGGACTATTAGGAAGTATGGCCTTGCTGGAATAGGTTTGGCCATGTTGGAGGAAGTGTACCACTGTGTAGACAGGCTTTGATGGTTCCTAGTGCTCAAGCTCTGCCCTGTGTAGAAGAGAGAGCCTCTGACTAGCTACCTACCGAAGAGTCTTCCCCTGTCTACCTTTGGATCAAGATGTGGAATTCTTGGCTCCTCCAGCATGATGTCTGCCCACATGCTATCTCGCTTCCCAACCATGATGATAATGGAATGAACCTCTGAAACCATCCCTAATTGTTTTCCTTTAGAAGAGTTGCCTTGGTCAAGGTGTCTCTTCACAGCAGTGGACACTCTAAGTCAAGATCTAAAGTAAATAAATTAATTTAAAGTTGTAAAACAAAACAATATATATAAATATTTTCAATTTGGAAACTTGGAATTTAAAAGGTGGACAAAACATGCCAAGATACCAAACTTTAAGGGCTCATGTTATTACCTTGTCAATTGGGGCACAGATAAATTTGTGCTACAAAGGGAATTTTATACCATAATAAAACCAACATCTAACCAGGCATATGTAATGACCCTAACTGTTTATACATTAGAGAGTCTCAACATACATGAAGCAAAAAACAGAACATAAAAGAGTAAATCTTCAATTGCTGTTACAGATTATAATATGAACCCTTCAGCAAATAATAAAGTAAACAAACTAAAAATGCTGTGCATGTAAGAATTTGGACATTTGAAACAGTAAATCTGATCATATGAGTAATTCTGTGACAATTATATGCATTTGAGTGATTTATATCTGTATGTAACAATATATTTATCATAGTGTATTCTAATCAATGTAATAAACCTCACTCTGTCTCTCTGTCTCTGTCTGTATGTGTCCCTCATTCTGTGCATGTTTAAATGTAATTATGACCAACAGCAGGATATAAATCATTCTGTACTTTGTTCCAGAGGTAGAGTTAAACATGAGGATGACGTACTGATGGGTAGCACTAAAGAGGGGAATAGTTGCATGATGTAAATATTTTTCCAATGGTTTTTTTAAATATGTGTGTGTATACATATGCACAGTGCTTTTTACCCATCCATTTATGCTTTGTGTCTTTGTATTTTTAATATAGAAGCAAAAAAATAACTGAATAATTAAGATATACAAGCATCTTTTCTTGCTATTCTTTCTAATGAATTAATTTTGGTTTTGAAAAATGTCAATAGTTCCTATTTCTAAAATAAATATCTTAATTTTGTTTACTGACCTTTTGATTTTTCTTTACTTTGATTGCTTGTTTTCTGTTATTATTTGTTTGTTTGTTTGTTTGTTTGTTTTCCCTAAATGGATACTAATATTTCAACACCAATTTCTTCTAACCTTGTCTAAACTGACCAAAAATATTACCTAAAATTTTTTTCAAGATAAATGTCATGTGTTTCTTATTTTATAAGCCTCAATTTGAAGTAAAAGGTTTATGATTTTTATGGTCATTCATGGGAAATTTCTTGAAAAGAAATACATCCTCATTGCTGTTAAGAATTGTTTCCAAACATCCTTCATTCTTTAACCATTGATCTCACACTTGTAAAACTGGTAAAAGTGTCATCCAGATAAACTTCCACTTTCATTGATGGTAGAAAAGCTAAGTGCCTTTGTGCACTTTTCTATTTTTGAGATCAAAGCAACTGAATGCTATTGATAAAATTCTTGGGAGGCTTCTGATTTTTGTTTGTTTTGTGCTTTGTTCATGAAATAGGAATATGGTTCACAAAAAGAACAGTTTTTGACTTTATGACCTGTTGGCCCATACTGATTCTATTATTGGTGTATTAAATAAGTCACTCATTGTTGATAGTATAGTTATGATTAAAAATAAATTTAAATAATTTTGGGGTAAATTATCTGTAAGTAAAACCATGCTATGAAAAGTAAAGAATTTTATGCATCCATTATATTTCAGTGTGGATGCATCTTTCCTGCTTTCATTTATTATTAGACTTGATGTTCTAGGCTCTATCAATGATTGGTGGAAAGACTTTGATAAATGGTTCTAAAACCATGTACTTAAATTATCAGTATATGTGAAAAGTGGACACACAGATTTTTGGTTCTTTATATGACAATGGCTACAGTTTTAAATTATCTAGTGTAGAATTTACTACTTATTTCTGAAAAAAATAGCTTTATTAGTTATTACCTGCATTTGCCATGACATACAAAGATACAAGTAGAAAAAAAGATATGTTTGGTTCATTTTGATTAACTCTAGTTTTCTAAGGTTAAGTATAAAAAACTTTGATAGCCAAAAATTTATGCTAATAAGTGGCCATAAGAAAACAAACAAAGAAACAAACAAACAAAAACTCCACACAGATTAGGAAAATAGTGAGCATTCTCTGCTAACCACAAAATAACTCAAAGAAATAGATGTGTTCTGTACACATCAATAACCTGAATATATACCTTAAACAAATTTGAAGAGATTAAGTTTCTTTGCTTTACACCTCTCTTTTATCTTTTCCTTTTTAAAATGAATAATGACTGAACATAAAATAAGTTGTGTGGTTAATAACAACAAGGTGTATGTAAGTAGTATTAAAAGTTGATCTGTTCTTTGATTGCTTTTAATTTTTATAATGACTTTGTTTCTCTGAAGTATGACTTTAAACCTGGAAAGTAAAAGTGACAGTATCTACTTTCTATTCTCAAGCATCTGAAGAAACTGTTGTCTTTGTCCAAAGTTTTCTTTACCCATCTTTTCATGAAACTTCATCATGGTGACTCATTTTTTAATACCTTGCATTACTTAGTTGAATTTTTAACTTTTAGAACCACTTTGTGTCCAACCCTCATTGTATCATGGACTTCATGATTCTCATTTTTGTACTGTGTTTTTCATATGTCTTTCTAGAATTTTGGGAAATCCAGAAGAAGGGACTGTGTGAGATTAATTTCTTTCTTTCTTCATGGAAATGGTTCTACTAGTCAACATGTCTGCTGCAAAAGTTAAATTCTCACCAGTTGTTTCAATCCATGGGCATTGGTTTCTATTACCTTTGCCCATTAATACTTCTAAGTCTAAGGGAAATGGCAGCTTTCTGGCACAATCGCAGATGCAGTAAGACCATGAACAGATACATGGCCCTCTGTGGCAACATGGACCCAGATATCACCATGGCCTTAGGTGGCAAAGCAGGAAGGCCACTGGATCAGAAGACCCCTGTCTGCAACACAGCCCAAGATTATCAACATGGCTTTAGGCTGCAGCACAGAATATGTTCTTCTGTATGGCCTCTGGCAAGAGCATGAGACATGGACATCAATACAGGTCCAGCTGCAGTAGGACCATGGACCTAATCATGCCTTCAGTTGCAGCATTGGCCTGGACAGCAACATGAACTCTAGTGGCAGCTCAGGCTATCCACATCAATGTGAACCCCAGTAGCAGCATTGGCTATAGACACCAACATGGCTTCATGCTACAGCACAGACCATGGACATCCATATGGCTTTCAGTGGTAGGTCAGTGCTACCAACACAGACTCAGCAGCACTAAATCCAAGGACATATTCATGGCCATCCCCAGCAACCTGGAAATGGCCACTGCTATGGTCTCAGATGGCAGTATAGACCATTCACAATGGTGTGCTCCACAGGGGCAGCACAACCCAGGGACATCAATATGGAATTACTCCAGAGCACAAGCCATGAACATCTGAATGCCGTCAGGTGACAACATAATTCTTAGACATCAACTCAGACTACATGGTAGTTCTTTGAAGAGGTATAATCTAGAAAGTGGACTCTTCATCTCGGGTCATCGTTATTGCTAATATCTAAGGTGATCTCACATTCAGGCAGCTCATACAGGGGGCTGACTCCGCATCTGCTTAAGCTGTGGAATGCTGCAGATCATCCAGTTGACTAGGCAATGACAGGATCCACCATCTACCTCAGTCCTCTCTCTCACCTATCACCATTCTCATGTCACCATTTCTGCCTCTCTCCACATCCCACCCACTGCTCAGCTCCTTTACTGCTCTCCATACAATGGCCCTGCTGGACCTACAGTGTGCACCAAGCAGGCCTCCTGCAGGGGTAGGCCTAAGAGGTTAGTAGTATGGATATATTGTCATTCTTTTGTGTTCCAAATTGAGTTTCTGTTCTACAGGAAGAGTCTCCTGCTCCTTCACCTTCACAGGTAGAGATGTTTAGATTCCTCTTCAACCCCATCAACATTTTAAGCTACTGGAGTCCCTAAAGAACATCCATTTTTATTTACCCAGAATTGAACACTGTTAATACAGTCTCACTTTAGATTGTTAACACAATGCCATCTGTACGAACATTTATGTTCACATTTAATAGGAAGGCAATCAAAGTAATTTTTGTAATTAAATCTGAACATGAGACTAAAGATTGGATGTTATTAATTTTTTTCTTTCTCAAAACAATATTTAAGAAGTACTAGTTGAAGAGAAATTTAACACAAATTCAAAAGCAAAAAACCCAAATAAGACAGCTAGATTTGTCAACAATATTATTTCTTGTTTGAATGTCATCGGATATCAAATCATTTCAAATATTTTCCATTATTTCTATGCTGCTTAAAAGTAAAGGTGTTCTATAATAACACCATGAGGAGGTATTTCATGTGGGAGATAACCATTGGAAACCCATAAGAAACAGTGTACTAAACACATGCGATTAAAGGTTTTTACGTTAATTTTCACCCTTTCTCAGCCTCTGTTACTACTCCCATTCTTTTGCTTGTTTCTAACATATTTTTTGTTCTTCACTATCTTTCTGTAGCTTAACCTATTTACCCTAGACTGTTAAATATTCCCTTTTGAAGCATACATTTATTTTAAACTATTGTTCCACCTTCCTGCACTCCAACATTTATTGGACTTTAGTTTTAATATTCAATGGTATTACTATTTTTGTTGTTGTTGTTAAGAATAGATGAATTTGTTTTTACTGTTAGCAGAAGGACAGCGGATTTAGATTCATGTGGAAGTGAAAACTGGGGAGTTTTTGTTTTTGTCAAATCTATATCTATATCTATCTATGTCTATATCTATATCTATCTATCTATCTATCTATCTATCTATCTATCTATCTATCTATCTATCTATCTATCTATCTATTATAGCCCAATCATAGACCTTGCCCCAGTCCCACCCTTACAAATCCTTTCCCTCATTAAGGGCAGACATCAGCAGGGTCTGCATTAGAAACACCCAGGAATTCACAACTGGGTAAGGAGCTGTTTCACTTCACTCACTCTTTTTGTTTCCTGCTATATATTAATAGAAGTTAATATCTCAACAGGGTGCTCCTTCTCTTAATGTATGCTAACAGCCAACTTAGAACACATAGGGTGCTTGTAATGCCAAGGCAGTTCCCTCAGCTATGACACTTTAAAACGTTTTAGCTAAGAAGACCAAAAAAAAAAAAAAAAAAAAAAAAAGTTTTCTAAATCATATCCAGTATTTCCCTGACAATTCATAAGAACAGTACTTTTCACCTAAAGCTGCACAGAGTCCTCCTTCCCCTAGGAGTAACAAATCTAGTCCTTGCTGGTTTTGTAAAAAACAATTTCTGCTAAGGAATCTACTTGTTTTCAAGTTGCCCTTTGGAGTCTTTTAGGTGTTGTATATCTTGGTCTACTTTATTATTCAGGGTTTTAAAATTCTGATCTTGGGTAATTAGGGTTGATGCTCCCCAAGGCCCCTGCATCTGCCATTCCTGCTGTCACAGGAGGGGCCAAACTATAGCTCTATTTCTAGTCTATTTGTTCTCACCAGGCCTTGCTGGCCTTCACAATGGGAGTGTTCTCTAAACGCAGGCAAAAATCTTCTCCCATGTACACAGGTCTACTTGTGAGAGGAAGGAAGTTAAAATACACCGATTTTCTTTTTTGTGGTCCTAATTCAACATGTTTAACCATTACAAGTTTAGAGATTCTGAACACACGGGCCCTGCTTGTCCCTAGAGGAGCCAGGAAGTATATTCTTATATGTTCACACCTGCTGGTATATAGGCTTGTTGTGTTTTATTAAAAGATGAGAAAGGTACCCTCTCCGAGGTACCAGCCATAAGACGGGTGTAGAATAGAATAGAGTTTTTAATGGGGTCATTGGGAAAGGGAGTTGAGAAGGGAGTAGACAGAGAGAAAGCAAGCAAGGAGATAGAGAAGGACACAGAGAGAGAATGAGTAGAGAAGAGGCTGGTGGGAACATGTGTCGAGAGAGAGAGAAAGAGGGGGGGGATGAGAAAAGGGAGAGAGGGAGAAAGTTGTCAGGGAGAGTGAAGGGGGTCAGAGAGTCAGAGAGGCTGAACAGTCCCTGCAATGTATGAGAACTGGCCTATTATAGCTGGTCATGAGGTTTTAAGGGATGGGAAGGGGGAGGGATTTCTTAGTCTTTCCTTGGAGCAGGCAGATTTTACTGGGAGGATTTATGGGATTAGCCAAGTAGAGTGCTACTCCTCTTTTCAAAGGAAATTTCCATAACCTCCATATTTGAGTATGAGCCCCTGTAAACCAGTATTTGACACTTAATTCATTCCAGACCTTAACCTTCACAATGAAGAGGTTATAAGTCTTAAGTTTGCATCCTGGTTGGCAGGCTTGGGGGGTAGAACTTTTCCACTAGAGGAAGATGTAGGGGTCTTCATGTTCACCTGTGGCTGCATAAAAGGCCCTAGACTCAGTCTGGGATGGAACAATGATATTCTCTCAGCCTGTTGTGGTAGTGTGCTAGTGCATCAGGCGGGCATGTATAAAATTGCAGTGACCAAAGAAATGTTCCCTGTATGATGATCCTCCAATGTAGTCAACTCCTCTGTAACTTCCCCAATCAGCAATTAGGTCATTGCTATCCAGAGAAATCACATAGGTCAATGACACAGGTTGGGAGGTGGCATTTTGGGAAATGTCTATTACTTCTCAGTCTGAGGTTTGAGATGATTCTCAACCTCTCACTTCCATTTTAGTTGGCCAGATATAAGATTCACCAGTTAAAATCCCGAGCACCCCTCTCAGTGTTGGTCTGAGGTATGTGCGAGCTGCACATTGAGAAGATGATGGCAGTGCCACTTTGTTCTATTTTTCTCCTCTGTTTTGGCCAGCCATATCTGCTGTTAGGTGGAAATGGTGGATCTAAGCCATGTTTTCTGAAACCTTGACAGCTGTTGGCATAGTCAGGATCACAGGAAAGGGTCCCTTCCAAGCAGGCTCGGGTGTCTTTCTGGGCACGATCCATACTAAGTACCCCAGCTGGAACTGGTGAGCTGGCTCAATCAGAGGTCACTTAGGTGGTTTCGGATGGCTCTAGTTGACCTCTGCAATGAACTATAAGGGCTGCAGGAAAGAATGATTCAAGAGTTCCATAGCTTGAGGCTTCCTGTTAGTAGGGATGAGAGGAGGCAGGGTGTCCAACCATGGTTTAAAATGGCTTCAGCTTATCTCTGTAGGGGGAGCATCCAATTCCAAAGAAAGAAGGGAGCAAATCTGTTCCCCCTTCACCAGGTTCTGCCTGGAACTTAGTCAAAGAGTTTTTTTCTTAAACAGTTCTATTTGCTCTTTCTACAGGTCCCATAAGCTGTGGCCTGTTGGCCTGTGGGCACAGTGTGGGTTTTTAACATATTCATGAAGCTTTGGGTACTTGTTAAGATCCTCTGACCATGAAGGCCAGGCCATTGTTGGACCCCCAAGAGGGGGAAGGTCAAATTGTTGGAATAATGTCTATCTGTAGTATTTTGTGTGACTTCATTAGCTCTTTGAGACCTGATGAGTCAGCAAACAAATCTAGCAAGTCTGGCTCAGGCAGGAGAACGTGAACGATGATGCGACCTCAAGTCTGTGGTGACCACACTTGCTCGAAGGATCCCTTCTTGCTATGGCATCAGCAAAAGTATGCTGGCCCAGGTTTCAGTTGAATCCCTATTTTTTGGTGCTCTGAGCAATGGATGATGACAAGGCTTTCTGGCCACCAGATAGCTGCAGGAAGGCTAAGATTTTATTTTTATCATTTTCCCCTCTGAAGTCAGAGAGCCCTGTGTCTGGTACAAGGCACCATAAAACTTGTTTAGTAGTAAAAGAATACATGCTCTTGGTATAGATGTTTCAGCCTGACCATTTTCCAACCTTGGGCCTGAATGAAGGCTTCAGGTTCTTCCTTTTGGGGTGATGTCCCCTGAGGCAGAGTCTTAGTTAGGGTTTTACTGCTGTGATTAAAGCAACTCTTATAAGGAGAACATTTACTTAGGGTTGGCTTACAGGTTCAGAGGTTCAGTCAATTATCATCAAGGCAGGAATATGATAGTACCCAGGCAGGCATGGTGTAGGAGGAGCTGAAAATTCTACATCTTCATCTGAAGGCTGCTAGTAGTATATTGACTTCCGGGCAGCTAGGATGAGGGTCTTATTAGCCCACACCCACAGAGACACACATACCCCAACAGGGCCATGCCTTCTAATTGTGCTACTCCCTGGGCTGAGCATATACAAACCATCCCAGGTACACATTTAGCTCGGATTACTACTGTGTTATTACAGCCCCTCAGGCATACCCAATCCCATCATTCATTTAGTTAATCCTGTCAGTGTCAGTGATTAGTTCCCTTTCTATGGGGCAGGTCTCACACATCTGGTTGTCCACAGGGCAGATGCTAGTGTGGCACACGTTGGTCCATGCAGTAGGGATACTGAATTTATTACTGCAGGAGGTGAAACCTAATCCCAGAGAAGTGTAAAGTACGAGCCTGATAGAGGGTGAGACTTGTGTTGGTCATCCAGCCGGGGCTCTACCAAGGAGCATTTCAGTGGTGTGGGGGGGTGAAAACAGCCAATATCTGTTCCATGGTCACTTTATCAGTTTCCTTTAGCAATAGTGCTATAGCAGCAATGTCCCAGATGCAGGCTGGCCATCCTCTGTCAGGAGATCTAGACATTTAGATAATAAGTCACAGACCTTCTCCAGAGTCCGAAAGTCTGAGTCAGGAGGTCTTTTGCTATCATATTTCTTTCCCCTACAAACAAATGGAAAAATATATTCGTATCAAGTAGCCAGTCTGCTGGGGCTGACTATAAGGCTCCCTTGAGATTTTGAAATGCCTTCTTCTCTTTTTGCTTCCACCTGAAGGGGTCATTTTCTTTCATGTTCTGGTGCAATGGCTTTGCTATTTCAGCAATGCTGGGTATTCATGGATTGCAGTGTCCGATTATACCCAGGAATTCTCTCACCTGCCTCTTGTCCTATGGCTCAGAGTTATTTAGAATAGCTTGAATCCTGCTAGTGGACAAAGTCTCCTCTCTACCTTCGGAATCATACCCCAAATAAATTACCTTATTGGAAAACAATTGGGCCCTTTTCTAGCTTGGCTCAGGGTTGTTTTGGGAGCTTGTAGAATGTCTGGCTGTTCTCGGTTCCCTTCCTGAGCAGAGTTACTAACATCCAAGCCAGTACTATGTGTCTGCCCCCTACCCCACCCCAACCCACCCTGCCCCACCCCAATCCAGTTTTGTATTGTTAAAGTCTTTGAGTAAAACCATCTCTCTCTCTCTCTCTCTGTTATTTTTTTTTAATTTTCTGTGAATATCTGGGCTGAGTTGTTAACATAAGCAATATTAATAGCTTCTTGGTTCTCTGGAGGATCTGAGTCAGTGGGTATGAACTCGTGATATGCTTCTCTGATCCAGTCCAGAAACCGAGGAAAGGATTCCTCCGCAACTCCAGAACTTTCGAGAAGTTTGTTGGCTTTATAGCCAGTGACCTTTTTTCAGGTGGATCTCACAACATGTGTCTAACCCCCCAACCCCCCTCACACACCTTGATCTGTGTTCAGGTATGGTCGTGCTGAGGGCAGTATTTGTGATAAATATCTTTTCTGCATCCAATCCTGAAGTTCTGGAACTCACCTACAATCTGCCAGGTGGGTGGATAGGTGAAGAAAACAATTTCCTGCAAGTTAATGAGTGATTAAAACAGATAAAGCAGATAAAACAGGTATCTGCTTACCTGCTTAACAGCTCAGCTGTGGCAGGGGGCTCCAGGAGGAGGGAAAGCCAAGGTCCATGTAAGGAAACTGATGTGGGAGGCACGGATTCCCTGCCAGAGTTTTCCTGGCAGTTTGGGAGTCATATAACCCATCATTGGCCAGCTCACATCAAAGGTTGCAGAGTTTCCAAGGTGGTAACTTAGCTTCATAGTCAGGCTTAGGGAATTTCTGGAAATGTTAAAGCATGTTGTTCAGTGGGCACTTGGCTTTTTTTTTTTTTGTCCTGCCTCCATCCCTGCAACAAAATATGAATACACAAATTCAACAGATAGTAGACACTAGTATATAAAAACAGTACACCAGAACGGTCAGAGAAGAGACAAGATCAGACACACTGATATAGGGTGGACACTTCATTCAAACTTCAAAACCAAAAGGACAAAAAGGTGTCTCTTGTGTCCTGTGAGATGAAGGTCTACACTTGTGTTTAATCTTCCTGTCTCTCCAAATGTCTGCATCCCCCCCCACAAAAACAAACAAACAAACAAACAAAAAACAGAAAAACTCACCAATCACAATTGTATGACTCTTTTACTTTGATTTGATTCCAGTTTGCAAATTTGTAGTGGTTCTAGTTCACTTTGGACTTGCTCCCTCCGGGCTCATCTATTCCATAGATGGCCGCTGAGGTGGCTATTCCTCTAGACTTCCACATCTCCTTGGATCTCTCACTTTTACAGTTCCCCAGGTAGTGCAGACTTAAGGGCTGTCCTGAAGGTTACAACATTCATTCTATCATTTTCCTGAGATGTAGACAGGTCCTTGCCTCCTGACTCAGGCTTTCTACAATAATCATGGAATGATTAACTCTGGCAGAGAGGACATTCTTTAAAGGAGAAACTTGAAAATATGTACAATATTATAAAGAAGACTTTTGCCCACAGCAACCACTGACACTCAGAGATGCTCACTCCCTGCTGGCTCTCTTTTCAAGGGGCAGGAACCTTGTCGAGCCATCCCTTACACATGGACAAGCAGGATTTCTTTCTTTTTTTTGTTTTTGTTTTTGTTTTTGTTTTTGTTGTTGTTGTTGTTGTTGTGGTGGTGGTGGTGGTGGTGGTTGTTTGTTTTTCGAGACAGGGTTTCTCTGTATAGCCCTGGCTGTCCTGGAACTCACTTTGTAGACCAGGCTGGCCTTGAACTCAGAAATCCGCTTGCCTCTGCCTCCCAAGTGTGTGCCACCACGACCGGCTTACTATTTTGTTTTCTTAAATTACTGTCAGTCACTTAAAAAGAAGTATATTAGTGGTCCACATATTAGTTGAGGGAGAACGTTTGCAGCTATAACAGAGGCAATGGAAATGTTGAGGTACATATTTTTCTTTTCTTTTGTTATCTTTTAAAAACAATTTATACTCAATGAAAGTTGGAAAGTTGAAGGGAGAAAATTGCTAATTTTATACTGCAATAAGTTGTGTGTTTAAAAATAAAATTGCTGTAGAATTTCTTATTGCTAAGAGTGATTTAAAGAACAGAAACCTAAAACACATGAAATAAGTAGAAAGTATGGAATAATTCTAACAGAAATAATAGACTTCAAAAAAAAATCAGCTAGCTAGGTAATCTAACAGCTGTTTGTTGCAAAAAAATCCAAGTCTCTCTACAAAACTCCCTAATTTATGATGTTCCCTGGAGCTAACACTTGTTTCCACAGATATTCCCTGCTTTTCTTCATAGGCTTACACCCTATGAGAGGGATTTTAAGGGATTTTAAATCTGTTGTATTCTAGTTTTTTTTTTTTTAAATAAAAATAGCCTTTTCATGAGCTAATGTCATTTTCTGTTTTACTCTTAAGCAACTCTCTCCACACACACACACACACACACACACACACACACACACACACACATGCTCACACACACACACACACATATATATATATATATACATATATATATATATATATATATGTATATATATATATACACACACACACACACATATATATATGCTCAGTATGTCTTCCATTGTAGGACTCCTCATAAAAACATTCAGTTTAGTTTCAGTTTTAAACAGCTTGCTTGAACAGGTATAAATGTACAGGTTGTCATATCACTTTTATTTATAACATGCTTTGTGCTACAAACTAATAAGTAGAATTACAGTAACTATTAGTGACATTAATTCATGTATAGAAAATATAGTTATTTGAATGAATATTTTTGGCTATGATGTATGTCATCAGTGTTAATATATTCTCATTTTCCTAAAAAATGTCAGTTGAAACTCTACATGTTTTGATTTTAGTTTCTTTAAGATAAGGTGATGAATTTCATGAGATTTGATGGTTTCATTTTTCCTTTGTTGATTCTGTGTACTTCCTTTTCCTTTCAGTAGCACTGGTTCTGCTTTCGTGATACATGCGCTCAATTCTACTTTTCCCATTCCTTCTTCTTTTTCTCCCCGGTCTAGTTTCATGACCCACATACCCAGTCACACATAAATTAAAATCTGCATGCGTCATATGAGATGAAATACAGCATACTTATTTCCAAGACTGCTTTCTTTTTAAGATAATAAATGACATTAAAACACATATAAACATATATATATATATATATATATATATATATATATATATATATATATCAACATTTAATTTTTCTTATCTGCTGATGGCCACCAAGGCTTGACATCATATCCTGACAACTGAGAGAAGGACATTGATAAGTATGGATTTGAAGAAACATCTAGGGGATTTTAACTAGACTCCTTCAGTTATAAGCTGTGCTGTGCTGCGGCTCAGTGGTATGGTCCTATTTCTAGTTTTTATGAGAAAACTCCATATGGATTTGTGTGGTCTTGATACTGTTTCCTTTGTGGTTAGAGTGCTTTTAAAGTTTCTATAACTTTTTAAAATGTTCTATTTCTATAAGATGAAATATTTTTCTCTGTTTTTATCAAGTTGATTCAAAGTTTAATGCCTTACATTCAGGCCATTGACCCAAGCATTCAAACATATGAGTTTATAGGTAACAGACCTATTCAACCCACCCATTCCATAAAAGTTCCCTCCTTGTTCACCCTCTCCTGAACTTTGTCTGTTTCTCATGCTCTAAGGAGTAATACAATTTTCTTCCTCTGTGTATCACATTCCTTTAAATACATTCTGCATTGCTAATATGTCTGAGATCAGCTCAGTGTGTATATATCTGACTGTATCTGACTTTGCTTAATATAGTAATTTTGCAGCTTTCCTCAGGTTGCCCAGGCTCTAGTCCGCGCTGGTGAGAGTGTGGATGGCAGAAGCAACACAGCTTCTGGGACGGACCCCATTTTCAGGGCACCTTCCCTGCCAGAGGAGAGGTGTCCACCTGGGAGGGCTCTCACTGCCTGAGCTGGTGAGGGAGACATCTTTGCTCCGCGAGTCGCCCAGGCTCCAGTCCGAGCAGGTGAGAGTGCTCGCAGAAGCTACACAGCTTCTGGGACAGACCCCATTTTCTGGGCACCTTCCCCACCAGGGAGAGGTGTCTGCCCTGGAGGGCTCTCACTGCCTGAGCTGGTGAGGGAGACATTCTTGCTTCGGGTTGCCCAGGCTCCTGTCTGCACAGTTGAGAGTGCGGACTACAGAAATGACACAGCTTCTGGGACAGATCCCATGTCGGGCTCCAGACATCCGGGCTCCTTCCACCCCAGAGGAAAGGTATCCACCAGGGAGGGTTCTCATTGCCTGAGCTGGTGAGGGAGCTATCTTTGCTCCAGGTCGCCCAGGTTCCAGTCCACACTGGTAAGAGTGTGGACAGCAGAAGCAACACAGCTTCTGAGTTGCCCAGGCTCCTGTCTGCACAGTTGAGAATGCAGACTGCAGAAGTGACACAGCTTCTGGTACAGACCCTGTTTCGGGCTCCAGACACCCGGGCAGCTTCCCTGCCAGAGGAGAGGTGGCCATCTGGGAGAACTCTGTCCACCAGAGTGAGAGTGCCATATTGTGTCTAGGGTCCCTGGGAGACTGGTCATTGCAGGTGAGTATGCAAACTGCAGAGGCAACACATCTTCTGGGACAGGCCATTTCAGGCCTACAACTTCAGCCAGGAGACATGTCTGAAGGCCAGAACTCTGTGCACCTTCCCTGCAGGAGGAGAGCTTGCCTGCAGAGAGTACTCTGACCACTGAAACTCAGGAGAGAGGTGGACTCCCAGGACTGCTGACAGAGGCTAACTGAATCACAGGAGGATCAAGCTCCAACCAGAGACAACTATAACAACTAACACCAGAGATTACCAAATGGTGAATGGCAAAAGTAAGAATCTTACTAACAGAAACCAAGACCACTCACCATCATCAGAACCCAGCATTCCAACTTCAGCCAGTCCTGGGTACCCCAACATAACCGAAAAACAAGACTCAGATTTAAAGACATATTTCATGATGGTAGTAGAAGATTTTAAGAAGGGCATTAATAACTCACTTAAAGCAATACAATAGAACACTGCTGAACAGGTAGAAGCCCTTAAAGAATCACAGGAGAACACCGCTAAAGAGGTAGAAAGCCTTAAAGAACAACAGGAAAACGCTGCTAAACAAGAAGAAGTCCTTAAAGAAGAAAAGCAAAAATACCTTAAAGAATTACAGGAAAAAACCAGACAAAGAGGTGATGGAATTGAACAAAACCATCCAAGACCTAAGAAGGGATGTGGAAACAATTAAAAAAAAAAAAAAAAAAGTAAGACAACTCTGGAGATAGAAACCCTAGGAAAGAAACCAGGAACCATAGATGCCAGCATCAGCAACAGGATACAAGTGATGGAA
>NC_034606.1:16325596-16344443 GCF_900095145.1 Mus pahari | reverse complement strand
ATATAAGTGACCCTAAAAAGTCCACCAGAGAACTCCTAAACCTGATGAACAACTTCAGTGCAGTACCTGGATATATAAATTAACTCCAACAAATCAGTGGCCTTCCTCTACACAAAGCATAAACGGTCTGAGAAAGAAATTAGAGAAATAACACCCTTCACAATAGTCACAAATAATATAAAATACCTTGGTGTGACTCCGAGGACGTGAAAGATCTGTATGAAGAAACTCAAGCCTCTGAAGACAGAAATTGAAGAAGATCTCAGAAGATGGAAAGATCTCCCATGCTCATGGATTGGCAGGATTAACAGTCAAAATGGCCATTCTTCTGAAAGCAATCTACAAATTCAATGCAATCCCCATCAAAATTCTAACTCAAATTTTCACTGACTTACAAAGGGCAATTTGCAAATTCATCTGGAATAATCAAATACTTCAGATAGTAATAACCATACTCAACAATAAAAGAACATCTGGTGGAATCATGATGCCTGGACTTAAGCTGAACTACAGAGCAATTGTGATAAAAACTGTATGGTACTGGTACAGTGACAGACAGGTAGATCAATGGAATAGAATTGAAGACCCAGAAATGAACTCACACACCTATGATCACTTGATCTTTGACAAGGGAACTAAAACCATCCAGTGGGAAAATGACAGCATTTTCAAAAAATGGTGCTGGCACAACTGGCAGTTATCATGTAGAAGAATGAGAATTGATCCATTCTTATCTTCTTGTACAAAGCTCAAGTCTAAGTGGAACAAAGACCTCCACATAAAACCAGAGACTCTGAAATTTATAGAGGAGAAAATGGGGGAAAGCCTCAAAGATATGGGCACAGGGAAAACATTCCTAAACAGAACAGCAATGGCTTGTGCTCTAAAACCAAGATTTTACAAATGGGACCTCATAAAATTGCAAAGCTTCTGTAAGGCAAGACACTGTCAACAAGACAAAAAGGCCACCAAGAGATTGGGAAAGGATTTTTACCAAACCTAAATCTGATAGAGGACTAATATCCAATATATACACAGAGCTCAGGAAGCTGGACTCCAGAAATTCAAATAACCCCATGAAAAATGGGGTACAGAATTAAAAAAAGAACTCTCAACTGAGGAATACTGAATGGCTGAGAAACACCTCAAAAAATGTTCAACATCCTTAATCATCAGGGAAATGCAAATCAAAACAACCTTGAGATTCCATCTCACACTAGTCACAATGGCTAAGATAAAAATTTCAAGGCACAGCAGATGCTGGCGAGGATATGGAGAAAGAATAACACTCCTCCATTGTTGGTGGGACTGCAAGCTTGTACAACCACTCTGGAAATCAGTCTGGCAATTCCTCAGAAAACTGGATATAGTTCTACCTGAGGATCCAGCAATACCTCTCCTCGGCGTATATCCAGAAGATGTTCCAACTGGTAATAAGAACACATGCTCCACTATGTTCATAACAGCCTTATTTATAATAGCCAGAAACTGGAAAGAACCCAGATGTCCCTCAACAGAGGAATGGATACAGAAAATGTGGTACATTTATACAATGGAGTACTACTCAGCTATTAAAAACAATGAATTTATGAAATTCTTAGGCAAATGGATGGATCTGGAGGGCATCATCCTGAGTGAGGTAACCCAGTCACAAAAGAACTCACATTATATGCACTCACTGATAAGTGGATATTAGACCTGAACCTAGAATACCCAAGATACAATTTGCAAAACACATGAAAGTCAAGAAGAAGGAAGACCAAAATGTGGACACTTTGCCCCTTCTTAGAATTGGGAACAAAATTCCCATGGAAGGGGTTACAGAGACAAAGTTTGGAGCTGAGAGGAAAGGATGGACCATCCAAAAACTGCCCCACCCAGGGGTCCATTCCATAATCAGCCACCAAATGCACCACTATTGCATACACTAGCAAGATTTTGCTTAAAGGGCCCTGATATAACTGTCTCTTGTGAGGCTATGCCAGTGCCTGGCAAACACAATAGTGGATGCTCACAGTGAGCTTTCTTATGGAACACAGTGCCCCCAATAGAGGAGCTAGAGAAAGTACCCAAGGAGCTGAAGGGTTCTGCAACACTATTGGTAGAATAACAATATGAACTAACCAGCACCCCCAGAGCTCCTGTCTCTAGCTGCATATGTAGAAGAAGATGGTCTAGTCAGCCATCGTTGTGAAGAGAGGCCCCTTGGTTTTGCAAACTTCATATGCCCCAGTACAGAGGAACACCAGAGCCAAGAAAGGGGAGTGAGTGGGTAGGGGAGCGGGGAAGAAGGGTATAGGGGACTTTGGTGATAGCATTTAAAATGTAAATGATGTAAATACCTAATAAAAATTGGGAAAAAAAGTGAGTGCCAGATAGTTCTACTTAGTGCTCAGAAAAATAAATAAATAAATAAATAAAATAAAGACTTATGGCATAGGAATATAGACCACTAATCACCTGTGACCACCTAGCAACACCAACAAAATTTAATTTTACCTAATCCTTCTAGAGAGTTCCTCCAGTTCCCTATAAGAAAGCCTATGTGCTTTTATCTGGGGTCATAATTTCAATTAATGGTTGATCCCTGCATGCCGGTTGTTTCTGTAGAAAACAGCTCTTTGTTTTTGCATACTATCTGAGTTTGTGGTCTTCCTCAGCGAGTTTTGGATCCTTACACTACCAGGCATGGCTAAAGCTTTAAATTCATTCAGAAAATAGGTTGTTACTTGAATAAAATTTGTACCACCATTGCAGTAGTTAACATACCTTTCCAGCCTGGTAGTTATTCTTCTTGTCTGACTTGACAGCTGGCTGCTGCTGATATTTCCCTCTAGGTAGCATTGTAAAAAAAAAAAAAAATCCAATGCTATAAAAGTTAACCAATTGACAGGACACTTCCAGAATAATACCAACTTTATTTTTCGTGTGGTGTTGTCACCTCAAGTTCTCATGGTACCCAAGAGCAATAATAATGACCTATATCATTTGTGGAGATCTATGTGGTTCAACTAACCAATAACTCAAAAAGAGGTAACATATTTGTAACTGGGTGTTTTGACTGATAGAATATAGTGTCCTGGAAAGGTATTATACCACTATTATTGGGTAACTCCACTTTAGCCCCTTAATATATGTATATATTTTAAGATAATTCAATAATAGTAACTTTTCATTTGGTATTTTCAAGTGACTAAGGATACCACCCCTCTTCTCCCCACTCTTCCTATACCCAACCCAAATTAAATAGTTTGTCCCATCATTCCCCATTCTCCCTTCATACTGTATATCTTCTACTTGCTTCCCTTGAAATCCTGTCATGGACACTTCACTATTTTCTTCCCATTAATGGACACTCTTATTTGAACACACATGCCTAAGTATTGAAAGCTAGCATTTACTTTTGAGAAAAAGACAGTTCAACATTTTTTTCTCTATGGTTTAAAGTTACCTACTCAGAAGTTCATTTTTCTTTTCTTCTGAATGATATTCTATTTTGTTTATGAACCACATTTTCATTATCCATTCATGAATGGATGACAAACATCTAGACTATTTCTACTTCCTAGCTGCGGTGAAGAGGGCAACACTGACTGTGTATAAGCAAAAGTCTCTACGATAAAATATAGCATCATTTAAGACTATGTACAGTAGAGGTTTAGTTGCTTAATAGGATACATTTATTTTTAGCTTTCTGAAAAAAGCACCTACACTGATTTCCACAGTGAATGCCCCAGTTTACATCCCAGCTTATAATGAATGGTTGTTCTCATTTCCCCACCCTCACACCAGCATTTGTTGCCATCTCTACTTAGGAATGTAGCCTTTATTACTGAGGTAAGAAACACTTTCAAAGCAGTATCCATCTGGGTTTAATTGATGAGTAGGGAAGTTGAACATTTTCAACTATTTTTAAATAAACTTTTATATTATTTCTTCTGAGAACTCTTTGGTTGTTCTGCATCTAAAATTTTAATTGAACTGTTTGTTTTCTTGCTGTTTATTTTTATTTTTGGTGATTCTTTGTTTAATCAAATCTTACATTCTTTCAGATTTCTAGCTGGTAAAGATCTCTTGTCCATTCTGTAGTCTCTCTGTTTGCTAGAATGATGACATTAGTTGATGCACAGAACCTTTTAAATTTCATGTAGTATCATTAGTCAATTGTTGATTTTAATGCTTACCTCACCAGATTCCTGCTCAGAATTTATAACCTCGGGGTTGCTGATGAGAATCTTGGTTTGATAAGGCTATGCTAGTCTTGGAATGGAAGTCACTATATCTTCCTTATAGCTATTAATCATGAGCCTTAACTACTGTTTGTGATTTACCATAGATTTTCCTCATTCAGGCTTAGGATTTTTCTGCAATAATTTCTTTAAAAGTATTTTCCCACATTTAGCCTTTATTTCAGCTTGATTATAGTTACAGAAGTTCTTAGTTTTGTTCTCAAGGATGCATCTCAGATTTCCTAGAATATTAGCTCATTTTTTCTTTTTTCCTTATATATGTCTAAATGTCTCATAGACTCAACCTTTGTTCCATCTTTAATTTTTATTTTTAAAAATATTTGATGTGTATTTGCAGTGCTTTCTCTTGTGTTTTTTTCTTTCGATTTTCTTTTTGATCGATTCTTTTGTTTCCAGAATTTCTGTTTCCTCTTAAGAGATTCAATTTCTGTTCTTTTGATTTTTTTTTCCTAACACAGCTCTTCTCTGCCAGTTCTATCACAATAGGCACTTGAGTTTTCATCAAGTATTCTGCAATCTTGGTCAAGTATTAAACCTTAGTGTCTAACTAGTTGCTCTGCCTTTTGTATCTAAATTGTGTGGCCACAACACATTCTAGTGTCTACTAAAGTTTTTTAGTTAATATAACAAGCATTTACGTGATCTGAGAATTTCAGGTTTTGTTTATGTACTTTCCAGCACACTGGATTTGTCTTAGAACTTTTTCTGTTGATGTTATTATATTTGTTCAGAAAGTGAGTCTCTTTTAATAAGGAGAAGCACGGGTAGAGTTGGTTCCTAAAGTCTTATACTGCCCCTGAATGGGCTTGGGAGGCAGAGTCCAAGGTTAGCTGTCAGGAGCATAGGAGATCTGCTTCTGCTTCATGTCTGGGATGCTGCCATCTCATCTGCCAGATTAGCCCCATATTACTTCTGGAACAATCGGCATCAGCATCAGCCAAATGAATGGCTTGCGTTCTGCCTTTGGCTATCCGCAAAGCTACTAAGTGCTAACCTTTGTATTTTGCTAACATTGCTAAAAAAAATAAAAGCCCATGCAATTTTGCCAATCGAAACAACAGAAAGAAAATATAAAAGCAGTATAAAGAACAGACACATTATGCTTACACATTTAGAAATTCTGAAGTAAAATCTCCCCTCTAGCATTTCCCTGTTGGATCAGCCTGAAGTGGTTTCGGGAACTCTGCCAATTGTGTGCACTTTCTTGGATGTTCTCTGTCCCCCTTTCTCACCATCTTTCCCTTGGGACCATTTTCTTAATTATATGCTTGCCAAACCAAAGATGTATCTGAAAAATCTTGTCTACAGATGACCTTACCCAAAAGCACTTCCACTACACTGCTGATAAACCACTCACTTATACAATGCACTTACATCCCTGCTGTTACTGTGATGAATTATTTATATTCTTATCTAAATCCAAATCTTAATTTAATCTTCAAAACCTTTTCATTTTTTCCCTATTAGAAACACTGCTCCAACATTTCCATCTATTTTTTTTTTTCTGTTCGATCTCTCTCCTTTCTCTTCTCTCATTAATTGCTATCAATGTAGGTGTCTGTTCTGACATTTTCCAAGTAAGCAAACTGAATACTTCAGTTGCCCTCAAATAACCTTCCATCTAGCGTTGGAGTTATTTTTCCCTCCTCTTTATACTCAGTCTCATTAAGCATGCCACTTCCTGACCTCTTAATCCTTCTCTAAACATTGAGGTGCACAAAAAATCCCATCTCTTACATCATTTCTACTCCACCTACATTCTCCTATTATGTAATTTCATCAGCTTCTTAAAGTTTAACCTGTAATTAAAGTCTTTAAAAAGTATTTTGTACATGATATTTCAGAGTCTGTCTACAAGCAATCTAGGGTTAATTTGTTTGGAAATAATCTTCCCCATCCTGTTTTATTCATCTTAATAAACCGATCTATCTTTTTCTTCTATTTTTTGAGGTTATAATTACATCATTTCTCACCTTCCTATACCCACCTCTAAACCTCCCATAAACTCATGCTTACATTCTAAGTCATAGCCTCTTTTATTAATTATTATCCCTTAATATAACATATTTAGTCTGCATATTACCTGTATATGTTTTTATGTCTCAACCATCGGTACTAGATAACTCATTGGTGGGCTCTGTCTCTGGGAAGATTATTTCTCATACCTTGTATATTTCCTACTTTCTTGTGGTTATTTTCTCTGTGTAGTGCTGAGGCTTCACTGTCTTTTGCTCAGGAACCTTGGCATGTATATGATTTTGCTTTACTTTGTTTTATATTTATTTTTCTTGCTCAATACTTTTGATTAATCAAAGATCTTAGAACAATTCTCACATTTAGTCTGTCGTTAGATAGCTACAAATACAATGGTGACAAATTTGGTATGACTCACCTCAAAAAGTATAGCTGGCACTGACTCCTGCTCAGCTCCATCAGCTCTCAACATACAAGCCTCTATTGTTTTCCTAGATTAATGAAAATATCTTCTAGCTGATCTGTAAGATTAAACTGATAGTTCCTAAGATTAATCCCCAATATGGCCCTGATTGATTCTTTCGTAACAAACTGAGTTCATATTGCATGCCTCTATCCTTTTAACTCACCAATGTGTTTACATCTTATTTTGAATAAAAGCAGTAAGATTAATGGCAAATTATTGCCCCCAGCAATAATTTATTCCTTCTAAACATTTGTTTTCACATCATGTTATCTATTATGATTTTTGATACAGTTATTTGAATTATGATCTAATCTATTTAAGATTCATAAAACCTGAATATTTCCAGCTTTTGATCACCACTCATCTTTGTCTGTCTGTTACATTCCCTTTTAATGTTTTACATTTTCTTCACCTCTTATTCCACATGAAGACATGATATTTTTCTTTTGGGACTCACTGTTATTTCACTTGTTTCAATAAATTTATATAGCTTACAACTATTCTCCACAAATATTTGTTTGGCTAATGCAGAGGTTTGGATGAGAATGGCCACCTTAGTTTCATACATGTAAATGCTTGAATGTGTGGTACCTTCTTGGTTAAACTGTTTGAGAAGGACTAGGCGGTTAGGCCTTGTTGTGGCAGGTATGTCACAGGGGACAGCCTCTGAGGTTTCAAAGTTCATACAATTCCAAGTGTTGTTTCTTTTTCTTAACCTTGTGGATCAGATATAGTTCTCAACTTCTGCTCCAACACCATGCTTGTTTGTTTGTTGCCATAACTGCTTCCCGATGACTGTGGACTCAGAATCTTTAGTTATAATCCTCTCTAAATTCTTTCATCTATAAGTCACTTATATTTATAAATATAAAGCTCAGTCAATAAATGTATTTTTGATACTTTTTGTAAAGCACTCTAACACCAAGAAACATTTTGAGAACTTCACTGAATTTCAAACAACATTCTTCTCTCTTCTTATTTTAAATGATAAAAACAAATGATTCCAACTAACATTCTCTCTGCGTTGTCCTCTGATCTATTTTTAAGTATTAGGTATACCAATTACTTTTCACATGTCTATCTACTGTTTTATTTTACATCATCTCTCATGAATCTTTCATAGTTCATAAATCTAATATAAACCCACATAGGTTTTCCAATAAGTGAAAGTTGAATTAATTAAAAATGAAAATTATGACCAAATGGAGTGAATCTTATGAAAGAAACATCATGGACAAAATGAAGACCAGATTAAGTTGGAAAGGGTGAAACAGATGAAAAACGAGGCCACAGTGTGCTAAGCCTTAAAACTTCTAAGCTAAAGATCATCCTTCCATGAGATGGTAATAGGGAACATGGTAAAAAATAACTTATAGGAATATAGATCAACTATTCAGAGCAGTTTTTATATAATTTTACTTTTCATAAAGAAACATAAGGGTAATATAGGGAATGAATGAGAAGTGAATTGCTTTATTTTCTTTTTATTTTTTCCTTGTTTTCCTTTCCTTTGATTTTAGAAAAATTAACTACCAGAAAAGAATGGCAGTTAAATGTGGGTAGGAAGGGAGAACAAGAAGGTATGTTAAACAGTAAGAACAGGGACACTAAGGCAGATTGTGAAACACATTCTAACACTGATATCCATATGGGCAGAGAATTAAAAGCAATCCAGGAACAGATTTATTAAAAAAAAACAAATAATGCATTTCAGATATGAAGTAAAGAAGACAGATAGAGAAGTGAATTTGGTAAAAAACCATTTTGAAGTTGTATAATATACAAGATTTCATGACAAAGAAATATGATTAAGAAGATTTTAATCAGAACAGGCAAGACAAGGTTTATAAGCATTCTGAAGCCCATTTGCCAAACAAGTGCAATTTATACTTTTAAATATTACTTACTATACTTATGTTACTGGTTTAGTAACAGGCGTCTGTTTTGACAGTTTACTCTGCCTTCACGTGTGTCTCTCACACATAAATGGCTGAATAGTTCTATCTAAATAAGTCTATCTCCCTCACTACCTTTCTCTGAGTCCTGAGCTGAAATGTTGGGGCCCCTTCATCTATGAAGTTCTGCTGATTCCAGCTAATTACTTTAGAGTATGCAGTTAGAGACAAGAGACCAGGAGCAAGATGTAACTTCCTCCCATAATCCTGGTCGAACCTATCTTCATTTCAAACAAAACATTCTTAATGTTGTAAGGATAAAAATAAACTGGCATGCAGATCTAATAGCATTTCTTATCCTTTTTCTCCATTTGAAGATGAATTATGCAATAATCTTCTCATATATATGATACACATAAAATCTTTCCAATAGAAAGAAACATCGTCCTAAGTATTCATCACATACTACTCAAAGTTTATTATCTTTGAGATTTTGTATTGTTCCTTACATTTGTGTGTGTGTGTGTGTGTGTGTGTGTGTGTGTATAGCATAGATGTTTATAATTACATTATATACATATTTATCCTATTTGCCAAGCAAGTTAAAAGCATGAGTTACAATTTTTCAACCTCCTCAATTTCCACAAGCAATAATGTAGAATCAGTGGACAACAGAGGAGCACAGTCAAGTCCCATGCAGTTATCATGATGGGAAAATTAATTATAAACATTTGCCCATAGGAATCATGAGACAACAGTGAGAATACATGGAGAATGTTTCTATCTTGAGGGTGTAGATGTTCTATAGTAACCACTTTACTAAGGTAACCTGAAGGAACACCTTAGACATCCCCTAAATGCCTTCTGATGAATTTCCACATGTTCATCATTTTCTTTGGTCATTTGTGGCATGGGTGTTTTTCTTGTTGGCTAATCTCAACTCAGATCCATGGAATATTTAAAGCCTGCCACTACACTTGGAAACTTGCTGGCCTAAGGGGATTTTCAAACTAGAAAAATATAAGACTTTATTTATCCAGACCCAATATTTTCTTTAATAGGATTCATTTGAAATTAGTTGGCTTCTGGTCTGCTTGCTTTTGGTCCTTGCCCTGTTCGGTTACCACACCCAAGTTTCGTTTTTAGACCTTCCAAGACTCTAAATCCAGATCTCTTTTCTTCCTACTCTCATTTCCTCCCTTTGAAGTTAATAGCAGCTACCTGGAGGCTTTCTGCAACAATAATTTGGGAGACCACACCCTGCACCTGATATTTCTTTGAGGTGGTTTATATAGGTTTAATTTTTAAAAGTTTTCTTAAATTGCATTTCTTAATATTGAAGTTCTAAAAGATAATTGGTTTCTCCATCCTTACTCAAGTGAAAATACTTGTGATCTTTAATATTTGCTCATAAACTTGTTTATTTTTCTAAGTTAAATCCTTTTCTTTATTAATTTTCCAAGTATACCTAGTAAAACAACATATACACTTAAGATTCTGTAGAACTTGTTTGTCCTATTTATAATTACAATGAACAGATTGGTACTATAATCTCGAGGCAATAGTCTGATTACATGTTTCTGTTGTTATATGGATTACAATTTTTCCAGAATCTAATGCCAATGTCTTTATTGATGAAGGGGAACACTACTTCAATGTAACAATTTCTTTATTTGTTATCAAAATTAACCTTAGGCTGAAATATCAGTGACTTTCAATTAGAAAATTTATAAATTACAATTATACCCTTGAGAGAGTACAACAATATTTGTTACATATATCACACATGAATACATACATATATTCATGTAAACATCTAAATATACGTAGTCTTAATTTTCTTGTGGAAGGTACACTCTTTTTAATCAATGTTATACTGATGTGAAGAGACATGATCATCACAGCAACTCTTATAAGGAAAAATAATTAATTAGAGCTTACTTACACCTTCAGAGGTTTAGTCCATTATCATCAAGGTGACAGGCATTGCAGCATGCAGGCAGACATGGTGCTGGAGTTAGGCTGAGAGTTCTACATGCAGCTCAGCAAGCTGCAGGGAAAGAGAGTGACACTGGGCCTTGCTTGGGCTTCTGAAATGTCAAAGCCCACCCATAGTGATACAGTTCCACCAAGGCCACACATACTCCAACAAGGCCATATGTCCTATTTCTTATGAATAATGCCACTCCTTATGAGCCTATGAGGACCATTTTGATTCAAACAACCATAAACTCAAGTCAAATACCTGGAGCCAAAAAGAATATCAAATGCTATATATGCTATTTCTTTCCTGAATCTGTACATAGAGTGAAGTTGAATTTATATGTTAATCATAGTACTTCATTAAAGGAAAACTGTTAAAATAATTTTCTTAATCATATACTATAACAAAAGTATCGATTTGCCTCTTAGTCATTTCTTTCTCTTTCCATGTATATATCTTATTTTACTTTAACTGACATTTCACTAAAAATTCTTTTGGCTTTTCTTTGGACTATTCAAAATAGAAGTACCACTTGTATTTCACTTTTGGGAGACTCACTACATTTTTACCGAAGACAAGTAAGGAATAGAAAGCAGAGGAGACTAGTGAATGACAAAGTGGAGGCAAGGATGTGTGCTTTGGTGTGAGAAAGGATGGACAGTGGGATATTTCTAACTTATTTTACAAAATTTCATTTAATATTATCTGACTGCAGTTGACCGTGAATAAGTATGACTTCGAATAAGAAAGACTGTGGATAAAGGAATACTAGAGGAACACATTGTGTGTGTGTGTGTGTGTGTGTGTGTGTGTGTGTGTGTGTGTGTGTGTATGCATGCCACAAATAATTTGTAGCCAGTAGGGGACATCGTGAGAGTGCTGTTTTCTCCTTTCTCCTTTCTCCGTGGGAGACTCCGCAATTGAACTCAGGTCACTGAGCTTTGCAGTGGATACCTTCACAGTCTGAGCCAGTATGGTAGACACTTTATTTTTTTAGATTGTTACCGTGAGTTACTGGGAACTCCTTTCTGTACAGACATCTTTTTACATTTGCTTTTTAAACATTTTATTAAAAATGCAATTGTATTACCTCCTTTCTTCCATATCCTCCAGCTCCTTCAATGTTCCCTCCTCTAACCTTTTGAGTGTCCTTCCTCTTCCTCTCTCTCACTGATGTCCCCTTTTCCTTTGATTATTATTCCTACACATACACATATGCACCTTACCAATATCTATTTGCAATATGCAGGGTCTGCTTAGTGTGCCGTGTGTGTATGATTTCAGAGCTGACTGATTTGTATTGTAAAACAAGCAGGGGTCCATCCCTGGCAGAGGTGAATCCTCCTTCTCTCAGCAGTTCTTAATTGTTGATAGTTCTGAAAAGGGAAATAGCCATAATTTTATGATTTATATAATTTTAGTGGAAAATACCAAGAGCAAAGTAAGCATGAAGCAAGGGAAAGAAAGGCCATATGATCATGTGTCAAAACCCCACAATTTAAGATTGCTCCACCTTGATTTGACTGTTTACCTCGTTTTATTTTATGTGAGACAATTTGGCACATGTTTGTTCACAGTAAAATTCCTACTGTCATTGCTTTTCTCAGATGAATTAATTAGTACGCTCTTGTATCAGCAAGAACCATTTTTTATAACTTTGTTTACATGTAGCTTATTTTTATGCCTGGGGTGTTAGGCAGTTCAGTTTTCACGGGCCTATTACATTTCCAGGGTTTTCCTTCTAATATTTATTGCTGTCTCCCTCTAATCAAATTATCAGAAGAAAAAAATTTCAGTTCAAATGCTTGCTTGGCATCATGTGACTCATTCCAGGCAGTTTATTACACATGAAAGTGTTATACCTAATTTCCTGGTGAACATTTGATTTTGAGCTCTATCTCTCCCTTTGGCAAAGCTGGTGTAAGTGTGAGGCATTTGCCTGAGTTAGGAACATAAAACTATCACTGAGATTCTAGGCATCTGAATAAGTGGGTGCATCACTGTGGCACAGGAGTGGAAGTCTGGAACAAATGACTTTCCTCCCTTATCTGCCTCCTTTAGGCTGCAGATGCTCTTGTTTTTGCTTTAAGTGATTGAAATTCAAAAACATTCTCTACTTTTCTGGACTTTTAAGTTTGGCACTGTAACACTTTTTCATACCTTTCGATTGAATTCCCTCAACACATTCTGTTCCCACAACCCTAGAGCTGATATTCTCTAAGGGGTAGACTTTGAGGTTTTTATCTACTACTGTCTAGACAGAGAAGAAGCTTGGATATTTCCTCTTGAACAAGGTTTTGTTTCTTATAATCTTTAATACGTCTGTCTAAGTAGCATGATAGTATAACATTTTTTTCTAGTCATCTCAATTCTCAAAATAAATTTTTTGATAAGATTATAAATTCTTTTTAAGTCCAAAACTGGGGACTTCTAAAAGCAATGACTTCGGATAAAAATTCAACCTTAACTTGGTATCACTCTCTCTAATCTACAAGTAGCTGGACAAGGCTGTATTGAAACGAGCTCCTCAAATGTATAACTGTTCAATATAGAAGAGGGTATATATTTGTCCCAATTCAGAGACTCATGATACTTTTATATCTGATGATTCTAAAATTAGTTTCTACAGAGATACTGGTGACTGGAGTTTATACAAACTAACTATTTTGTAATTTATGTATTTATTTGTTTGACATTGTTGCACTCTGAGACACAGCCTTGCTTTGGATTTGTTTTATAACTGAAGCTGGCCTGGAACTTGTGAGTGTCCCTTCCTGTGTGGCCTGCAAAGTACTGAGAATATAGCTATAAACAACTGTTCTCTAGTTCTTTAAATTTACAAAACACAAAGCAAAGAGAAAAGAAATAAATATGGCAAACCTACCCTAATTACCTACACTCAGTTAAATGGTATCAAGTTGTAAATTTTGAATTACACTGTCACTTTTTCTAAAACAAATATTTAAAATTGTCAAACAAATAAGTGTACTTCATAGTTTTTAAATACTCATTCTTATAGCTGTACCCAGTTAAATACTCAAATTGATGTTGATGATGGTGGCATATTCCTCGCTACCCACTCCAATATTCTGGGTACCTGAGAGAAAGACACAGACACACACAGACACACACAGACACACACACACACACACACACACACACACACACACAGCATTTATATTTTCATATACTTTAAATACTTCAATGACTGGGCCACTTCGTAACCTCCATGTGGCTAATGCACCTCTCTCTGATATTTCCAAATCTTTATTTCCAAAATCTACCTTTCATCTTTGCTGCCCTGGACACAGTCACACAGGCATCTTGGGGCTGCTCTAGCTCCTTCATGGCATTTAAGCTCTCTGACCCCGCACCTTCTCAGGGGCAGGGTCTTCTCTCTTAGACCTTCTCCTGCATGGCAGCTTTCCTCCTTCCTTAGTCTCTTGCCCAGGAATGCTGAAAGTCCTTTCACTGGCTGCCCTGCCCAGTCATTGGCTATCAGCAACTTTATTTACCAATCAAAACCAACCAACAATGGACAGGGTCCCTCAGTGTCTTTCTTGTGGGTGTTCAGGTTTTTGTGGAATTTTGGGGACCGAAATTAACGTAATACAAACATGGTTAGACTAAACCTACTGTACATTCTGATTTCTATTCTTAATTAATTTTGAGGTATTGAAACTTACGAAACATACTCTGTAGGATCAATTTCTCTTTCATGTACTGAATGTCACTACAGTATACATGTGAGTAAAATTACTAGCAAACAAAACAAAACAAACAACAACAAGAGCCCCCCCCCCCCCGAGATAGATGCAGTATATGAAAAGGCAGATGGCATGATCTCAGTTGAGGAAAGGTGAACAAAAAAAGAAAGTATTATATACCATCAAAAATGAGAGTTATCTCAGATAGCCAAGCATTTTGGTAAATCAGGATCCACTAATTGGTCTTTAAAGTGAAAACTAAATTTGAATTAGTTATCATATTAGCTTTATATATGTTTATTCTTTTAAAAGGATTTTATCAGTATTTCACAAATATAATATTTTCAAACTAATTTTTAATTCAAGGAATTTTTTTTTAAGAAGAAGGATTTATATTTGAGGAATAAACATTCACAACATTGGGGAGACAAAGTGGCAGTTTCATCTGTGCTGGTGGGAGCATGAGCATACTTATTACCATCTTAATGGGTCAGAAAGTATATTCATTTATACTGGCAGTGATGAGTAATACATGACCTCAAGTACTCTCATTTAGTCATTTGATGGCTTTGTTGAGAGGCAATCTGATAGCTTTGCTCTGTCGAACAGCACCTACCATTGGGTTTCTTTGCCACATTTCACAGCAAGAAATAGGCACAGGGTTGACCAAAAGGTTTAACCACCTCTTCTTATGTATTTAATAACCTGAAACTATAAAGTAAGTCCCCTGTCATATATCATTCAACACATTTCTACCTCTGTCACCCCCTTACATTACTAGCTAGTGCCAAGTGTCCTTTCCTTGACTCACCTCTCTGTCAAGAAACATTTGACATGTGCCATTTTCAAAAGTTTTCATAGTCTTCATTGAAATAGATGGGGGTCTTTTGTCTTCTTCAAGAAAGCTGAAAGCTCATATATAACTTCGGTGTAATGCCTTTGAATTGAGTGTCAAACACCATCTTTCATGTCTTATTTTGACACAATAACTGTTTTACTCTGATCAAATCACCATTATTAAGTGCTCAGTGAATATTTAAATTCTTCTGAGGACAAAGGGAAATTTCAGTCTAAACTAAACTCACTCTAGGGATTTATAAATAGTTTTCATACTGCCAAATATATCATAACGTGTATGTACACTGTCATTGTGCATTAGAAAGATATGTTTAGTCTTAAGTGCTGCTTGGATTCAACACAAGATGAACCTTCTTCAAAACCAAAAACTTCTTCTTCAGTTATTTCTTTAAATCACAAGAGCTACCCAACAACTTCACAGAATGGGGCCTATCAACATCATCATTCCATCTTACCTGTGTCTGGTGATGTCATGAATCCTGATGGAGAAAAGTAGTAGCGACTGCTTTACGCAGTATAATTTCAGACTACTTCTAAATACCAAAATACATATCCTTACACTGTCAAATATGTATAACTCTTACTTCTTATCAAAGAAGTTTCTGTTTTTAATAAAAACCATTACAGAAATTGAAAATGCAGGAAAGAAAAACTTTGGGGGTATCTAACTCCAACTTACACGCCAACAACAAAGATACTACATCTAGGATTCTGGGAAATCATTGAAGAGAGAGGAAAATACTAGGATATCTGATGTTACATTATGCCTTCTACATATTAAGTGGAAGCTGTACCCATAAAAATCTCAAAAATATGATTAATGAGTTTGCTCCAGGGATGACCCCTGTGAGAGGTAAAGCAATCCCAAGTAGCATCCCTAAACATATATGTTCATGTGAACAATGCCAAATATACCAATCAATATATGCTCATTTAAAAATGTATATATATATAAAATATATGCATATAAAATTTATATATGTATACATGTAGATGTATAAAGACTAGTTAAAAAATGTAAAGGTTTGAGAGGGAATGGAGGGAACATGGGAAATGTTAATGAGAAAGAGGTCTAGGTTGAAATTATATACTACTAATGTATAAAATTTTCAAAAAATATGCAGGTGATCTACATAGATAATTTTCAAAAAAAAATAAGAATGGCCAAAATGTATTTATGAAAAGGGCTTGATATTATTAAACAGCATGGAAATACAAATGGAGACTACAACAAGATAATTGGTAAAAATATATAAATAAATGAAATGTCCCAATTAAATCAAGTTGTTCCTAGCAAGGAGATGGAAAAGATATTACTCAGGCAATTTCAGCTAGAATATAAATTTGCCCATCCACATGGAAGCTCCTGTACAAAGTAAGCATATATCTATACTCACCCACCCATTGGACTTCAGATGTACAATCCAACTCAACCAGCTGACCCAAATACACAAATTCATAACTACACTTATTGTTGAACTTGTCACAGGAGCTGAAGTATGTAATCCTCCTAGGCTATCAGTAGATGAGTGAATAAAGAAAGAGTGTATATGAGTTAAATGAGTTAATATTCAGCCACAATAAAGAATGAAAGCCTAAGGTTTGTGGAAAAAAGTGGATAGAACTAAAAGACACTATGTTAACTAAAAGAGTAAGACCTGTAAACACAATTTAAATGTGTTAGATAATCAGGGGAACTGAGGGGTAATATACTGAGTTCACTACTGCCCAGCCAAGTGAGCATCATAGGTTCAATTTTTGTGTGTGGAATTATGTAGAAGATGAGCAGGCATAGAAACAGGGAAATTAGAAACTGGTCAATGGGAAGTGGGTATTAATGGGAGGAGGGAGAGAGTACTAGATAGTATAATTTGAAAGCAGAAGAGAAAATACTGCATGTGGAACTATACAACAAAAATGGTAGGGAAGTTGGAAATAGGAGATGAAGTGGTGGTACTTCCCAAACTGTTAGGAAAAATTCATGGGAAACATGGGGCTTTAAAGTTTATATAAAATAAAAATAAATTGTGGCACAAAGCTACAAAACATTGGAAGCTAATGTGCATGGATACACTTGAGTATCCTGGTAAGAGAAAGGTTTAAGAAAAGGCTTTTGATTTTTGTCTTTGAGTTTCCATAATCTTTGAATTTGTTTCTAATTTAATGTACATCAACATTTATATATGACTACAGATTTTTCTTTTTTTGTTATTTAAAGTTCTGCCTTCAAATTATAACTTTGCTTTGTAACTTACACACAAAATAGTTAAACAAAGCTGATCCTTTTTACATGCAGGTAATTAACCATCAATTAGCACATCATATTGTTCTATCATGATTCCTGATTAATGTCATTGATACTGTGTTGAGACTAGCCTACCAGCTTAAATGTCAAACTTGTCACTCAAATTTGGACATTTATTTTAGGCTTCTAGCAAAAAATATGAGAGTCATGACTTTGGACTTTATTTTTAAAGGCAGATATCCAAAGGATAATGTGTTTAACATATTTAAACATCAGTGTAGATGACTTTTGACAGGGGGTGTGGAACTTTGTTAAGATGTGAAGATGGTAATAGGTTAGGAGAAAATTCTAAAATATTCTAGGAGGTTCTGATGTGATAGTTTACTTTGTTAGCAAAACCTGGAGAAGAAATTTAACATATACTATATGTTATATAAAGTTACATATAATTATATATGTTTATATAGGTATGCTACAAATTCTTACACATGAAACAATGATTAGAATTCAGTATTTACTAATCAGGCTAATTAGACTTATACTATGGTTAACTTAGATTGGAAGCACAAAGTTGCTTTTGTTTTATTCAATTAACACAAAGTATTCCTTGAAAGCAGTGTAAATATATTCCAACTACAATGTTATAAATATTAACAGAAATAAAATCTCACAAAAGCATTTTACTGTTACTATTTCTCTGACTTCATCATGTCGCACTCAAAACTAATGGGCTGAATCACTCTTTTTACTGAGGACATCTTGGAGACTAAGCTTCCCTTTTTACTAGCATTTAATGTCTTGCTTATTAGAGAATAATATTCAGATTCCTCTATACAAACATACATATTTATATAAGTTCCACAAATCAAGGATAAATTTAGGTCTCTATCAGCAAATACACTTTTTTAGACAGTGTCATTTTTACAGTGTCAATACAAGAGAATCTTCTTCATAAAGAAAAGCTATTAGGAGATGTCTCAGAAAACTTGTTTGTAAGCATGAGGACCTTAATTCAGTACCTACAGAAAAAAAAATAGTCCTTCTAGCTTTGTGTGTCTATATTTCCAGCACTGTGCTAGTAGTGACAGCCAGCTTTTTATTGTGTACTGTCTAGTTAGGCTAGATTTTACCACCAGCTTCAGTTTCAATAAGAGACCCCATCTCAAGATAACAGAAAACACTAGAAGTCCTATTTAGGCTTCTATGTTGAGAATGGGAAGAATGATTATACAACAAACACATAAAAATGTGAGCATGGGTTCTTCCATTCAGGTTTAAAATACATTATTTGTAGTTCCTTAGGATTTTTCTTTTTTTTTTTTCAATGTTTTTTATAATTATTTTCTTTATTTACATTTCAAATGCTATCCCGAAAGTTTCCTATACCCCTCCCCCCACCTCAGCTCCCCTACCCACCCACTCCCACTACTTGGTCCAGGCCTTGACTTGTGCTGGGTCATATAAAGTT
>NC_034606.1:16312817-16322465 GCF_900095145.1 Mus pahari | reverse complement strand
ATTATGTAGTAAATATCAGAGACCTAGAATAAATTGAGCATATACTTTCATTTTGTTAAATCTAATATGGAAAAGCAGAGAATCCCTTTCTCCCAGATTCCAGTGAGTGGTTTTTATTCTTCATTGTAGGAAAGTTTGTGACTTATAATGAGATATGCCTATCTATGTGTGATCACCTATGTATCACAACGGAAAAAAAAGAAGAGGATTTTTAAACGTGCAGTGAAATTTTGGTTGCACCTGGTACTTATCAATAAGGATTCTCTGAAAAATGATACACACAGTAAAAGAAAAATACACACTAAAAATATAACACTAAAACAACATCTGCTATCAGTTCCTTATTCCTCTTCCCTGTAGAGTCTGCAAGGATACTTAACTAGTTAGTGCAAAGAAATTGTCTATCAGGACAGAGAAGTAGAAGTGGGTGGGTTGGTGAGTAGGGGAGAGGGGATAGGATAGGTGATTTTCTTAGAAGAAAAAAGGAAGGGGGATAACATTTGAAATGTAAATAAAGAAAATATCTAATAAAAATATAAAATAAAAAAGTAAAATTTAAAAATGTAAAAAAAGAAATAATTATACATGTATTAATATATATTTAATTAAGATTTTATATATAGATGATCAATTCATGAAGCAAATCCACTCTATTGATGTTGGAAACATTTCCTTTCCTCTGAATAGTTACTACTGAAAATAATAAGCTTATAAGTCAAATGCACTCACCTATTGCACAAACCTTAAATTTTCCTGTATTAATCTGTTTATGTGTTTATGTGAATGTGAATGCATTTGTTGCTGAAGGATAGGAGGCGTACTATCATAGAGAGCTGGAATTATAGGTGGCTAAGAGACAAGCTAAATGAGTGATGGAAACAGAAATCAAATTCTCTATAAGAAAAGTATTCAGATCAAATCTGAACCATCACTCTACTCACTGTAATAACAAATTTATAAAAATAATGTGGTCTTGCTATCAGAACACAGTCTTTGGTCTAATTAAAAAAAAAAACACAAATGATTTTCAAATTACTGAAGAATAATGTTCTTCCCTACAATAGGGTACAAAACACCCATGAAAGGAGTTACACTCGAAGATATGGGCACAGGGAAAAAATTTATCAACAGAACACTTATGGCTTGTGCTGTAAAATCAAGAATTGACAAATGGGACCTCATAAAATTGCAAAGCTTCTGTAAGGCAATAGACACTGTCATCAAGACTGCTTGTGGACGTTGTACATCGTGGTGCGCACTAGGCTCCGCACCACGATGTACAACGTCCACAAGCAGTAAAAAAAAAAAAAAAAAAAAAAAAAAAAAAAAAAGAAAGGAGTTACAGAGACAAAGTTTGGAGCTAAGATGAAAGGACAGACTTTCCAGACTGCTTGTGGACGTTGTACATCGTGGTGCGGAGCCTGTGCGCACCACGATGTACAACGTCACAAGCAGTGTTTATGTGTTTATGTGAATGTGAATGCATTTGTTGCTGAAGGATAGGAGGCGTACTATCATAGAGAGCTGGAATTATAGGTGGCTAAGAGACAAGCTAAATGAGTGATGGAAACAGAAATCAAATTCTCTATAAGAAAAGTATTCAGATCAAATCTGAACCATCACTCTACTCACTGTAATAACAAATTTATAAAAATAATGTGGTCTTGCTATCAGAACACAGTCTTTGGTCTAATTAAAAAAAAAAACACAAATGATTTTCAAATTACTGAAGAATAATGTTCTTCCCTACAATAGGGTACAAAACACCCATGAAAGGAGTTACACTCGAAGATATGGGCACAGGGAAAAAATTTCTCAACAGAACACTTATGGCTTGTGCTGTACAATCAAGAATTGACAAATGGGTTCCTGCTTGTGGACGTTGTACATCGTGGTGCGCACTAGGCTCCGCACCACGATGTACAACGTCCACAAGCAGTTTGGAGCTAAGATGAAAGGACAGACTTTCCAGAGACTACCCCACCCGGGGATCCATCCCATCATCAGCCACCAAACTCAGAAACTATTACACATGCCAGAAAGATTTTGCTGACGGGACCCTGATATAGTGGCCTCTTGTGAGGCTATGTCAGTGCCTGGCAAACACAGAAGTGGATGCTCACAGTCAGCTATTGGATGGAACACAGGGTCCCCAATGGAGGAGCTAGAGAAAGTACCCAAGGACCTGAAGGGGTCTGCAACCCTATAGGTGGAACAACACTATGAACTAAACAGTACCCCCAGAGCTTGTGTCTCTAGCTGCATTTGTAGCAGAAGATGACCTAATTGGCCATCATTTTGAAGAGAGGCCCCTTGGTCTTGCAAACTTTATATGCCCAGTACAGGGGAAGGCCTGGGCCAAGAAGAGGGATTGGGTCGGTAGTGGAGCAGGGGTAGGGGGAGGGTATAGGGAACTTTCGGGATAGCATTTGAAATGTAAATAAAAAAAAAAACTAATAAATTAAGATAAAACACTAATAAAAAAAGAATCATGTTTTTGTTTTTAAAATTACATTAAAATTAATAGAAAGATATTATGTAAAGGTTATTTTTGTATGAATCTGGAACTTAGAAGTGATTCTTATCTTGAATATTCGATATTATAAAGAAATTAGTGTGGTCTTTGGTACATCTTATGTCTTATATTATGTATGTTACTTTTCTCAGATATATAATTTTATATAATTTTTCCTATATGCTGTATCAAATATTTTTTAAAGTTATGATCTTTTTCAAAATTGATTTTTTACATGTGATAGCAAATCCCCAAGTTACATTGGCTTTATTTCATCTAAATTCTAGTTACAGCTTAAAAATTGCAGCAAATATAAAAATTTATCTACCTGTTGAAAAATGTTCCATAGAAGGGGAATATTTCTTTAGTCAATTTTTTATCAGGTATTTTCTTTATTTACATTTCAAATGTTATCCCCTTTCCTGATTCCCCTCCAAAAACCCCCTATCCCCTCCCTCTTCCCCTGCTCACCAACCCATCCACTCCCACTTACTGGCTCTGGGATTCCCCTACACTGAGGCTTTGAGCCTTCACAGGACCAAGTTCTTCACCTCCCATTGAAGTCCAACTCGGCCATCCTCTGCTACATATGGAGCTGGAGCCATGAGTCCCACCATGTGTATTCTTTGGTGGTGCTTTAGTCCCTAGAAGTTCTGGGGTTACTGCTTATTTCCTATTGCTGTTCCTTCTAGTGGGCTGCAAAACCCTTCAGCTCCTTGGGTACTTTCTCTACCTCCTTCATTGAGACCCTGTTTTCAGTCCAATGAATGACTGTGAGCATCCACTTCTGTATTTGTCAGGAACTGGTAGAGCCTCTCAGGAGACAGCTTTATCAGGCTCCTGTCAGCAAGCACTTGTTGCATCTACAATAGTGTCTGGGTTTTGTGATTATATATGGGATGGATCTTCAGGTGGGGCAGTCTTTGGAAGGTCATTCCTTCAGTCTCTGCTCCAGACTTTGCCCCTGTAACTCCTTCCATGGGTATTTTGTTTCCCTTTCTAAGAAGAATCAAGTATCCACACTTTGGTCTTCCTTCTTCATGAGTTTCATGCTGTTTGTGAGTTATATCTTGGGTATTCCGAGCTTCTGAGCTAATATCCACTTATCAGTGAGTGCATATCATGTGTGTTGTTTTGTGATAGGGTTACCTCACTTAGGATGATATTCTCCACATCCATCCATTTGCCAAGAATTTTATAAATTCATTGTATTTTCGTAGCTGAGTAGTACTCCATTGTGTAAATGTACCACATTTTCTGTGTCCATTCCTCTGTTGAGGAACGTTTGGATACTTTCCAGCTTCTGGCTATTATAAATAAGGTTGCTATGAACATAGTGGGGCATGTGTCCTTATTACATGTTGGAGCATCTTCTGGTTATATGCCCAGGAATGGTATT
The DNA here is from genome assembly GCF_900095145.1 of Mus pahari. Taxonomy (NCBI): domain Eukaryota; kingdom Metazoa; phylum Chordata; class Mammalia; order Rodentia; family Muridae; genus Mus; species Mus pahari. Next base: position 16,318,551 of record NC_034606.1, on the reverse strand, counting down.
GCTGGGTCCTCTGGTAGAACTATGTCCAATTTTCTGAGGAACCACCAAACTGATTTCCAGAATGGTTGTACTAGCTTGCTATCCCACCAGCAATGGAGGAGTATTTCTTTTTCCACATCCTTGCCTGCAACTGCTGTCACCTGAGTTTTTTATCTTATTCATTCTGACTGGTGTGAAATGAAATCGAAGGGTTGTTCTTATTTGCATTTCCCTGATGACTAAGGATGTTGACCTTTTTTGTTTCTGTTTTTGTTTTTGTTTGTTTGAATACATTCATTATTTCTCAGAGGAGAATTCTTTGTTTAGCTCTGTGCCCCATTTTTAATAGGGTTATTTGTTTCTCTGGAGTACAACTTCTTGAGTTCTTTGTATATATTGGATATTAGTCCTGTATTGGATTTAGGATTGGTAAAGATCTTTTCCCAATCTGTTGGTTGCCCTTTTGTTTTATTGACAGTGTCCTTTGCCTTACAGAAGCTTTGCAATTTTATGAGGTCCCATTTATCGATTCTTGATCTTACAGCACAAGTCATTGGTGTTCTGTTCAGGAATTTTTCCCTTGTGCCCATTTGTTTTTAGTTGATTTTTAAACAACAGTTAGTTGAAATATATATATATATATATATATATATATATATATATATATATATATATTCCTTTTAAATACACTTTTAGTTAAATTTTCATTAAATGCATTTTGATGGCATTCTCTTTCCTAAAACTCTTCCAATATCCTCCCCACTTCCCTAGCAAAACAATGTCATGATCACCACTTGGTCATGATGATTTTTGCAGAAATAGAAGCCCTTACTAAGACAACCCCCCTCTGTATTCCTCTCTTCCCCCGTCTGATTCTCCTTCTCTTTCTCAGAAACACACACAACATACAAAAATCTATTTATCATACTTTCTATAGATAACTAATCTCTTCTGCTAATTTAAATTTTATTTTACATCCTAACAGCAGTTTGCCCTCCCTTTTCTCCTTTTAGTCTCTTCCCATCACCTCCCTTCTCTCTCTCTCTCTCCCCTCCCCAGTCCAGTTCTCCTCCATTCCTCTTCTGTAAAGGACCTGCCTTAAATGATATGAACCAGCTATAACATAGCAAGTTGCAGTAGGATTCAGTAAGCATATCCTCTTCTATTGAAGCTAGACAACTCATCCCAGCAGGGGAGATTCTCAAATGTAGGCAACAGAGAAAGAGGCAGTTTCTGCTTCCACTGTTAGGAGTTCTACAAGAAGATCAAGGTATACAACTGTAACATATGTGCAGAAGTTCTGGGGCAGTGCCATGCATGCTCTCTGGTTGATGGTTCAATCTTTATGAGCTCCCATAGGCTCACGTTAGTTAATTCTGTGGGTTTTCTTATGGTGTTTTTGATCCTTCTGGTTCCCACAATCCTTCCTCTCTCATCTTCTTCTTTTTATTGATTATTCCATTTGTTTACATCCCAAATGATATCTCACTTTCGGTTACCCCTCCACACACATATACACAGACACACACACACCCATCCTGCAGGTAACTGTTCTTAAACAAGGTACCTGCCTTGGAATATGGTTGATTTACTCTGTGACACTCTGTTGGAGAAAAAAAAACCTTTTCCTTTTCCAGTAGGTATGTATTGCAAAGAGCTTCTGGGTAAAGGATGAGAGTACGTATTTACTTTCCAATCTCCCTTCAGAGGTTTTGTCTGATTTATAACTTTTCAAGTCTTGTGAGTGTTGACATAGACTCTGTGATTTCATATGTCTACCTGTCCTTGTCTTTGTAGGACTCTGTTTCCTTGTAGCCATCAACTCTGTCACTTAAAAACTTTCAGTCTCATCTTTTGCATAGATCTTTGTTTATTGGGGGAGTAGTGAAATATGATGAAATCTCATTTTTATAATGAAATCTCATTTTGGTCACTTTATTCTGTCTCATGGAGTGGCCTTACATCCAATAAAAAGATGTGTTGTTACTCTCATAACATCTGTGGCACTTTTGCTCCAGTATATATTGCAGAAAGGTCACTCGTAGTTCATATTCGTCAGAAATTGGAAAAAGCCTTTGTCTGTCAAGTGATGAATGGATAATGAAAATTTAATACATGTAGATAATGGAATATTATTTAGCTATCAAGAAAAGTGAAATTATGAACTTTGTAGGTACATAGAAAGGTCTAGAAATAATCATTGTAAGCGAGGGAACTCAGACCCAAAACCACAAATTCTGCATTTTTCTTCTATATGTGGATTTTATTAGCTAAATGCCTTTTGAAAGGTCATATGGAAACCTGCCACTGCAGAAGCTTCCTAAAAACATATATATATATATATATATATATATATATTCATATATATGAAATATATATGTATATATATTCATATATATGAAATATATTCACATATATGAAATATATATATATATATATATATATATATATATACATATATAAATGAAACAAATTTAAAAAGAATCACCAAATATGGGAACCAATGCCCCAATTAAACACCATATGCTATCAAGTAAAACCTCCGGTGCCAGGAATGGTTTATATATTAGGTTACAGGATAAAGAAGTCATCCAATATCCTACAGTAGAGCTCAGGATAGGGCTTACTCTCCATAACCTGATAGTAAGATACTATTGCTGAAATCACAACTTGCTTATGTCAAAGAACATAGAGAATTTGATTTGATGTCAAGCCAGAAGTTTCGCCCCTACTGATTAGTGCCCATGGTATTAGAGGGTATTTTGTATAAGATTAGAATTGTAATCATGCATTTCACCCAGCTACTAACTGTGATTTACATAGAACTATGTGTTATTTAGATATTCAGAGATATTCTATGAGACTGCACCCTCAAAATTAGTACAGCTGAAAAATATTTATTATATGATATTGATTTCTTATTTTGTAGTCAGCTTTCCTGAGTACCCAGTCTTAAAGAAAATAGCATAACAACAACCCTTCTTGCCTTGGATTTCTCATATAGTCTACTTTTACAACACAAGCTAATGCATAGCTACAATTTTCAGTATGTACTCTTTTATGCTCCTCACCCAAGAGTAGTGTGTGTGTGTGTGTGTGTGTGTGTGTGTGTGTGTGTGTGTGTGTGTATTTCTGGGTTTGTTATAATAAAAATTTCCCTAGAAACTAAAATTAGGGTGAAAACATCCTTATAAAGTAACTATCCAACACTAATATTGAATATAGATAGTATAGGTATATTGTTTGATAAACAATGGTGTTTGTAACATTGTTTGTTGTCTGGGTCAGTTGAAGTCAGTTGACCCCTTGTAAAAATCTGTTAATGCTTCTGGAATGTATTCTTCATTCTCTAAATGATGGTTTATGTGCTATTAGGTGAAAGTGAGAGAAAACCCTTTCAGTATAAATTGACACAAAGATATACACACAGATACAGGGGCAGATTCCACGACATCATCGAGCCAGACATGTACCCAGAGCCACACAACAGACAGACATAGATAGAACAGAGTAGAGAATTCAAATCTGGGCTCACTTTTGTCCAGATGACACCAAAGAGGAGTACTTTATTGATTTCAGTCCTTAACAACAATGGTACATTTTCAGTGACATTCAGTTTATTATTAAGGTAGTAAGAAGTCCCATACAGTCAGTTTTCACAATTTCTTTGATATTTGGTCGACTGTAGATTTCCCTGATTTTGTGAAGTACACCCTTGATTTTACAAAAAAACTTGTATGCACTTAAGAAATATCTTGGAATTAGATGAGTTTATAGAAGTGCTTACTTCTGCTCAGCTTAGTATTGTGGTGGATGGGATAGCAATTAATATCTGTTTATTTCCTAATCATTCCTTCATGGAAAGTGACACCAAGCAGTAGCAGGAGTATTTTTTGCCTATATGATTGAGTGGACTTAAGTGCTCACGACATGTTGATAATGATAGCATCAGTTTAAGCATAACTTTGAGAATCTTCTGTAGCTTTTATTGTTCATATGATAAAATAATCTTTGGTATTATTGTGTTATATTATATACCAAAAGACAAAGTATTTTTGTGGGGGAAGGCTTCCATGAAATGATTTCATGGAAAAATGTATGGTGCAAATTGTATGAAGTAGATCTTCACTATTACTACCAAGGAGAGCACTGGCACGTAGATAATACCTGCACAGAAACATGTCACATATATAGGCAGGATTATATTAATCTTGATACTTCAAAACTGAGGATCATATTTAGTCAATTTTATATGGAATATGTCTTAGATTAATATGTCTCTTTTACTAGCCTAGTTTTCAGAAAACCTGAAAGAATATTTAATCCCTAGCATGTTTTGGCAGAGAAAAAATGTTTAAGCACATACACTGTCAAAACAATATTACAATGTGTTTACAAGATGTGATTTTTTTTTAAATCTAGTAGAATTTCTATCTTATGCAATTTAAAAAATGCTTATAGGATCACTTTCCAACCACTTCAGGAGCAGTCATGTTGGAAACATGGCTTTACAAAGCAAAATGATGCTCAGGTTTAACATATGTTTTGAATTTTCTATCTTCCTTTTTCCTCACGCAAAATTAATTTTACACTTAAATTTAATTTGTTTTTTTTTCTGGAGGTTAATATCACTAAATTTTCAGGATATGTATTGCTACATGAAGGATGGCAAAGACTGTGAAAGAAATCCCAGCTGCTAAAACATTACTGTCATTCCCATGTAGATTTACTATTCAGTATTTAAACTTCAACTGCACATCGCCAGACTAATCCTGGATATAGACATGGGGTTTGTGTGCTCCGAGAGAAAAGTCTGGCACTTTGTGTGGTTGGATGAGCATCCATGTGTGAAGCATTGTACATGATCAGAGCATGAGAAGAATATTTCTGAATCTCAGTCATGTGCCAAGTGCTATTCCAGGCCTTGAATATAATTTCCTCATATAAACAAACTGTTCAAGTCAAATACAGTCCCATCTCTGTGGTTTATAATCTTTTTGGTACAAGAAAACATAGGATATTTTGAGGTTATGCAGTCTGTTGTTATTTTAAGATGCTTTATAATATTCCCACTGTCTTGTGATATATATATATATATATATATATATATATATATATATATATCCATCTATGTGGTAATGAGAGAATATCCTCTAAAGCAATGTTGACCCTAAGGATGTTAGGCTTCTAAAATGCAAGCCTAAATGAACTTGTTCTATGAATAAGTATGTGCAAATGACTTTCCTCTCTGTGAGATAAAGTATTTATCTAATAAGTGAGCCTTGGCTGAATTTTGATATTAATTGCAGTTTGGGGTCAAGAACCTAACATATAGACTTGTTTTTCTGAGGGATTGGGTAAGAAAGAAAGTTTTTGTTTTTTTTGTTTTTTTTTTTTTTTTTTCGAGACAGGGTTTCTCTGTGTAACCCTGGCTGTCCTGGAACTCACTTTGTAGATCAGGCTGGCCTTGAACTCAGAAATCCATCTGCCTCTGCCTCCCCAGTGCTGGGATTAAAGGCGTGCGTCACCATGCCCGGCAAAAGGGTTTGTTTTAAATGTGGCCAACATTCACAAAGTCATTTGGCTTTGTTTTACGGTGTTATTTTCACTGTTGACTCATCTTTTGTATTTGTAGTGGCTATTCCTGGTTGTCAACTTGACTATGAACTACAATCCAGAATTGGAAGGCTCACCAGTGAACCTAATCTGGAGACTGGGAGATAGAAGTTTCTGATCTGGATCTTGGTATGGAGAT
>NC_034606.1:16295205-16312602 GCF_900095145.1 Mus pahari | reverse complement strand
GGGATTTGGACTGCAGACTGTAAGTCATCAATAAATTCCTTTACTATATAGAGACTATCTGCAAGTTCTGTGACTCTAGAGAACCCTGACTAATACAGTATTGTTAAGTCTTTCCATAGTACCATTTTCCACCTTGCCATTTTATTAACCTATTTAACACTCATATTTCATATTTACATTGTGGAATGATAAGTATTGGTGTGATTTCCTGCATAGCTATAGGTTAATAGGATATTTACCAAAATCTTCGGTCTGACCTTAAGTTTAACAAACTACCTGAATGTGATTTAACCTAGCAGGGCTTGGAGATTGAGGCTTGGAACTATCCTCATTTTCAATGAAAATATTAAACACATATAGTGCATAGCAATAGTGTCCATGAGTTGAATTAATTGATTGAAGTAGTCAACTTTATATGGAGGAAAAAGGGAAACCTGATAGAGTATTGAGCCAATATGTGTGCTATGAATCTACGATAAAGGCTCTAGAATTTTCTCAAAATTATAACTGCAAAATAGTAGCTTGCCAACAACTGTTTTGAATTTAGGAACAGGAATTATTTTCTTAGAATAAGATATCATCTGTATACTGTTTTGCATTATTTCATGAATGAAACCAGATAATTGGATAATCGAGTAATATTTAATTACTTATTTCATCACTAAAAAAACTCCAATTCACATAAAATTTAAGACTTGACATCAAAATACCTTTGAAGAATAAAATATCCAATTGCCAAATATTGATAATTTTATAACTACAGATAATATTCTACTCATCCTTAAATATTATTGTGCTACTTTATAAGTTATCATACAATAGACATTGAGAATGTTATATTATAGTGAGTATTTCACAATCTCTGTCCTTTGGCTTCTTCATATATGTATTTTCATAGAATAAACATGTATATATAGGTTATACATATTTATTTGTGTGTGATCCTTAAATCAGGATCATAGGTAAATTTTATTAGCTTAACAATCTTAACTTATTATAATATGTTGTTGTGTGATTACTAAAAGAATTAGTTTCCTATATAAAAATATTCATTTTATTTAATTTTTATTAGTGTGTACAAAATGCATTCTTTGCATGTACGACATTAGCAATTTATAAACATTACAGCTTTTGTGTTTTTTTCTAAATCTTCCTTCCTGTATTTCAAGAACAGCAATGTATAAATCTAAGGCTGATTCATTCCTGAAAATGATGCTTAGTTATTTAGTTAATCTTTAAGAACTAATTTATTTTCACTATAATCCAATGTGAAAAGTTTAGGCATAGAATAAATCAGTGATAGCTTGAGGCAAAAATATATTTAATTTGCTTTAAATCTATCCCATGCCCCTTTGGAAAACTACTCAGAGAAGTTATTGCTTTGTCTGTCTTCAATTTTGACAAGATAAGAGTGTTTAATTATTTTTAAAGAGAGAGAGAAAATTGACAGCAGCAGATATACAATCCTTATGAAGAAACTACCTTTGAGAGTACTGTTGTTTAGTTAGATACACACTGATGACACCATTTCATAATGTATGCAAGAGTGGTTGGGTATTTTTCTACAGTGCTTAAAATAATTTTCCCTTAAAAATAAATAATTCTATATTGCTTAATTCAGACATAAGTTTTCAAAATTTTCTCAATTGAATTCTGATCGAAATATTTATTTTAATTACATGTATTTGTATGCTACATGTCTATGAGTGCTTATCAAGTACAGAAGAGAGTTTAGGATACCCTGGAGTTACAGAGAGTTGTAGCCATCTAACATGGTTGTTGACAATGAAGCTTTTGCCTTCTAGGAGAACTGAGATAACTTTTAAACAAGGATGCATTGTTTAGCCCACAGGTTTAATACTGAATAGTGTAATTACTGAAGATTTTCATGGCCTCCAATTATTCAGTGTTTTCTGGTACTAGGGTCATTCATAGTTTTAATGGTAGGTCATTATACTCTAAGTGAACAATTAATTATACTCTAATTGATAACTAAATATTAAACCAACAGTTTTCAAGACACTTTTTTTTTCTTTTTTTCTTATTTTTTTTTTTTTTTTTTTTTGGTTTTTCGATACAGGGTTTCTCTGTATAGCCCTGGCTGTCCTGGAACTCACTTTGTAGACCAGGCTGGCCTCAAACTCAGAAATCCGCCTGCCTCTGCCTCCCCAGTGCTGGGATTAAAGGCATGCGCCACCACGCCTGGTGATACTATCTTTCTAGTCACCTACATCAACACCATTTATTTACTCAACATTTGTGTTGCAATAAAACTCAAGCTCTTCTGATATTGGGCAGATACAATTCGTTCACATGTTTGTACCACATTTTCTCTTATTCTCTTCTTCCCTGTTATTGACAAATTATTCCATAGTGTTTCCCATTATGTGTCATAAGTATATATATAATATAAAAAAATTCCTGTCAGTATAACAATAGTGAAAATATTAGGCTACTGTGTGTGATACTTGGAATGTTTTCTTTTATTTCTCATATTTCAAATTATAAGTTATTTTTATGGTGTGATAATCTTCACAATATATATACCAGTCCAATATATACCAGTCGCTCCTAAGCTCAATGAGAGTGATAATTTTGTCTGTGAATACTCACTGTATAAAACTTAGAGTCTCAATTCACCTCATGCTTTCAATGGCCAAGGCAATCTGTTAATCTAATGACTAAATGAATTTGAGTAGATTAGAAACACACTAATTCGGTTTCAAGAAATAACTTGATTTACTTTGATTTCTTGTCAGTCCTGTACTTTATTTTCAAGGGATCAACTCAGCAATTGAAGTTACTGAGATCATGGACATGTAGCATTTTCAACAAAATAATTATTTCTAATAAAATATGAACAACAATTTTACTTTAGCAGTTTGATTTATATTTTAAGTCTAGAAAAGTTTTTTAGTAATCCATATTATTTTATTATACTACATTTTATTGTATAACTTGATATTTTATTAAAATCCTTTTTCAAGACAAAGAGAAGAGCAATAAGTCCATTCAGGAATAGAAGTAGACTACATAGTAGATTTTTTGCTTGATTTTATTTTTTTTCAACTTATATGTGTTTGGATTTACTGTTTTCAAGTTTGAAGGTCAACAAGTATTAAATACAGCAGACCTAGTCAATTGTTACTGAATGGCTATGGAGTAGTAAGGCCAGTATTGAAATATCTGGTAAGAACTTGAGAGTCTAAATTTGTGAATACATTTAATCTTCACTTGGAGATAGCTGAATTAAGGTTAATGCACGTACCTTAGTATGCCTTGGTTTTGGAGTACTTGCCTAGCATGAACACGATACTAGGTTTAATCTAAATTCAAAGTATAGTCGATGGAGGGTAAAAGGCAAAAGCTTGACCTAATTTCTGAAAAAAATCATCAGGTCAGTACCTTCAGTTATGTTAAACATTTGAACTGGGAAAACAAAAATAAAAGTAAATCAAAAGCCTTCAAACTCTACAGAATTTGATTAAAGTCTGCATTATTATGCTTCATGAATACACCAAAAGCAAATAGAACATTATCATACTCCTCAATCTTGCAAGAAAACAATGATATCTCTTAGTCTAGCTGTTAGGCCAAACCCTTTGCTCACTTCCATCCAAGCCGCCAAACCCCATCTGCCCTCCTTCCTCCAGCCCTGCCTGAACAGAGCTAACTGCCCCACCTACTAGGAGAAACTGTGGGCTAACACATCATCACTCCCTGTCTCTGCATTTCCGGCAACTAATCCAAGAGTGCCTGCCCAGGGGCTCAGTTTTTGGTCATATATGGACACAATGGACACAATCCCAAATCATACCATCCACATCATCAAGCCTCACCTAAATTCTACAATTGTCCCTTGCTTTGGCTTGGATATGTGACTTCCTTGATGTCCACCTGTGAGATTAGTCAACCCACCCAAAACCTCCTAATAAACCTACCTTTATCTACTTTTAATTTGGCCTAGATCTGCATCACCAAGAGACAGTAAACACCCATCACTAGCAATACACACTGAAGGAGGAATTTAAAATATTTTTTTTTAACCAATTGACATGGAACATATTTGTCATGCCAGCACCTATACATTGGAGACAAAAAAAAAATGGGAGTCACAAATCCTGAGGTTGTCTCTGAAAAAGTCAAATTGTTGGTATATAGCAATAAAATAATGTCACATTGAAAACTATAAAACTAAATGAATGTTATGGTATAAGGAGAGGAACGGTAATGCTATGTCATGGTCATGGTCTGGAAAATTTATGTTTAAAGATAAAATATTCTTCAAAAAGAATCTAGAGATAGAATTCCACCCACATCAATATTCCAGTAGACTCTTTAGAGAGGTGGCAAGGAAAGACTGATGAATTGTCAAATGAGGATACAATTTTTTTAAATTGTTGTAAGACATAAAATAGAAAAGTTAAGACTGGATCCAAGGTCTATTTGTAATACATGGAAATCTTAAAAGTATGTAAAATGGGACTGGTGAGACGGTTCCATGGACTGCTCTTGCAAAGGACCAGAGGGTGCTTCTCAGCGTTCATATGTGCTGCTTGAAAACAGATAACTCCTGTTGTCTAAGCTCCAGGGAATCACCTGCCTTTCACATTCATAGACAACTGCAATTCATTCAAATACTTATATACAGACCTATGCATGCATTCAGAAACCAAAGTACATCTCTCAAAATATGTACAAAACATGAGAGGAAAATGTAGGACTTTAGGAATGTTTTTAGACAATTATTGTATAATAAACATAAGGGAAGGCAGAAAAATATGGACTTTGACATAATTAAACCTTTTGTAGTGTAAACAGGCATTATTAAGAATTAAAGATACCACAGAACACAAAATGAAATTTATTCAAATCTTAAACTGTAATGAGTATATTTAAATTATAGAAAGAACAAATCAATAGTTGAAAACTAAACACTAACTGTACAAAGTGTTTAATTAGGAGTTTGTTTGAAAATTATTTATATATTGTATGTCCAGTAAAATATATAAGATGCTTTTAGTCATGAAGGAAATGCAAACAAGATATAAGAAGAGTTGCTTATTTCACATTCTCAAAATGACTAGAGTGTAGTAATTTTCAAGAATATAATGAATATTGGTGAGGATTGCTGAAACTAGTACACTTGTACTAGACTGATAATTCTTAAGAACACTTGGCCATCATTGAAACGAGATAATGGATGAATAATAGATGAAATATTATCATATAACATTGGATTCCTGTGTCTCCATATGTTTCAAAAATTAAATGAAGTTAAATGTTTGGAACTTGGTACTTGTAGCTTTCAAAACTCTATAAATAACCAGTAAAGTAGAGGAAATATAAATATACAGGGATTAGTGGAATAGACAAACTATACTGTATCTTTATAACGATATATCATCTGACTCCTATAATGGACAAAATATAGATAGGTGAGGTAAATCTGTAGTCTTTATGTGTGATACGTTCAGTAAAAATGCCCTAACAAACAGAATTACTGAACTTGAAAACACAGTGGCTATTTTCAGAGACTTGGAATAAGTGGTAAGCAGAAGCATTTGCTATGGAAGGGATATAGTTTGTCATACTGGAATAATATTCTGAAAATATAAGTTATGCTGAAATTTAGTGTATGCCACTATAATCTTATATAACTATATTTTCATATATATCTACTTTATCTATCTGTCTGTCTGTCCGTCTGTCTATGTATATACCTATGTACCTACCTATCTATATTTCCAACAATAAATCTTTCCCAATGTCTTTGTAGGAAAAGGAGTGGGTTATGAATTCTGGGATCTGTGGTTTTAGACCTGCAGCTTAGGTTCACAATACGCTACCCACAAGGCCCTTGGGCAAGCTTCCTAACACTTTCATCCTTTTCATTCATTAACTAATAAGTCATATCATGGAATTCATACATTCCAAATTCCTTTGTATGTAAACAGAAATTCTCTGTCAATATATATGTATATATAAAATAAATTAGTGATGGATAAATATACTTTGAAAAATATCACCATAAGGTCACACATTTAACATTTCATGTCCACGGCTAATCTTTCCCCCCCACAATAGTTATTAATGAAACCACCATGATGATATGCACACAAGGATTTAACACACTGAAATTTATGTATAGAGGCCTAGTATAAAACCAAACTAGTACTACTACTGCTGCTAACGACATTCTTTTGTACTCTATACAGGACCATAACATAATCCTCATCATTGAGGCTCCCACTAGCAACTGGTAGGACAGCTGCAGAGATCCATAGCCAAACACTGGGAAATCCTAATGTTTGTCCTAACAGAACTCAGAGAATCCCGTGAAAGAGGTAAAATAAGCATTGTAGGAACCAGAGGACAAGGATACCACAAGAAAAATCAGAGTCAATTAACCTGGGCTCACAGGGTCTGACAGAGACTGAACCAACAATTAGGGAGTCTGCATGGGTCTGATGTAGGCCTTCTGCATATTTATTTTTTAATAGATTATGCTATTTGCATTTCGGCTCTGAGCTCAGCAAGCTCCCAAGCCTTTGGTATTTTCTTGTAATAATGGAAAATGGACTAATACTGGAACCAGTCCACACAGCCTTCATAGGACCAAGGGACTCTCCTCTAACTGATGTCTGACAAGGCCATCTTCTGTGGTCCTTTGGAGGATCAAAATACCCATAGGAGGAGATATAAAAACAAAGTTTGATAAACACACACACACACACACACACACACACACATTATGATTGTGTAGCTTGAACTTACTGTGATAGTCTTAACAGTGGGAGCAGGGGCTCACTCTTGTGGTTTGGGGACCCTTTTCTTCCCACTAGGTTAATACTAGGGGACATGCCTAGTCTTACTGAAACTTGTTATGCCATGTTTATATAATATCTATTGGAGGAATGCCCTTTTCTGAAGAGAAGTGGAGGAGGAGTGGATGCGGAAAGAGATGGGGAAGAGGGACCAGGAGTTGGTGGAGGAAAGGAAATTGTCATCCAGATGTAATATCAGGAAGAATAGATTTTAATAAAAATAAATTTAGATCTAATCTTTCAGAATCCTTTAACATCTCCCAAGGTTTAATTACTATTTATGTATATGTAAAAGCATTTTCATGCCTCACATATGCACGGAGATATTTATATCCTAAACTTTGCTGGAAGTTTTCAGAACTGTTTTTTTTTTTAATTTTTGATTTTCATTAGATATTTTCTTTATTACATTTCAAATTTTATCCCCTTTCCTCAATTCCCCTCAACCCCCCCCCCATCCCACCCTACTTCCCGTTCACTAACCTACCTACTCCTGCTTCCCTATCCTGGCATTTCCCTACACTGGTACATCGAGCCTTCACGGGACCAAGGGCTTTCCCTCTCCCAACAAGGCCATCTTCTGTGGTTCTTCAGAGAATCAAAACACCCATAGGAGGATATATAGAGACAAAATTTGGAACAGGAACTGAAGGAAAGGCTATCTAGTGACTGTCCTACCTGGGGATCCATCCCATATATGGTTACCAAACACAGACACTATTGTGCTTGCTGACAGGAGCCTGATATAGCTGTCTCCTGAGAGGCTCTGCCAGTACCTGACAAATACAGAAGTGCATGCTCACAGCTATCCATTGGACTGAGCACAGGGTCCCAAATGGAGGAATTAAAGAAAGGACCCAAGGAGCTGAAGGGGTTTGCAGCCCCATAGGAGTTACAACAATATGACCAACCAGTAAACCTAGAGCTCCCAGGGACTAAACCACCAACCGAAGAGTACACAAGGAGGGACTCAAGGCTTCAGTTGCATATGTAGCAGAACTGTATTGTGTCATAGCAGAAAACAGCTCTAATGAACTCATAACTCGACTTTCTTGCTTATGTTTTATATTCAATTTAAACGAGCCCAGGAAAAATCACAGTAAGTTTCTACTCTTGGAAACTTGAAATAAATCATGTTTTATTATTCATCCTGATTGTACGAAGTCAAAAGAAACACTTTCAATATACAACATTAATACTTAGTGTGTTTAGACCCTTAGTAACATTGTACCAGTGAATACAATATTTTGAATACTACCAAAATACATGTTTCCCATACAAATGAATTCACAACACCACATATAATACATGGAACAATTTCCTGGTAGTTTCTGAGCTGTTGAAGCTGCTGTTGACAAGCTTTCAGGCTAGAATCAAACAGAAAATGAAATTTATCCAATCTGGCACTTAAGCACAGTAACACATGTTTTAACACTCCATCTCATAATAGAAAATATATAATAGCAGTAAATATCTATATTCCAAAGCCATAATGATGTATTTTTGGCAAATCACGGGGTTTCAGGAGTGGAAAATTGATGCTTAGGGTCATGCCTTATTTGGATACATACTGTTAGCTCCCAAATCATTGCAATCACCAATATATAAATTCTCACAATGAAGATTCTTCAATGTCTTTCTTCTGTAAAGCTCTGTTGACATACTTAAGTCTTTGAACAGACTTCTGTTAAGTAAATCTGTTCCATAGATTCAGCCTTTCCAAGACACTGTATTCCTGTTCCATCATGTGCTTATTGAGTAATATTTTCCTGTGTGCAACTGTGCATTCATTCTTGAATGTTTTCAAATGAATCTTGTGTAAAAATTCCACAACTATCTTTTCACTCCATCTCTGACAATTGAATGTTTACTATCTGCTGTTTAGCTTTGAAAACTCAAAAATGACAGCAAATGAGTCATGCCAGATCAGTTTGTGTGTGTGTGTGTGTGTGTGTGTGTGTGTGTGTGTGTGTGTGTGTAGCACTTCTTATAATGTTACTCTGTTTTGTATCTATTTCTTACAAACTGGGGTATTCAAACCTATTTAATACTCCATGTTCAGCTCCATGTATCTACTATAAATTTAGTTTTATAAGTGTAAAAATAAAACTGTAAGAATGGCATTAAAGAGAACTGAGTGACAGAATTTATCAGCATTTTGCACAGCCTAAATTATTTTCCTCTATTATAATTTTAGATAACTTTTATTATTACCATCTCTTACAAATTTAACTAAGAAAGTTGAGAGCAATTAAGTGACTTTGTACAAGCACATGGTTAATAAGAGTTGGAGCGGGGATTTTAATAAAAATGTCTGTTTCCTCCATCTAGGCTTTTATTAGCCCTTAATCACAGCAAAGGTCTTTCTCGCATTGAAGGACTAAAATTAGAAAATTATGTAACACCAGATAGAGAGATGCATTTGCTATTAGGTGAAACTAATTCTGAAAGAATGAGTGAAAGAATTCTGAAAATCCAGGTATATTTCTGATTTTGTGGTTGTTGCTAAGTTCATAAGCATTCAAGTTATGTTTTCTAATATATTTTTAGATCAGACTGAAGTATACAAATGCATATTTCTTTAGCCCCTCTAAAACGGGGTCAAGGTGTTTCAGAAGTTAGTCTTGACCAGTGCCAAAAGTAGGAAGAAGAGGCAGATGTGGGAAGGTCTCTCAGATTATTGCGCAGATTTCTCTTGACATTTAGTGAATTTGAAAAGCATCTCAGTAGTTTTAAGGGACTAGAATGGACTTCTATGTCTTTCTATAGAAATATCCTAGAATGTGGAATATCATAGTAAATGGAAAGAAGAACATGGATTAGAGTGTTTCATAATATATTAGGCAATTGATATTATGGCATGGGCCAGGAAAGCACTGAAAGTTGAGGCTGTAAATATGGTCTTTGCTGTTGGCTTAGGTTCCCTATGAGTACGGAAACACTTGTAGTTAAATCCTGAATGTTAGTCTGAGAAATGGGAAGGTAGTTAAGTGAAATGGACAATATATGAATGGTATTCAGGCAGACGGTCAGAATCTAAGAACAAATAGAGAGTGCCAGTAATGTTGCATGCTGAGTAGTTGGCTTCTGTAACATTGGATGCGAAAAGAATCTGACAGTGTTTCTTCCTGCTGGAGAATTTGTGAGACCTTAGTCAATGCATAACGAAGCAAGTGTGATTAGGTGTAATACATGGCAAGTGGGAATATAGAAATAGCAATGAAAGTCACCTCCTCAAGAATTCTACCTCTGAGAAATAGGATAAAATTGTATGTAGGGAAGGACATAAGATTGCGGGATTTTCAAATGTGATTTTGTCAAAATGGAAGTCCTGTTGTTGAAGTAGCATTTTACTACTCCATATTTACAATCCTTGTCATTGGAATGCATATGACTATGACTTAAACTTTAAAGTGCAAAATATCCACTTGACGTTCTTATACTATTTTATCTCAAGATGAGTCAGATCAGGAAGGGTTGCAGTGAACTTGACTTTTCACCTTTCTGAATTATAATGCAAATATACTCTCTTGGCCTTTATCCAATATGGTTAAACAGTGACACACAATCAGTGTTAAAACATCTATTTTCCACCTCCAGTTGCTCTTTATGCTTAAAGCTTAGGCACTGCTCAAATTCTTGCAATCAAATGAGAGGTTTGGTTTATTGTGTTGTTTTCCAAAAAGGAGTAGCAACCCATTAAGGATATACTGCTCTGTCCTTGTTGCATGGCCTCTTTCCTCACTGTCAATTTTGTGAGGTTTTCTCTATGTGGTGTAAGAATATTTTATGCTTAAAGTTTCATATACTAAATTAGGTATGATAAGGCTCTCTGTCGAGAATTTTAAAGCTCGATACATGAATATATATCTATATCTATACCATCTATATCTATAGCCATCCGTCCATCCTTCCTTCCTTTCTTTCTTTCTTTCTTTCTTTCTTTTTTTCTTTTTTTCTTTCTTTCTTTCTTTCTTTCTTTCTTTCTTTCTTTCTTTCTTTCTTTCTTTCTTTCTTTCTTTCTTTCTTTCTTTCTTTCTTTCTTTCTCCCTGCAGTGTTGAGGTCAGTGGCTGAAACAATATTGTTTATCTTCTTCCAGAGTGAAATAATTTTCACCTTTTAGGAGGGACAAGGACTAACCATATTTCACCATTGATTTCTCAAATTCTTTGCTCCAAGTGGTAAATAAGTGTTTAAATACCACATAAATGTCACAGATAAAGACAGTCTTCTGGAAATCACTTGGACTTTCATTTGCATTATTTTTGAATACATGACATAATGTTTTGTGCCACCACATTCCTTACATACAAATTCCTGCTTGAACAAGAAATAAAAGTATAATTTATGGTTACTATAATTTGTGAACATTGTGATATATAGCTAAGTAATAAGTCATGATTCTTACTATAATACAGAAAGCAATGGAAATTAGAACAACATCTGGTTCATTTAATATGACTTTTATATAAAATAGTTGATGATTACATATCTCTTTCCCATCTGTAATTTAATATTTTCAATGAAAATTTAAAATGTTATATACCCTAAGAAAAATATATAAATCATTAATGAAATCAACAGTGTATTGTGTACTACTAACATTAAAATAAAACATTAGCAACAACAAACTGATAAATTCTATGTTGACAGTAAGAGTGGTCCATTTCCTGCATCTGATTTTGGAAAGCTTTATGCTTTCTCTGTGTAGTTTCTCCTTGGAAGGCCAAAAATGACATCTTTTCCTCAGTGTGAGGTTATGGCAGTCATGTGATTCTGTACTGAAATCGCTTGTTCATCCTCATTGACATACAGCTTCCTGTATTTAAAGACAAATGCCATTTCTATGGAGACTTGTCATTTACATGCTTGTCTGGGGCTTTTTCTCTGCAGGGATTATTATTCTCTGCAGTGGACTGCTTCCAGCTCTCAGCGTGTCAGCCTCTGTATCAGTTTCGATGACTCATTTTTTAAATTAAAGACATTATGTTTTAGAACAGTCTTAGGTTTGCGGCTAACAGTGAAGAAAGTGAAGAGAGTGAAGAGAGTGTCTATATGGCTCTTTTTTTTTTTTCAGAAACGTATTAACATCTCATGTATCCATATCAAATATTTACTATAAGTGCTATGTTTGCTATTTTGTATGAACCTACATTGACTCATCTTAGTCTTTGAAGGCCAAATCATATGAGGTTGAACAAGCATAAAATGCTTTAGAAACAAAAAATAAATTTCCACCATTATGATCAGAAAATATCATATCTAACATAATACCATACTATGGAGTATTTTAATTTTCATTGCCCTAAATATCCTATGTAATATCTACTCATTTCTTCCTTCTAATTCTTAAGTTTCAGAATGATTTGTGTCTAGAGGTGCCTCCCTTCCTGAGGTCATAAATTGGATTGTATAGTATGGGGATTATCTGACTGGTTTCTTGCTCTTGGAAATATGGTTTGATTTTTTTTTTTCACTGTCTCTTCATCTCTTAGTAGATGAATCATAAAGACTCTACCTGGGGTGCTCAGTAAGGATACTATGTTCTGCTAATCATTGTAAAGTTCTCTTAAATACCTTTAATCAGTGTTAATTTTCAGTTGACCTTTCTTTAACTTTTATTACAAATATCTTATAATGTAGGTGGGAATAACTACAGAGAAAAGAAGAATATGTGTGATTTCAATAGGATAAGGAAAGGGGAGGCCTATAATCCGAAAGGAATTGGAAGAGAAACTATAATCAGATTATGCTGTATTGAAAATCTATCCGCATTAAAGAAAATAAATATCTTATAAGGTGACTTTTTTTCCTGTGAATAAGCTCACTTTTAAAGAAAAGAGCATATATCCTTTTCATGACTGAAGAGAGCTTACCCTTGTTTTGAAAAACCTAGAGACAGGGATTGTCAGCCGAAATATTACTTCTTCATTGGCAATGGTTTATACAGCATCCCAGGTGTTTTACTTTATACACTAACAGAAAACATTTGAGCTTCAAATACCTTCTCAGCTATAGCCATGCTTTTAGCCCTAGGACTCTATCTAAGGCCCTACTGCTCCAGGTATCCTGCATCAACATTCACAGCAAGACAATCCACACTGAACTCCAGATGACCCTAAAGCTATATCACTCAATATGGGGAGTGTGGAAACCCTTAGTAAAGTTAGATGTGTCTGACCGATAAATATAACGATATTCCTGGGTTGGTATAAATACTACCTTCTCTGGTACTTAACACACATGATACCCCCTCCCATAAAGGTTATATAATGTAGCTGCTACTTTCAGTTTGGAAGTCAGCCAGAATGCACTCTTCTGTGCCATCCCCTGGTGTTTAAACATCTGGCTGAACAAAAGACTTCTGTGGAGTGCAACTTTCTTTGCCTAGTTGTGAGTTTTATTATAAGTGGAGCAGACTGTTTGGTAATAACAAGAAGAAGTGGCATAGTAGCAGAGGTTAAGCATGGTGGCAGAAGGGCAGCTGAAGAGGTGCTGAGGCCAGACAGAAGCAGCAAGGAGCAAATGCAACATTTGGTGGAAGTGCAGAAAAGGTGAAGGAAGACAGAGAGCCCAAACCACTGACTGTGTAAGTCAGTAGGCAGAAAGATTGCAGGCTCCTGCCTAAGCACTGCCAGAACTTAAATAAAGGCTGAGGGTTCTGCCATCCAAGCCTTAGACGCTGTAATGTGAGCTGGCACAGAAAGCTGCTGACTGCTGTAGATGATGGCTGCTACTTAGAGCCAAGTGCTGAGATGCTGGCGCTCAGAAACCAGGACTGTAAACTCGAATCTTAGTACCTAGCATATAAGACACAAAATCATATGTCTCTACTTCTTAAGGCTTGGAATTCTAAGATTCTGTCTAGTCAGCCCGGACTGTAACTTTTTGGTATTAAAGGATTGATGACCATCAATGCTAGAAAAGCTATTCTTTACCTATTTCTGATTCATACCAAAGATAGAGCATCAGGACTCTAGTCAGGTTCTTAGTAATGCTGGTAGTTCATTTCAATATAGCACCACCTACACTTGGTCTACTGGTTGCACTATAATAGCTCTATGTGTTTAACTACTGAAGGATATCTTGGTTGCCCTTCACTTTTAACAATACTAATAAAGACTACATACATACTAATAAATGCTACCTACATACAGTCATATGCAGCATTTTCTCTACACATAAGTTTATAACTCTTTTGGTTAAATACTAGGGAACAAGATTGCTAGGTATTTTTGTCAGTGTGTGTTTAATTTTATGGAAGTCATGATAGCATCCTCAACAGTGGCTGTACCATTTTACATTCCCACCAGCATGACTGAGGTTTCCTGTGGCTCCACATGCTTGCCAGCAGATGCAGAGTAAGATTGGCAGCTCCCTTGGGGGTTCTATTACCAGAAAAGTCACTGGTAATGATCGAGATTGTGGCTTAGGGGGAAATAAACTCAGAATTTACAGTGGAAAAGGTTAACGATGAGTATCAATTGCCTTCTGAAGACTAACTGCAGCAGCAGGGGCCATAATTTGCTTCACTAGTCTTCTTATACTTTTTTGTCTTTTGATAATAAATACCCACAGAAGTCCTGAAGGAGTAGTTTCTTGAACATACATGACAAAGTGGCTCTGAGCACAAACAAGGGAGTACTTCTGCCAATAAAAAAAAAAGCTTTCCTACCTGGATCTTCTATCACAAGAGGATTTGCTTTCAGTTCTACACACTTTACTACTTCATTTATGCACATTCTATAATTTAATAACAGCATGAGAGCATTGCTTGAATTTCTGTTATTCTCTTGACAAAGGAATTGGAGTACAATTTTATATTTTATCTTGAGGCTTTGATATTAACATTTTAAAGTATCCATGTTTTCATTCTTTCCTTTTCAAAGATTACATTTGTTTTCTATACCTTCTTGAAATTGATAAGTCATTTAATTACGTATCCAATAAATGGATACTGTTTTCTGAAAATGTTTACAGCTATATTGTGACATTCTCTTACTCTCTTCATGATTTATATTTTTGAACCAAAAAAAGCACCGCACTTTCATTTAATATATACCAGGAGCTTATATTTTCTCTTTAAATATGGTATGGCTTGGGCACTCTTTAAGAAATCCTACATATTTCAAATTCATGAAGATATTTTGTGAGGAGTTACTAATGATCCATTGTCTTGTAATCCAGTACTCCACATACCATGTATTAAATATATGGAATTTATATTCTAAGAAGACTATGAAGTGGGGGTAATTTTTTAATTCTTTGGCCCACCACCATCATTAAAAAGTTCACTCCCTCCTCCTCACACTACGTTGTCAATGTAAATGCAAATCAAAAACATCTAAGTATATGATAGAATTTTTTTTGTTCATATATCATATCAATGCATTATCTAAATTATTTTCACTTTATTTTCTATGTGGTTTTATATACAAGTTTCTCTCTTCAAATTCCTTTTAATTTTTTATTCTATTGCATTTACCTGTAAAGTTGTCATTGAATTTTTCATTACTACATAGAAACTACAAGGAGAGCTCCTGAGTGTAAAACACTCCATAAAATAGATAAATACAGATAATTGATACATAGATAAATGTAGACGATCAGTCATTTAATTACCTCATATTGTCATTGTTGATTAAATGAAAGATGCAAATTATCCCTACTTGAGACTACATATAGTGATTCAATCTCCCTAAACTTAGGACATGGATTGATTTGGTCCCCTAATAGACACTCCTATGGTGATTAAGATCAATATAGTTTATCCAAATAAAAATTTTAATTAAAATTATTTGATCTTAGTCTCTTACATCCAGTCACACCAGTTTCCAAAGTATTAACTAAGCATGATTAATATTTCATGTTTTTCAATATACAAACACTTAACAATTTATCTCATAGTTTCTGCTAATATTGTGTCAGTGTTTTATGTATGCTTGTATTTGTTTTGGAAGGGGAGGATATTGAAGAAAGGAGAGAATTGTTTTATGTTCACCTTATACATACTGCTATGAATAATATGGTTACTACAAAGGTATATCTCATACTTCTCAAAACCAAATAAAAAACTTATATTTTTGTCATCAAAACATGAGGTAAGACATATTATAAAATGCATCCTTAAATTCAAAAGCAGGAATGCTTTTTTTGAACTCATCAAATATAAACTGAATTTAAAGATAATATAGGACCTTGTTGAAGATTGCTGGAAATAGACTAGGAAAGTTAACACAGTTCTAACTCTATACACATAACTACAATTCTCAAAGGGATAGAAATTCAAATCATTGACTGTTGGAAGAAAGTGTGTGAGTAAGCCTCAGGATCAGGCCACATGGCAGAAAACTGTTCTAGTCATCAAAAGAAAGTTTAAAACAATGATTTCAATGAAAAAATATTTTATTAATCTAATGTAGACCATTTGGGTAGAAAAAGAATAACCTAAAAATATTTTTGCTGTGTACATTTGAACCATTTGTACAAAGTGATATTCATTTCCAGTTTGTCTCAAAACAGCTCTGTTGAAAATATACTACCAATATTGAAGAGTTGTTAAAATAGACTCAGACTAAGAAAGAGAGACATAGGGGTTATTAATTTGAAAAAACCTTTATATAATATACCTAAAAATAATAAACTGAATGTTTAAAAAGTAGTATATTCCCATTATTAAAAAAATTATAATCATAGCAAATGAGATAGTAGCAAAACTGCAAGCTCAACAAGAAGGCCAATTATGTAGCAAAAAAATGTGAGATGCCGAGGAATAAGTTGTGTGACTAGGTTACAAAACTGAACTGAACCACTGTTGGATTATTATGAGAAGAAATAAAAACAATAGCCAAAAATATATGTAGTCTATAGCCAAAACTAATGTACTTGCTAAAAAAAAACAAGAAAAATTAAGATGATAAAGACAAAGGACTTCTAAACAGTTAACTAGAGTTTCATTAGCCTCAGAGTAATAATTCCCTGGTGTAAGTGGAAATAGAATTGAACAGTACAAATCTGCTTCTTTCTCCAGCCAGTCTGAACTAGTTTTTGGCAACTCTTTTTCTGGAATTGTACACATGTGGAAATTCTTTCAACTCCATAAACTTCTGATTTAGAGAACCTCAGTCTGGATTCTAACACATGCAGGCTTTGGTTGTTGTGACTTCAGCTTGTTTCTTAAACACTTTTTAGATCACTCATTTTGAAGCCTCCAAAGTTTGAAACTTTGTGTCTCATTATGGTACTATTATTTTAATATCGGTAACATTGACTTAAAGACAAATATGGCATTGTCATGGTACCCACTTGTGTCTTAAACAGGTGTAAAGCAAGCAAGAAGTTTCAAGAGATTTTCAAACACCTTTGATTAAAAAAACACATATGATTGGGCCTAGAGAGAAGCTCAGCAGCAGAGGACCTGCGTCCCATCTTGGTATCCATAAGAGGTAACTATTGGAGCTAAGTACCACCCATAACTCTAGCTCAAGGAAATTTCATGCTTCTGTTCTCTTCAGGCATCTACACACACACACACACACACACACACACACACACACACACCCCACACAC